>NC_057819.1:55888250-56200375 GCF_910594005.1 Cervus elaphus | reverse complement strand
TCCAGTAGTCATGTATGGATGTGAGAGTTGGACTGTGAAGAAAGCTGAGCACCAAAGCATTGATGCTTTTGAACTGTGGTGTTGGAGAAGACTCTTGAGAGTTCATTGGACTGCAAGGAGATCCAACCAGTCCATCCTAGAGGAGATCAGTCCTGGGTGTTCGTTGGAAGGACTGATGCTGAAGCTGAAACTCCAGTACTTTGGCCACCTCATGCGAAGAGTTGACTCATTGGAAAAGACCCTGATGCTGGGAGGAATTGGGGGCAGGAGGAGAAGGGGACGACAGAGGATGAGATGGCTGGATGGCATCACCGACTCAATGGACATGAGTTTGAGTAGACTCTGGGAGCTGGTGATGGACAGGGAGGCCTGGTGTGCTGCGATTCATGGGGTCGCAGAGCCGGACATGACTGAGCGACTGAACTGAACTGAAAGGCAGTATATGCATATCCATATATGAATATATATATATATGTGCATGTTTATATATATATATATATGTATATATATATATAGAGAGAGAGAGAGGCTTCCCAGGTGGTGCTAGTGGTAAACAACCCACCTGCCAATGCAGGTAGACGTAAGTGACCTGGGTTTGGTCCCTGGGTTGGGAAAATCCCCTGAAGAAGGAAATGGCAACCCATTCCAGTTTTCTTGCCTGGAGAATCCCATGGACAGAGGAGCCTGGCTGGCTGCAGCCCATAGGGTCACATAGAGTTGGACATGACATGAAATGACTTTGCACGCATGTGTATATATATACATATATATATATGTATATATAT
The DNA here is from genome assembly GCF_910594005.1 of Cervus elaphus. Classification (NCBI taxonomy): domain Eukaryota; kingdom Metazoa; phylum Chordata; class Mammalia; order Artiodactyla; family Cervidae; genus Cervus; species Cervus elaphus. Next base: position 56,199,590 of record NC_057819.1, on the reverse strand, counting down.
ATATATATATATATATATATATATATATATATCTGAGCTTCTGTGGTGGCTCAGATGGTAAAGAATCTGCCTGTAATGCAGGAGGATGAAGGTTTGATTTCTGAGTTGGGAAGATCCCCTGGAGAAGGGAATGGCTCCCACTCCAATATTCTTGCCTGGAGAATTCCATGGACAGAGGAGCATGCGGTCGTAAAGAGTCAGACATGATTGAGCATCTAACACACGTGCACACACACACACACACACACACACACACACATACACATATACTACCACGATGTCAATCTTCTGTATGAACTGATATGACTTTGCTTGTGGCTAAGAACATTGGCTTAGACCATTCCCTAAAGTCTCATTTTCCAATTATTTTTAAAAGGTTTCCAATTATCATAGTAGATATTCCCTGCCTTAACTCCTAAAACTAGTAACTCAAATGTGACTATTTACTATGCTTAACCCTTTATGTGGTGGCTGATGGCTAATCTTGTCCTATTTCCTTGGAATCGACGCTTTCTATCTTTCTGAGCCTTCCTCCATCCAGGACTCAAACACAGGCTCTCTTTTCTCTGTATGTCGAAACTGCAGGCCAGTGCTATATTCTTCAATGTCTAGACCCCAGGTGTGGAAGAGCAGAGCCTCAGATCCCCTTGAGTTCAGAGGGAGGCAGGGAGGGCCATTGTAAAAGCCACTCAGACTCTAGGCTTCAGTTAATCATTTGTATAAAAGAGGAAACAGGTAAATTATCTAAGATCCCTTTCAAATATAAACTATTGGAATTCTGTGGGAGAAATATGATAATGGTCAAATCAGTGGTTAAAAGGAAAAAAAGAATGTACTAAAGAAAATTGTGAGGGATGAATTTCACAGGATGAAATCACTTGGGGGGCAGGTTCCAGGGGAGATGGTGAAACTTGAACTTAATTTTAAACAATGTCTAGACTGAAGCCAGTGGGGCAGAATTGAGGGTGGGGATGCTACACAGGAAGATTGTGAGCAAAAGTAAACATGAGGCCAAGTGTTAGGGAGAATTAAGAAACTAATGCGTTTATTCCCCTAAGACAGTAATTGATAAGAAAGGAGCTTGAGGTGTGCACTGCATGTCAAACATGAGTTTTCAGATACTCCCTTGGGCTTGGCATTGGAGAGTGGGTGCAAAGTCAGCTGTGATCTGTTATGGATACTGTAGGTGAACAAGGATGATGCCTAGATTGCATAACTTATTTCCTTTTTGGTGGTACATAGTCTAGATAACTGTATTTCTGGAGAAAGTAACCACCACTCCTCAGGGAGAATCACTCTCCCCACCAACAGAGCCAACAGATGTAGGGTTAGCGTCTCAGAACAATTATATCATCCTGTAGGAAGCAGGAATGTCTCGGGGTGTAATAATTGTGGTAGACAATAGACATGATACATGCTAAGGATGGCCCAACAGCTGTTGCCTATCGGCAGCAGGTCAGAAAGGAAGACAGATGTCTCAAGGGTGACCTTTTTGAATGAGTGTGTTTGGGAATTTAGGAATTCCCTTGAGGGTTAATGACATGCCATTGCTTGGCAACCACAATGAAAAGTGTAGCATTACAGACCATAGGTGCAAACAAACCATAAAACTCTGACAGGATGGCTGGGGAAACCAGAGCAGGAAGGTTGAGGAGAGTGATGAATAGAAATTGATTTTATGGAAAAAAAAATCGGGGAATGGTAAGAAATGGAGAAGGAAAGCAGAAGGTTAAAATTACCTTAGGAAGTGTAATTAAACACAAAAGTCTGCAGATTGAGATAGAACAGAAATAAGAGAGCAGAAAAGTAGAACGCAAAACAGGAAGACTAAACTATATAGAGAAGTCTGAGACAGAGTTTGTGAAGTTCTCGTTTGAAGTTATGACTATCACTAGAATGAGATAGATCAACTCATGAGGGAGCTATTGGCAGCCTGTATCTATTGTAGGTAAAAAACCATTCCATAGGCCGTGTGAAGAAATCCCATGCCAGATCTTGACCTTAACCTTGGCCAGAGGCTAGGAGAGCATCCATTTCTCATGTGGCATGTCCAAAGGCGTTAATGACCACAAAGAAAAAGGATACTGAATCTCCTGATCACCTATAAATGCTAAGGCTTCTGGAAACTACTCCACTGATGCACATACTTCTTGATTTTACTATAAATTTAAACCTGTGTGTGTGTGTGTGTGTGTGTGTATTTGTTTTAGTCCCTAAGTTGTGTCTAACTTTTTTTTGTGACCCCATGGACTGTAGACCACCAGGCTCCTCTGTCCATGGGATTTCCCAGGCAAAAATGCTAGAGTGGGTTGTCATTTCTTTCTCCAAAGTATCTTCCAGATCCAGGGATTGAGACTGCATCTCCTGCATTGGCAGGTGAATTCTTTACCACTCAGCCACCTGGGAAGCCCAATATATGCTTATTTGTATATATTCACATACACACAAAAATTAAATTAACCAGGTAATTCACATTGCAGAAAGGATTTGTCACTTCACAAAAAGGATCATTAATACTCTATCAAGTGTTTAAATATCCTGCTTGTACTTAACTTTTCAGGAGCACATCTATTATGAAAATAATGCAAACGACTTTCTCTGTTTCCTTTATCTAAGTAAAAACTATTTTACAAAACATACCATTTATATGCAAAATTTTCAAAAGTAATATATATTTACTATTCCCATAATGATAGAAGTATCTTTCATTTTGAAAGTATGTATCTACTTTTTATTCTTCTTTTCCGAAGTTCTGATTTCACTGTGAACGAGGAACAACAGATAATTACTATTTTGAATATTCCATTAAACATCAAATTCAATTTCTTCCAACCTATTTTCAAATAATATTGATACAACCTTATACACTAACCTTTTAACAAAAGTGAGGTGGCACTTCCCTGGTGGCCCAGTGGTTAAGAATCTGCCTGCCAATGCAGCGAACACAGGTTTGATCCCTGGTCCAGGAGAATTCCACGTGCCGCAGGACAACTAAGCTCGTGAGCCACAACTACTGAGCCTGTGCTTTAGAGCCCGTGTTCTGCAACAGTGAGAATCCCATGAGCTGCAGCTAGAGCTTCGGCCCTGCTCACCGCAACTAGAAAGAGCCGATGCGCCAACAGAGACCCAGCACAGCCCAAAATTAGATAAATGAAAAAATTTTAAAGTGAGGTAAACTGATATTTAACACTTTGAAGGGCCCCCTATTTTTTTAGTTGGAATTGAAAAGGATCTATAATAAAAGAAAATAAGAGGTTTAACAGCAAGTACCTATAGAACACAATAAGAATTTAATATTTATAAGTGTTTTCCTAATAGTGATCCATTTAGTCTTTACTACAACTCTGTGAAGTACATACAATGTTCACTCCTTTTATAGAAGAGGCTACAGAGGCTGAGGCTGTCTTACAGATGTAAGACAATTTAATGGAGAAAGAATAGTCTTTTCAGTACATGAAGATAAACAACTGATTTTGTGGTTGTTCAGTCACAAGTCATGTCCAAGTCTTTGCAACCCCGTGGACTGCAGCACACCAGGCTCCTCTGTCCTCCACTATCTCCCAGAGTTTGCTCAAATTCATGTCCATTGAGCAGGTGATGCCATCTAAGCTCCCTTCTCCTTTGCCTTCCATCTTTCCCCGTATCTGGGTCTTCTCCAAATACCTGCATGCAAAAGAATGAAGTTGGACCCTAGTCTCACACAAAATATAAAAAATAACTCAAAATGGATCAAACACCTAGATGTAGTAGTTAAAATCATAAAACTTCTAGAGGAAATATGTGAATAAATCTTTGTGATCTTGGATTCAGCTCTGGTTTCTTAAGACACGACACCTAAAAAATAGATAAATTAGGCTTTTTCAAAATTAAAAGTGTCCTTCAAAGAACACTTTTAAGAAAATTCAAAGATGGCCCATACAATGTGAGGAAATATCTCCTAACAAGGACTTCCCTGGTGGTCCAGTGGATAAGAATCCACCTGTCAATGCAGGGAACACAGTTCAATCCCTGGCCCAGGAAGATTCCACCTGCCACAGGGCAAGTAAGACCACCACAACTACAAGCCCACATTCTGAGCCCACGCTCTGCAGCAGGAGAAGCCCCCACACAGAGAGCCTGTGCCCGGCAGCAAAGAGTAGCCCCTGCTCACTGCAACTAGAGAAGTCCCGCTCAACAACGAAGACCCAGAGCAACCAAAAATAAAGTAAAATAAATAATAGAACACATGAGATATACATATATATGTAATATTTATAAATAATATATCTGATAAGGATCTAGTATATAAAACATAAATAACCCTTACAACTCAATAATAGAAAGGCTCATTTGCATCTTTGTAGATGGGCAAAGGATTTGAATAGACATTTCTCCAAAGATGTACAAATGACCCCTAAGCACATGACCCCTAAGCTCAACACCATAGTCACTAGTGAAATGCAAGTCAAAACCAGAATGACAGACTACTTCACACTTACTGGGATAGTTGTAAGTTTTCATAAGGGACAATAGCAGGTGTTGGTGAGAAGGTCGAGAAATCGCAACACTTATCCACTGCTGATGGAGATGTAAAGTGGTACAACCATTCTAGAAAATAAGGTAGCATTTTCTAAAAAAAAAAGCTAAAAACCAATTTATGATATGACTCAGCAATTCTACACATAGGTACATACATAAGAGCACTGAGACTATATACTCACACAAGACCTTGAACATGAATTTTCATAGCTGCATTATTCATAATAGCCAAAGAGTGAAAACAGTCCAAATGTCCACCAACTGATGAATGATTAAACAAAAGGTGGTATATCCATACAGTGGAATATTATTCACCCATAAGAAGGATGAAGTACTGATGCATGCTACAATACGGATTACATTGGAAACATTATTCAACATAAAAAAGTCAGGCATACAAGGCCCTATACAGCATAGTTACATTTACATGAAATATCCAGAATAGGCAAATTAATTTTAGAGAGAGAAAGTAAAGTAAGGTTTGCTGGGGCTCATGGAAAGCAGTGATTAGGATGTGGCTAAGTTCTCTCACCTATAGAATTTTGCTTGTGTCTCAAAAAATCCTCCCAAATAAGAGCTCATATTATGAAGCATCCATTAAATGCTTTACGTGGATTGCTTCATTTAACCTAACAAAATTACTATGAAATGGGCATCCTTTTTAACCATTTCCAATTTTTTCAGTTTCATTTTTTAGTTTCCTCACTAAAGAAAGGGAGATTGAATAATTTACTAAACACCACTCATTTCTCAAGCAGCGTTCTAATACAAGGCAATCTGACATCTGAACCACCCTCTTAACCTTTCTAAGATGAGACAGTTTCATGGTTTTTCAGAAAACCTTGCCTTGAATTTATCAAGCAAACACAGTGCATGGCTTAAACAACTATACAATGATGGGCTCACCAAGCATTTCCATGGGGAGACTACATTTCAGGGGAACTGGACTGTTGTCTAAACCATTAAAAGATAATCATAAAAATTATTTTGAAAAAATTAAATATTATGTACAACCGAACCATCAGCTTAGCAGAAAGCAAGTTAGGCAGGACAAAGCATAATGTTTAGATTTATGCTTTCCATTCTGACCTGCTTGCTCATGATCTTTCTCTATTTCACATTGTGTGTTTCAGACAGACTCCCCTGGCTTCAACTGTGTCTATGTGTCTCTGGCTAGGTTCTAAATAGCACCATATAGCTTAAGTTCAAACTACACCCATGGTCCTCATTCTAGTTCATGTTTAGCTTTGGGCCAAAGACTGCATTCAAAACAGGCAGGTGACAAATCTATCCATAGTGACCTCCAAATGACTAAAGTGGTTAAAAGGTCACAGAGGGCCCAAGGCTCCTGATCACCCTCCCCAAACACTCAACCACAGGCCCCTGGGCTCCAAGAAGGGATCTGAGAGCAGAGAGAAAAGTCACTGAGATTCTTTGAATTTGTTAATTCATATGCAAGGTAAAGATTGATGATAATAACTTTCACCAATATAACAGCTTTTTTGAGCATCAAAATGGATAACCAATGGGACAGCCTTTGAAATCTATAAAGCACTATAACAACCAAGTCATACTTATGAATGTGTAATGCATTTTGTGAATCTAATTTGATTTTGCTCTGGACTTCTACTAAACACAGATTTCCCTTCTAAGATAAGCTTACATTCTCCCATCATCTTGTGTGTATGTTCAGTCCCTCAGTCATGTCCGACTCTTTGAAACTCCATGGACTGTTGCCTGCCAGGCTCCTCTGTCCATGGAATTTTCCAGGCAAGAATACTGGAGTGAGTTGCCATTTCCTGCTCCAGGGGAACTTCCTGACCCAGAGATCGAACCCACGTTTCCTGTGTCTCCTGCATTGGCAGGTGAATCCTTTAACACTGTGCCACCGGGGAAGCCCTCCCCTCATTTTACTGAACATCACTTTTATAAAATCAGACTTGGCCCAAAATGTTGCAATCAACACTGAATGACTTACAGCACTGGGAAAAGTCAACACTAGAGTGCTTCTCTGGTGGCTCGGTGGTAAAGAATTTGCTTGCTGGTGCAAGAGACATGGGTTTGATCCCTGGTCCAAGAATATCCCACATGTTGAGGAGTAACTAAGCTCCTGAGCCACAACTAATAAGCCTGTGCCCTAGAGCCCAGGAGCCACAGCTACTGAGCCCACAAGCCAGAACTACTGAAGCCCGTGTGCCCTAGAGGTCATGCTCTGAAACAAGAGAAGCCATTGCAATGAGAAGGCCACGTTCTGCAACTAGAGAGTAGGCCCTGCTTGCCACAACTAGAGAAAAACCTGTGCAGCAACAAAGACTCAGGACAGCCAAAAAAGAAAAAAATAACAAATAACTAATTAATTAAAAAAATTTTTTTAAAGTGAACGCTAGATCCCCCATCAAAGTTATATCATTTGTCCATCTAACAAAGGATACAATTACTTACAAATGAGTACCTCTTAACCCGGTATTCACTTTTCTTTAAATGGAAAGAAAATAATATTCCCATATCAAAAGGAAAGCTGCATGTCCCTTAAATCCTAACAGCTCAGAAAAGCTTCTTGTTGATTTTCGTTGTCTTTTTAGGATGTACCTCTGTTTTTAATGGCCAAGTTTTGCGAGGCTTTTTTCAGTGAGATTAAGATGACTTTATTTGTCTTTTGTTTCTGGATTAAAAAAAAAATACAGAGTTCATATGCTGGTATCTGGAGAATTTCAGACCTCATTCTTTGATTTTTCTTTTTCTTCCCTACAGACCAGTCTATCTCCCTGTGCCTTCTTAACCCCCTTTCCGAGGAATCCCTATGTGAGCTCACAAGTGTTAGAACTTGTGTGGCTGCCCCTACTTCAGATTATTTAGTGCACATTGCAGAACCAACGAGTGTATTTTTCTTGACCATGGGTCATTTCCTTGCCACATACCTAAACAGCTGGAAAGAACTGACACTCAGTGTTGGGAATTCACTCTACGTGATGTTTGCATTTGTGTCTTTTTTAGTAATGCAAAGGCTGGTTTGGGGGTGAATGTCAATTTTCTAAACTTCTCTTCAGCTAAATTTAATTTGATTTATCTGCTGCTTAGTATATTTGGCTTATCTTTACTTTTACAGCACTCATTACAAAGAAATATTCTTGTTAAAATAAATACAGCTTACTATGCATGTTTTAACTGAGAAATTCTAAGAACCTTGTAGTAAGTGATAGATCAGTGGACAAAGTTACATATAAGGGAAAAAGATCAATTTCTATTAAATAAATAAATTGTTTAGATATTGTATATTGATCTTTATGGACAGTAGAGCAGTCCATCTCTTTCGCAAGTTTAGGAGCAAAGAGAAAAGCACATTGAATTAAATTTTAAGCAAGACTTTAAGATGAAGTCTATTTACGCAAAGCAAAATAAAGCAGGAAAAAAATAAAAAGCTTTCTACCAAATGAGCCCTTTCTTAACATGCAATGGTGTAATCACCATCAACATTTTATTTTTTGTTTCAACTGATGGATCATTCTTTGGTTTGACTTCTAGGCAATGTCCCTAAGGGTAAGCCATTGATAGAGCGTCAAGTAAACCATCACCTCAGTTGCTCTATGGCTCTGTCTCCCTAACCAACACTTTGGGTCCTCTTTGACTAAGCAAAGGTCAATTCAATTAAATTATTTAACTTATTCTTCACTAAACTGGTGAGCTTACATTTTTCTTTTCTTGAAAGACAGCTACCTCATTCTACTAAATTGACCCAATGGATCACACAGCCTAGAGCACAACTCATAACACTGAAATATTTTTGGAGGGAGCTGCTCATGGGGATTAGGTCTAAGTGACATGTTGCCTCCTCAGAAAACAGCTCTGAGTTTCTGGTCCTCCAAGTGTCTGTTCTCACTCCAGTTCCAGTTTCTGGGAGGCACAGATTCTAGACAACCTTATTTGGCTAATGTCACCCTATTATTAGATGGGGCAAGCATGATTTCACTTGTACACACATCTAGTTTTTCAACTTTACCCTCAATTAGAATATCTCCTGTTTAAAGTTTCAAATCAGCCTAAAAAGTCTGGCTGAATTATTTACCAACCTCACACACATTTTCTTCAGCAAGTTGTCTTTGATTCTTTGGCTTGCAACATTATGCTGTGCCAAATCTGAGAAGCATTCTGGAAAGTTTATTCACAGGCCAAGCAATCAAAGCTGTGCCTTTTTAGTTTTGAGTGGTTTTTGTTTTTTTGGAACTGCCACAATTTTATCATAAAAACAATTTCAAACAGAGCTGTCTTCCACAGTCAAATCGACTGTTTTGCCCACATACATGTACAGGTAATTACCAGGGTTAACCGGTAATGTTACTTAAGTAATCGTTTTTATATTGTATAATTATGTAATTGTGATTGCATGTGGCGTATTATTATAGAGGTTTCCAAAAGCACATGGCTTTTTAGTATAGATAGATAAATTCAAGCATAGCAAAGTAATTGGAATCATCCGAATTCATGTGACCTAGACTCTCAGAGAACTTATATTCTCTTTTCTTTCCTTTATTTTCTCATGTTCCTACAACTCAGAGTAAACACGTCTGCATAATGTACCCTTAACTCAAAAAGAGAAGAAATATTCTGGTTCTTGTGTGTTTTCAATGACATATAACATAAAAATCAGCAGGAATATATATATGATCTGAAAAATGCCCCTAGACACTTTTCTTTTCCATGTTACAAACTTAGAAACAAAAGCTTAGACAACATCAACAACATCAGAATAGATAATGAAGGTTGAAGTGAGACATAATCATAGATGCTTAAGCTAAACAGTTCACCTCCTGTATTTATCCTCCATGTCTTTAGCCAGGAGGGTGATTATCACTCCCATCCTTAAAAAGTTCCTATCCTAACAATACTTTCTGTCATCCTGGGTGTTTTCGCACTAGATTTATGTTTCTTCTGCTCTACGATGCAATGAGAAAGATTCCCTCTAAGTCCTTTAAAAAAAATAGAGAATTCTACTAAACATATAAGTTTCCTTGACGCATGGATGAAGCATTTGAAAAGGATAGATTGATTTGAAAAATGGTTGACACATCCTTTAGTTAATTTTTTCCTATAAATATTTCTATTTTATTATATATTTTCAGGGAAAACATAGTCTTTGAAAGTTTTTTTAGGAATGTGCTGAAAATAGCACCTCATGCTGGCATTTAAGTTAATTTATCAGTTTCAAGCACTAATTATTCACTAAACAATAAACATTTCCAGTTTGAATAAATGTGCTATAACACACAAATTTCTAATCATTGCAACACCTCAGATTCTTTAAATTCCTATAGTGTGGTTTCCATAAACTTGCAGGCTCTTTTCCAAACTTCTGCTCTAGCATAATTTTATTGTATCAACTTTAATAAGAAGAAATTAACTCTTGCAAAACAGAAACTTTAGAATCTAGAAAGTAGATTAACAAAGTCTCTTAATTTCTTTCCCTCTGAAGCTAGTTTCGCATTTATTTTGCCTATGAAAATATAACACTCACACTATAGCCTAAGAATTCAGGTCTGTGTTTTAAGTCTTAACCTAAATTCTTACCAATCTTGAACAAAACTTTTACATCTCTTGGCTTCCATTTCTTCCCCAGCATATGAGCATACTTGCTCATCCCTGCTTTTCCTATGTGCTAGAGGATTAAATGTCAAAGTGTAGAAAGTGGTCAACGCTGTACCATAAAGGTTGTTGTTTTTCTGTAGATCAGTCGTGTCTGACTCTTTGTGATCCATGGACTGCAGCATGCCAGACTTCCCTGTCTTTCACCATCTCCCCGAGTTTGCTGAAACCCATGTCCATTAAGTCAGTGAGGCCATTCAATCATTTCATCCTCTGTTGTCCCCTTCTCCTCCTGCCTTCAATTTTTCCCAGCATCAGGTCTTTTCTAATGAGTCAGTTCTTCGAATCAGGTGGCCAAAGTATTGGAGCTTCAGTTTCAGCATCAGTCCCTCTAATGAATATTCAGGATTGATTTCCTTTAGGATTGACTGGTTTGATCTCCTTGCAGTCCAAGGGACTCTCAAGAGTCTTCTCCAGCACCACAGTTCAAAAGCATCAATTTTTTGAGGCTTAGCCTTCTTTTATGGTCCACCTCTCACATCTATGCATAACTACTAGAAAACTCATAGCTTTGCTAGATGGACTTTTGTTGCCCAAGTAATGTCTCTGCTTTTTAATATGCCGTGTAGGTTTGTCATAGCTTTTCTACCAAGGGGCAAGCGTCTTTTAATTTCGTGGCTGCAGTCACCATCTGCCGTGTTTATGGAGCTCAAGCAAATAAAGTCTGTCACCGTTTCCATTGTTTCCCCATCTATTTGCCATGAAATGATGGGACTGGATGCCATCATCTTCACTTTTTGATCTTAAAGGTCATTGGTTTTTAATACACGTCTGTATAGTGAAAGCTATGGTTTTCCAGTAGTTATGTATGGATGTGCGTGCTGGACCATGAACAAGGCTGAGCACTGAAGAATTGATGTTTTCAAATTGTGGTGCTGGAGAAGGCTCTCGAGCGGTCTTTGCACTGCAAGGAGATCAGACCAGTCAATCCAACAGGAAACTGACCTTGAATATTCATTGGTAGGACTATTACTGAAGCCCCAATACTTTGGCCACATGCTGCAAAGAGCTGACTCATTGGGAAAGACCTGACGCTGGGAAAGACTGAAGGTAAAAGGAGAAAGGAGCCGCAGAGGATGAGGTAGTTAGATAGCGTCACCGACTCAACAGCTGTGAGTTTGAGCCAACTCTGGGAGACAGTAGAGGCTAGAGGAGCTTGGCCTGCTACAGTCTGCAGGGTCACAAAGAGTTGGACACAACTTAGTGACTGAAGAGCAAACAACAAAAAGCTTTAAAATAATGACATTTTAACAAGGTGACCTTTTTCCTATTTAATTCTTGACCCATACTTAAAGTCTAGGTCATGGATTTTATGGCAGGGCACCAATCAACAAACGCCTCCTGATTTGGCCATTCATTTCTCCATACTCTCCTTTAGAGTATCATTATGTGCATGACCTTTTTTACTCCAAGTCTATACACTTCTCTGAAGTTCTCTCCCCTGTTTTTCCCCAAACCTGTTTTACCCTTTTTTATTTGCAAAGATGATTTATTTCTTAGCTGCTCTGTGAAGTCTTTCCAATAGGTAAAAGTTAGTTTCTACCTAATTCTTGTTTATCTATTTTAGGTATAATGAGGTGTATATGTTAGTCCCGAATTCCAAATCACAGTTTTAGAATTCTATGATGGTTTAGTGTCCTTGTATATTCTATTTACTTTTTTTCCCCCCTTATTTCACAGCTGTTTCTTTCTAGCTTCTGCCTCTTTTTAACTTCAAAAACCACCATGGTTCCAATTTGTCTCCTGAATTTTTCCCATGCATCAACATCAGTGGCCTTGGTGCAGTGACTCCATTATCTCTGTATTTTCTAGCACCAATTCTGAGAGTATTAGCAGGTGTAGCTCATCCTTTGCAGAACTATTTGCATCCCTGTTGCTGTTACTATTGCTAGGCTGTGAGTTCAGGGCATCTCTCTAGCACACTGGAGGTGGACAGGGATGCAGTTATTTGCTATTGAACAGTGACGCCTGGGCAATGAAGCTTGGAGATTCTTTGAAAGCCTGTTGGTCTCACTTGTGCATTGATTGGATTGGCCTGGACAGTGTTTTCCACACACCGTTCATTGCCAGAATCAGCACAAAACCTTGAGGGTTTTGGTTCTATCCCCCTAAATTCTACATAAGTTTGGGGGAGGGTCAGATTTTGAGAATTTTATTTTTTCATGGTATCCAAGGAAAACTTAATAATCACTTTGGCTTGAGTACCACTGAGTTAAGCAACTTTTGAGCTTTTATACCCTAAAAACATTGGTTCTGTAATCACCTTTACAACAGAGATATTAACCCCCTCTCTGAAAGGAGTGACCACAGCCACCCCTTTTTTTTGAAATCTGCAGAATGCTATTTCCAAGAAGTATTCATTTGTGCTTGGATAACAAAGGGAAGTGTTGAATACTAAATCCTCCTTTATATCGACAAATATTAGATTTGTGTTAGAAGATTAGATTCTCTGAGAAGGCTTATTGTAAAAAGAAATCCGTAAAAAAAAAAAAAAGAAAGAAAGAAATCCATATCTTAACCATTGAACTAACTTATTTGCAAAAGTAAAAACTTTGTCTCTAGAAGCCTGTTAATAGTCCTTAAAGTAGTTTTTCCTTAACAGAGTTTAGAGGCTGCAAGTCAGCACAATATTCTCTGTGTAGTGAATTCTCAATGAATGCTACTGATTGACAAATGACCAGTAGAAAAAGGCAAAAGCTGAAGTTCAGATTCATCAATCTTGTTAATTCTTAGCAGCTTGGGTAAAAGTTTTGATAAAGAGGTCAGAACTAATGGTTCCAATGAGGTTTTTAGTGTTAACTAAGGTTTCATTCATCCTAGCTGCCAGTGTGTTTGATTAATCTACCTGAGTACCTCCTCCCACCCAAAGAAAATTGTAATTTTGCTTCTATACCATATGGTGGAGGAATAAGAACAGGACCTACAAATGTGGACTGTAAGCCATTCATCATCCTCTTAAACCTCATCTGCATTTCTGAGTTTCACATGCAGTAAAATTAATATCCATCCATTAAAAATATTGTCTAACCAGTGCCATAAATGGTACCCAACACGTGTTTGTTAAATGAGTCACGGATAATTCTTGCATCTTTGCTCTCTGGATTTTCTTTTCAACCACACTTAGGGCAGATACTGCAAACAAATAGGTGAATTTGCATGACTGATATAAGGAAGAGGGAACAAGTGTTGGCCAGAAGTTGATCTTTGTCTCGGGTGGATTAATCACAGCTGAGGTCAAGAAGAATAAATCTATGTTCCAGAATGTCCCAGTTACAGTTCAAGACTAAAAGAAAACAAAGGAAGTTAGAGGGTAGAAAGAGGAAGGAAGTGAAGACTCTCCAAAAGAAAATACAGATGTTCTAAGAGACTCGTTATTGTTATTATTTGACTTTGTAAAAAGTCCAGTTGAACTCGCTGATGTTTGGTCTTAGTCAACAACATGTTGTATTGTGTCAATTCTACCATGGGACATAAAAAAGAAAATATGATGGGGCCAATGTTATTGAAAGTTACATTAATATTCAAAAAAGGAATATATACTTTTAATGATGTTTAATTAAAAGTAATATGTTATCTGTGCCCATATGCATACACACAACACATACACTCAAAGAATTTGCTCTCTGCTACAGAAAACATAGCCAAATATTTTCCTTTGAAATTTTCCATGCTATTACTATTCAAAATAAACAAGGATTGTGAATAGCTATATCTTTACAAAAGTCACTGGTTTAGGTAAAAAAACAGTTTAAACAGCTAGATGCCTGCAAATGCACTTAGAGTATGTTTATAATATAGAATATTCATTTTCAGTGGTATTCCACTGAAGCAGTTGCTTACATTTTTGGAAATGGGGAAATTGTTGCCACTTGGGTCAATCCATTTTCATCTCTGACTACCCAGAAGCATGTGTGCCTATTAACCCTTCCAGAGCCTGCCCAGACTCATCGTCCATGGATTTCAATGAAACCAAGCAGGAAATTTTCCTTGTTGAAAAGCTTCTCGGCTGGGTGTCTAGATAGCATGGTGATAAGCATCGCATAAACAGAGAGGGATGGAATTCGAGTTACCTTTATCTACGCCTCCTTTCATATACAGTATGTGTCATAGACAGACACCAGGGTCTCATTACATGACCACCCACAGAACATTACCCAATGTGACATTCTTCAGGGGAAATTAACAGAAATGTTTTACCACATCAGTCTCCTCCAAAAAGAGTGATTCAATAATAGTACTTAAAAAGTGACCAGATGCCCATGGAAGCTTCCCTCCGTCCACTGTTTCGGCCTGGGGGCATAATAAATACCTCAAATTCTAAAGCTATTTAAAGCAGAATGGTCCAGAAAAAAAACAAACTCACACACACACAAACTCATGGATACACACATGAGTGTACGACGGTATGGATGTCAACTTATCATCTAGTTGGTATTTCTGTATTTCCAATATTCCCTCACAATAGGCATGTGGCCATTCGTTCTGTTAGTCTCCAAATTTTTCTACTACTTGTTATACATAGTCATAGTAAACACATAGAGAATGGTTCCCTTTCCTTTAAAATAAGTTTTAAAAAGTCACAAGGCTCATTGGATTTTAAAGAGCAAATGATGGTTACAAACAAAGCCTCAGACTAGAAATATTCAAGCATATAATTGGTATTTGAAATCTTAGAAATCTGGGTACTTTTTTCCTGATATTTCCCTAGGAGTCACATTATATGAAATATATCTGTGTGTGCATTTCATAATAGTATTTTTTTAAATAAAGAGAACCTGGTATAGATTTTGATGCATACTGTTTTCCCAGAAAAGCAGAACTGACCCGAGGGTTAACCTGTTAACTGGAAGGTCCATGGCAGAAATGGAAGATTTCTACACCATAAATTTCACTTTGTGTTTTACATAGGTAGTATATTTTTATCTGAGAAGGAAACTATACCATCAATTTTTTTCAATAGTGGGTAGAGAATTTAGTAATTTGGAAGAATTAGATAAGAATGTGTGTGTGTGTGTGTGTGTGTGTGTGTGTGTGTGTGTGAAGTTGCTTCAGTTGTGTCTGATTCTTTGCAACCCCATGGACATTAGGTCATACCAAGAATGGTTCTGGAAAGAGAATAGTCCTGGCTGGAAAAAAGGAATTTGGAGGAGTCAGATATGCAGGACCACCATTTATTAGACAGGAGTTAAGTACAGACCATGAATAGTGTGTGTGTGTGTGTTTTGTGTATGATAGAAGATGACAAAAATTACATTTCATGTTTTCCACCTGCATGAGATACTCAGTTACTGCAATTTGTAAGACTTGGTAAAACAAGCTAAACTATGCAATACCACACCGAGGTGAGTTCAGTTGACTTGAACTATGAAGACCCTTGAAAGCCCATTTGGATGAAGAGTTTCAGTGCAAAAAATCTCTTCTCCAGATAAACTTAAAGTTACAGTCTCAGCTTGGGGGCTCTCGCTTGTGTGTGTTGTCAGTTACCTTTTCACTAAGGTGAAAAGCAAGGTCAAAATAGGAACTATAAAGATGATCTACATTTTTATCTTTGGCTTGGGTTTATCAGTTGATTTAAAAATTATCCATAATCTCATGGAATCTAGTCTGTAATTATTTTTAATTCCTCAAAATTGAAAATTCCTCAGGGTTTGTTGTTTTCTTAGGGGGAGTTAGAGGTCTTAAAACTCACTCCTTTAGGGGTAAGAGTATGCTAGAGAGAAACTATTTTGGCTGTTTGTTTGAAGGCATTCTCCCCATGTAAGTTAAGTAATCTTTAGAAGAACAGGAGGTGCTGATAGAATAATTGTGTTTACTCTTCCCACTTCATGATTTCTCTCTTATAAACATTGTTTTGCATTATTGGGCTCCACGTTCCTTTTTCTCATCTGATGTTTTACAAATATTTTTCTAATTGCCTGAGACAGTGTGGTCCAATAAAGTTAAATTGACTTTGGGTTGAACTTGTTTGTCTGATGTCTTGCCAGAGGTTATAGTCACCCATTTGAGCTGACTTTCACTCTGTTTCTTGGTCTCTGCCTCTCTCTTTCCCTTTTATGCTCTTTTCTGCTTGTTATTCTTTTTCCTCCATGCTCTCCTAATATACAACTCCAGAATTAATTCTCAGGACTTTATAAACAAATTATTTTAAAAGTTAGATCATTGATATATCCTATCCTATTTATCTATGGATCTACCATCTATCTATCCATCTATCTAAACTATCCATCCATATATCCATCTATCCATCCATCTTCCATTTATATACTTTTAACCACCTAAATCAACAGATTCTAGTTCCAAACCAATTTGAGACAGAAGGTGCACTCAATGCTTAGAAAACAAGAGTGCTTGGGATAACCCATTTGTTTGACGTCTGGAAACACTTTGCAAACAACCTCCAGGAAAATAACAAAGCAAATAGCACTGGTTTACCACAATGGAACAGATATGGTGTGTGATCAGTTAGCTGCAACCCACAAATAAACACAGACAGGCAATCTAGCAAGCAAAAACAGAAACCACATTATTGTCCATCACAGACTGCAGAGTTTAGAATAAACTTAAAGCCTCCTATGTGTGACTTCTAGACTCTGAAAAGAAGGTTAAAAGCTTCAAGGACTCTTCCTGGTTTTGAGCAGTAAGCTTCCGAGTTTCTCTTTAACCCCAAAGATCAACATTTATTTTAACATCTACCCACTCTGACCAAAGCCTACGTCTTGGGCATTCTCACTCCTGGTGCTCCCTGACTGCTTTAGAAGGATGGAGCTACACAGCACTGCAGGCCTTGGCCTCTCATGGTGCAGTGATGGTTTCCTTGTCATATTTCAAGCAGTGAGACCTAGAATGGGCCGTCAAGACGGCACCATGAGACATGAGCCTTCTTCACACACTCAACCTATTTTCACATGAAGTCATGGTTAATATCTTCAGGCATCAGTACTACTTTTACCAAGATTAATGAACATCCTATGCTTGCTTATAAAGTCTAAACAACATTTCTTTCTTTGGGCTTCCCTTGTGGCTCAGCTGGTAAAGAATCCGCCCTCAATGCTGGAGACCTGGGTTTGATCCCTGGGTTGGGAAGATGCCCTGGAGAAGGGAAAGGCTACCCACTTCAGTATTCTGGCCTAGAGAATTCCATGGACCGTATAGTCCATGGGGCCGCAAAGAGTCGGACATGACTGAGAGACTTTCACTTTCACTTGACTTTCTTTCTTTAAGGTGTGCCTGTTTTAACAGATCAGTCATAATGGTGGCTCAGTGATAAAGAATCTGCCTGTCAGAGCAAGGAGATGTGGGTTTGATCCTTGTGTTGGGAAGATCCCCTGGAATAGGAAATGGCAACCCACTCTAGTATTCTTGCTTGGAAAATCCCATTGACAAAGGAGCCTGGTAGGCTATAGTCTGTGGGGTGGCAAAGAGCCTAACACAATTGAGTGACTGAGCATGCACACAAAACCTTCTTTCATTCAATATTTAAGGACAGATGACCACTCTCATCTCTGCATCACATTGCAATTAAAAAGGTGAATTCCTCATCTTGATTCTTCTTTCCTATACCCAATTATAGATTCATTTTCTTATGCATCTGTTTGTAAACTGAAATTGATCATAATCCAAATTCTGTATTTGCTCTTAGAAACAAATATAGAACTGTTTTTGTTTTTTTCTGAGTCTGAAGCAACAACTGTATGTTTATACTTCCAAAGTTTCATCTTCCCTCTTTAAAACGATATTCCCGTTGATTTCTTCTGAGTGCTCTCCTTTGTTACTATCCTTCTGTTTCCCTTTTCCTTTTCTATGGCCCTTGGGTAGGACCACAGTCATTGATTAAGCTTATGGCGGTTGAAAAGTGTTAAGTGTTAGTTACTCAGTCATATCTGACTCTTTGCAACTATATGGACTATAGCCCACCAGCCTCCTCTATCCAAGGAATTCTCCAGGCCAGAATATTGAAGTGGGTAGCCTTTCCCTTCTCCAAGGGATCTTCCCAAACCAGGAATCGAATTGGGGTCTCCTGTATTGCAGGTGGATTCTTTACCAGCTGGGCCAAAATGGAAGTCCAAGAATACTGGAGTGAGTAGCCTATCCCTTCACCAGGGATCGTCCCAATCCAAGAATTGAACCAGGATATCCTGCATTGCAAGCAGATTCTTTACCAACTGAGCTATCAGAGAAGCCCTTCTGAGAGGAAGAAAGAACATAATACACATCAGTTCAATTATTAGGAATTATGAATTCTCTTGGGAAGGAACAGAGTTCTTCAAATAGAGGAGTATTCTTTCTTCAATAAATTGTCAGCTAAGGTGATAACTAATGTTTTTGTTCAAAAAATATGATTACTAAATCCATCTCAAGAAGGATCCAGAATGTCCACACATCTCATTGGTGGAAAGATAGATTGAAGCAGAAATGTGAGCACCATATTCATTTTTGTTCATGAACTGAAGCCAGTCCCTCCCCATCTTCTTTTTCTCCCACTTATAACCTTAAAATGGAATACAAGCCAACATTAATCCATATTCAGCTAATGCCTGGGATGCTACCACGCTCTAAAAAACTTTCACCAAGGACTGAGGGAAACTTCTTGAAAGGGGAAAGGATGGAGATACTGGTGGGGCTGTAAATTAAGAGACCAGAAGAAAGAAGTGCTTGCAGGCTGGGGCTACCCCTTAGGCCAGGAGAGCCACATCAGAGGGGGAGTGACATCTCTAGGCACACCCCTCAGAGGGACAGTATCATAAAATGACTGCTATTTTTAATGACTGTTTACTTGTTACTTATGTATTTACTCATTTCCCATTCTAAAACTATTGGTTGCAGTTGCCATGTGCCAATCACCATTCCAAGTGATTCCATGAACACTTGCAATGTTCCTGCACTCAAGGGCATGTTTCTTTCACAAGTGCAAGGAAATGGAGAATTTTATACACACACGTGTGTAATTTTAAATTGTGATACATCTCATGAAAGAATTAACAGGGGGCACAACAGAGTAGCAGAAATGTGACAGGGAGAAGGACAGATGTGGCGGCTTGACATACTTAACATCTATTCCAGCTTCCTTCTAGTGGGTCTTCTAACTGCAGAGATCAACAATTGAATATTGTATTTTAGACTCCCTCAAACCGACATTCTGAATGTGACATAGGTTGCACCAACCACATGTGCTCATGAAAGACTAGAATTCAGATATGAATTAAGTGAGAGACAGAGGCACACATTTTTCTCATAAGGGTCTAGCAGACTCAGAGTGGCCCGCGAGCCAGCATTTATCTCAGCTGTGTTCCTGGACACGACACTGCAGCTCCTGGCTTCTAGACCCCAGATCTGTGGCTAAAGTTGTACAGCTCTGAGGCCAGCAGTTGTGCTAGTACATCCTGTCCCCCTCAAAATAACAGTTCTGTTGGTATGTGTCAAGTGTTAAAAAGTTTTATTGATGTATAATTGATTTACAATGTTGTGTTAATTTCTACTGTGCAGTAAAATTATTCAGTTATACTTTTTCCTATTTTTCATATTCCTTTCCATTATGGTTTATCAGGGGATATTGAATATACTTCCCTGTGCTGCACAGTAGATCCTTGTTGTTTATCCTTCCTGTATATAATCACTTGCATCTACTAATCCCAAACTCCCAACCCATCCTTCCTCCACCTGCTCCTCTTTTTTGGCAACCACAAGTTTGTTCTCTATGTCTGTGAGTCTGTTTCTATTTTGTGTCATATTTTAGATTCTACATATAAGTGATATCATGTGGTATTTGTTTTTCTCCTTCTGACTTATTTCACTCAGTAGGGTAGTCTCTAGTTGATTCCATGTTGCTGCATCGCTTCATTCTTTTTACGGCTGAGTAGTATTCCATGGTTTGCATGTACCATGGGCTTCCCAGGTGGTGCAGTGGTGAAGAATCCACCTGCCAATGCAGATGCAAGAGAGGGTCGGGAAGATCTCCTGAAGTAGGAAATGACAATCCACTCCAGTATTCTTGCCTGGAAAATTCCATGGACAGAGGAGCCTGGCGGGCTATATAGTTCATGGGGTTGCAGAGTTTGATGTGGCTGAGCACATATATCTATCACAGTCACAGGGCAAAGGATCTTGAGAGAAAGTATTGCTGCCATCATTGAAAGCAACCTGCCAGAGACACATCTTAGTGAAATATCATGTAGGCAATTAAATACGAGTCCCTTGGACTGCAAGGAGATGAAACCAGTCAATACTAAGGGAAATCAACCCTGAATATTCATTGGAAGGACTGATGCTGAAGCTGAAGCTCCAATACTTTGGCAACCTGATGCGAAGAGCTGGCTCATTGGAAAGACTCTGATGCTGGGAAAGATGGAAGGCAGAAGGAGAAGGGGGTGACAGATGATGAGATGGTTAGCGATTATCACTAACTCAATGAACATGAGTTTGCACAAACTCTGGGAGATATGGAAGGCCAAGGGAGCCTGACATGCTGCAGTCCATGGGGTTGCAGAGAGTCAGACATGACTGAGAGACTTAACAACAACAGCATTGTTTCAGAGTTTTTCTCTCATGTGGCTGTAGTTAAATTGCTGGCCAAGCCTTCAGTCAGTCTGAAGACTTGACTGAGGCTGAAAGATCTACTTTTAAGATGGCTACTCAAGTAATTGTGCAAGGAATCCTTACTCTTTTTCCATATGGACTTCTTTACAGGGCTGCCCAAGTGTTATCACATGTTAACTGGATTGCCCAGAAAAAGTAATTCAAGAGAAAGAGCAAGCAGGAGGCCACAGTGCTTCTAGATGAAGCCCAAAGTGACGTAATGTAACTTCCGTGATATCATGTGTGTTCAAAGCCCACCCACATTCAAGGAGTAAAGAATTAAGGTTTCCCTTTTATATAGAGGAATCTCAAAGGATTTTTGGAGAAATTTAAATCCACCAGTAGTATAGATGTGGGCATATACATTTCATTGGGAGAAAGTAAAGAAACTTCTTTATGATTGTTCATCTTTCAGGCTTCCTGGTTCAATGCAAGGGGAAAATCCCAATTTGCCAAAAATTTAGTTTCACTTATGCTTTCATCTCCTTCTGTGATTTCGCTTTCCATGGAGGGCAACAATTTATGTTTTATAGTCCACAGTCTTATGCTGGTAGACGTAGCAGGGACCAAGATGGGATAGCAGTGGATGGTATCTACAACTTGGGTCAGTTACCTTTTATTGTGTAACAAGCCACTCTAAAACATAACAGTTTAAACAAGAGTTGGCCAAAGGAGCTTCAGCCCAACTCCTTGATGTCTCTGAAAACCCTAAAAGCCACTCCAAGTAAGCACACGAGAAAAACACTGTTCCTACTCGGCAACTGTCACTTAAAGACACATTTTCTAGGTCCTCTTCCCATTTCCACCCTCTTATCAGATTTCCTTCTCTCAGCTTCTTCGGGACAGACATTCTGGAGCTGCTTGTGGGTTAGCAGTAAAGGGTGTGCTCCACGTTCTTCTTGGGCTCCAGGACGGAAGGGGTGAAGGGGCTTTGGTCCCTCAACAGAGTTCTGAGAGCAAGTCCCAAGACGTGATTAGCTTCAGTGGAGACATCCACTTCCTTTTAAACAGTCCAATGATATGAGAGATTCAAAAAGACCAACCTTCTGATCACTTAATATTTAATATCTACTCTACATCTACATCCAGCGTGAGGCTGGGTGCTGAAGCTAGAAAACTTCTGTCCTCAGAGAGCTTACAGCACAAGATAGAGAGCTGGAATACATAAAGCAGTAAGTGTATGACAGTAAATCACTGTAGCAGATACTGCTTCAGTGAAAGGATGTAGGGGTGAGCTACACAAAAAGCTTCTTAAAGGAGACTATATTCCAGTAATATGTGCTAAGTTGCTTTAGTCATATCCGACTCTCTGTGACCCTATGGAGTGTAACCAGCCAGGCTCCTCTGTCCATGGGATTCTCCAAGAACACTGGAGTGGGTAGCCATGCCTTTCTCCAGGGGATGTCTAGGCTAGCAGGAACACCCATATTCCAGTTACTCTTGAATAACAAGAGGCAAAGAGCTTTCAGGCAGAAGCAGCAGCAAGCATGATAGTAACTGACGCGACTTCAGCTGGTGTGAATGAATGCCTAGTCTTTCAGTCTTGTCCAACTCCTTGCAGCCCTGAGGACTGCAGCCCATGAAGCACCTCTGTCCATGGTATGGCGGTATTGAAAACGGTAGACTCAGCTAGTACTGGCTTCTGATAACTGCTATTTTCAGGATTCAGCTCAGGAGACAAGAAGGATGAGCATTCATTAGATGTTGACGTATGGAGGAAAGGAGTAATCCCATTTATTCCAATGGCTCCTACTGGGGCAAGTCTATGTGGATCAAAAGAATATTCACCCAAGCAGTTATCTTTGAGATGTATATTTAGGATATTTTTAAAGAGAAGAAAGGGAATAGTCCATTACGTGGAGTCCATTCCTTGAACCCATAGATAATTTTACATTTTAGGATGTGTGTACCTGATTTAGGTAACCTGAATATCTTTACTGAATTTCCTCTAATTCCTAATGATCAGTAACACAGACACTTAAGTTAAATGGATTTAGGAATAATTTTACTACCTTACTTAATTACAATCCACGTACCATGAATCAAATCCTTGATAACCTGACGCATAAAGAAAATATGAAGTAAACATTTTAATATGTGTAAAGAATATTCCTGTTTGAATTTCTCTGATTACTGTTCAGAGCCATCCATCATCATTTCCATCAAAAAATTTAGCACTATCAAAGAATTTGAATCGTCTTAGAAATTATCACAGACTCACTGTAATATCATTTTTTAAATAAAATCATTTTTACTCTTAAATTAGAATGATTTATTCAAAGTGTCTTTTAGGCTAAAGATGGAAATTTGAAGTAACTCTCCTGTCTGTCTTGTAACCATCATCCTTCTGCCTGGTGTTAAATTTTATGTTTTCTTATACAAACAGATATGTTCCTTAGATCAAGGGTCAGAAGACTATGGCCTGTGGGGTACCCAGCCCATTGTCTGTTTTTGTGGCCCATGAGGTAAGAGTGATTTTTCTATTTAAAAATGGTTAAAATGTAAATAAAAAAGAATCATATTTTGTGACACATGAAGTTATATGAAATTCGAATTTCAGAGTCCATAAGTAAAGAATGAGTCTGTCTCATTCATTCATTGGCATATTTTCTGACTGCTTTCCTGCTCCAAGAGCAGAGCTGAGCAGTTAATTGTTCTTAAAGTAAAGTTAATTTGTAATGTTGTGTTAGTTTCAGGTGTATAGTAAAAGTGATTCAGTTTTACGTATGTATTCTTACATTCTCTTCCATTTTAGGTTAGCACAGGATATTGAGTATAGTTCCCAGCTGAATAGTTTCAAAAGAGCCTGTATGATCCATGAAACCATATGTTTACTGTCTGGCTCTTTGCAGAAAGTTTGACGCTTATCTTATATAACAGGTTGACATGCATCACCAAAATATTGCATTGTATAGCCCTTATACTTAATATTTTTAGCTATCAGGCTCAGAAGTAAAGAATCCGCCTTCAATGCAGGAGACACAGGAAATTCTGGTTTGATCCCTGGGTCGGGAAGATCCCCTGGAGGAGGAAATTGCAACTCACTCCAGTATTCTTACCTGGAGAATTCCATGGACAGAGGAGCCTGGTGGGCTACAGTCCTTGAGTTTGCAAAGAGTCAGACACAACTGAGCACATACACACACATTTCAGTTAAATGTTGAAAGTGTTACCGTTTTTACTAGTTTCAGAAAAGGGAGAACTGGAAGTACAAGAAAAGAAGTTTTTGGATCAAATATTTGAACTTATACTTTCTAATAGGACACTGGTGTTTAATCAAAAAGTTTTCATCTACGCCTATAGAGAGCATTTTTGATGATTTTAACATGTGTTGAAAGTGTATGCCTATGGAGAATGCTGTGTGGCCACTCCGAAGACCAATTGAATATAAATATAGAGGGTTACAGTGTTTGCACACTTCTGTAGTCTGAAATCCTTGAGTGCAGCAGATGAGGTATAATCTGAGTTGTTTTGGCATTGCTGGCCTCATTGAAACCCTTCATGCACTTTGCACATCTGTGTCTGCAGCAAGAAAGGATCACTGTTCGGCTCTGCTATTGCTGTTTATGAATCAGAAGAACAAAAAGGCAACAGAATAAGCAAAATGTCATGTTCATACAAATCTTGATTAGGGTAAAATCATCTGGCTGGCATTGCCTGCATACAACATCACCAACAGGGCTTCCAGCTCGTGAGGGGAGCCTCCCAGTTCCCGTGTCTTGGATCTTCAAAGCCTGAAACAGCTTATTTGAAGGTTTACATGAAAGCTAGATCTACCCAAAATAGTTAAGATCTAGTCTCTGAGTCTTTCTGTTATTAACCAACTTGTCTTTAAGAATCCCTAAAGTCCTAGGAGATGTCTGCATAACTGCAGCATCTATAATGGATGGTACTTTGGTAAGGGCACTTACCAAAATAGGCTTGATTAAAATCCTCAAGCAGGGTTTCTCAACTCCAGCCCCATGGACATTTGGGGCCAGGTCATTCTTTTGGTGACTCCTGCGCAATGTGTAAGATGTTTAGCAGTGTCCCCAGCCTCATCCCACTAGCCAACAGCACTCTCCCAGTTGAGACAACATCACTTGTCTCCAGACTTTTCCAAAGTTCCCTAACCCAGTTGAGAACCACTGTTTCAGAGGATTATGAAAATTTGCCTCATTCCACAGTGTCATCAAGGGATCTCTGAGGAGTATTAGACCCTGAGAACAGAAATAGATTAAAAAGACTCAGAATCTTGAGTTTATGGACATAAAATAATTATCTAAAAAGTTATCTAAAAATTATCTAAAATCTGATTATGTATCCAGATTTCCAAAATACGCTAATGTTTTTGCTATCATGGAGATAAAAATAAAATACTGGGGACATATTCTGGGGAAATTTCCCTCACTTTTAAAAAGTGGTCATGGGGAAAACTGAAACAGAACAGGACCCTATGGTCCTCCCCTGCCCACCCCCAATGTCCTCTGCCTGCCTTTTGTCTGTGGAAAGCTTTAGTCAAAGAGTAAGTTTAATCAGAGAAGTGAGAAATGCCGAAACAAAGGGAAACAGTCAAAGGAGACCAAATAATAATCAGGTAGTCATTAAACATAGTCAGGGACATTTAATTCTTTCTCAAGAGCTAAAGATAATATTCTGAGTCATATCCTGAAGCCTGTCTTACAGATACTGAAACCCCCGCCAGGTAGAGAAATTAACTACACGATTGACCAGACTGGCCATGATATAAGCTGCCACAATTCTAAGAATTGGCCTCAAAGTAATGGAAACAAACCGACCTTGGAACTGAAGATTAACTGTCCCTAAGACAACCAAGATGATGCCGGTCAGACCACTGACGGCCAATCTGAAGATGACTGTCAGAGCTGACTGCACTGTTTCTGCATGAGGCCCTCTCCCTCTGTCTATAAAGCTCTTCCTCACGGACTGTCAGTAGTGAGGGGGTGTTGGCCTTTGGGCAGACGTCCGCCCTCCCCCTCTGGATGCTGGCATCAGAAATAAAGCAAACTATTCTTTCCACCAACCTGGCCCGTTTATTGGCTTTTGAGCGGCAAGCAGCCAGACCCCACACATGTCTTTAGGTAACAAAATAACTGTTTTCCCCCCAAGATGCTGGATATTTTAGATCTGGATATTTTATCTGGAAAGGCTTCAGCCCTCTTGTTTCAAGCCTAAGGGTGAAGTCAACACAGGAAAAAGGAAAGAGATAAGAGACTTCAGTTTACAAAGACGTAGCCAATGTGCCCAGGGTGTACCTCTTCAGAATTTCTTGTTTTATTAGATAACAAACTGCTTTTTAAAAAAATCCAGTTTCAATTCTCTGTCACTTGCAACCAATCCACCCTGCCTCATCCTCTAAACCCAGTCAACTTGTCCATACAAGCACGCACTGATGCTGTAGCCATTCTTGACCATTGTGAGCCTCTGGTGATAGCTCCATAAATTTACTAATATTTTTCTCTCTCAGTGAAATAACATCTTTATTTAATTTCTGATATTTTAGTATAATCCTATCTATTCACTGGAGAAGGAAATGGCAACTCACTTCAGTATTCTTGCCTGGGAAATCCCATGGACAGAGGAGCCTGACAGGTTATACAGTCCATGAGGTCAAAAAAGAATTGGACATGACTTAGAGAATAAACACACAACAACATCCATTTGTTGGGACAGATTAAGCTTCTGTATAAGTAAACTCAAAATATATAACTGCTAAAACTGCATGGAAATTAATTTCTTATTCATTTAATGTGTAAAGATATTTCTATGATGTAATAAATCAAGAAACTAAACGTCTTCCATCTTGGCAGTCCACCGTTCTTAGAGTCTTGACACTTCCACTTGCCTTGCAGCCTGCAGGAGGAGAGCTCAAAGAGAGAAAGCACTCCCTTCTGAAAAGTTGTGGCTCGGAAACAGCATGTATCACTGCTGCTCAATCTACCCACCTGCCAGTGAAGGAGATGTAGGAGACACGGCTTTGATCCCTACCTTCCCTGGGTAGGGAAGATCCTCTGGAAAAGGAAATGGCAACCCTTTCCAGCATTCTTGCCTGGAGAATTCCATGGACAGAGGAGCCTGGTGGGCTACAGTCCATGGGAATGCAAAGAGTCAGACACGGCTGAAGTGACTTAGCACTCACACTCTCTGCTACCTTTTTAACTGGCATCTCTCTTACACATTTCACTCATCTGCACTTGTTTCTGACCCATCTTACCAGAACAGAGAAACCTGAGTAGATATCTTTTGACCTTGCTTCTTTTTTAAAAAAGCATAGTTGTATTTAAAAAGAATAGGAGGAATTTTTAAACTCCGTTTTGAAAAGAGACTTCAGTTAAAAGGTGATAATCTAATTTCAAAATTCCTCAAATTTGTCCTGGGGAAAGGAAAAGAAAATACTAACAAAATTATGAGAAAAATGATTCTTTTGGATCTTTGTTATTTCTCATAAGTACAGCATTTCCAAAAGGAAAAATGACATGTCCTTTGAAGTGACAGAGAATTTTGATTGTGTTTTAAAAATTAATGTTTTTCAAGTATAAACTCATTATAGTTTTACCCCATATAACAACATATTCTCTTTTAAAAAGTAACTGTATCACCGGATCCATAATTTTCTTTTTAAAATAATAAAGACATTTTTGGTTGGACCAAACACGGGTGAAATTCTAGCAAGTTGATGCTTTCCTTATATTTTCTGGAAGACATAGAGTAAAATAGTAAGAGATTTTTATCAGAGGAGTTGCCATGTCACAGGAAATTGTGATAGAAGTTCATTCACTGGAGTTATTTAAGATTCAAATTGGTGTTTCACATGTCTCAGTTACTTTCTAGTAGCTTCTGGGCTACAAAACCTTTTAAACTTAGAAAAGACACAAACATATTTCAACGGTTTCCTTGTCCTAATTTACTCACTTATTCAGTAGATAATTATCAAGCCCCTAATACATGCTAAGGATTAGTGCTAAATAACAACTGGTAAGAAAATAAAACCATCTTGGCCTCAACTTGGAGAGATTTCAGAATAATTAAGAATAAGAATCAGGATGAGGAAACAGAATATCAAATAAGGAAACAGTTATATGTTAAATTTCAGTTGAGGTTTCTGCTACTAGACTTACCTATTCTATACCTTAAGAGTGATATTTGATTGAGTCTTGGAGATTCAGACAGATTTTGTATTGTAAAGGTCAGAGTGGAAGGGTTCCAGAGAGGCTGTAAATAGCACATTTAAAAACATATTGCATTAGCGAAGAAAGAGATTATTCCATTCTTTTCTCCAGAAAATAAAGTGATCATACTACCAAACTTATAACCTGCTCATGAGATAGCAGTTTGTTTTGGGTTCATGGCCAAAGAAACAGATTTATGTCTTTTGTATTTATTAGTTAGGAAGAGACTCAAATGGATCTTATCTTACACGTTCACATTTAACTCTAATTTTTTATCAGTGTAGTTCAGTCACTCAGTCATGTTCAACTCTTTGCGACCCCATGGACTACTGCACACCAGGCTTCCCTGTCCATCACCAACTCCCGGAGCTTATTCAAACTCATGTCCATCGAGTCGGTGATGCCATTCAACCATATCATCTGTCATCCCCTTCTCCTCCTGCCTTCAATCTTTCCCAGCATCAGGGTCTTTTCAAATGAGTCAGTTCTTCTCTCAGGTGGCCAAAGTATTGGAGTTTCAGCTTCAGCATCAGTACTTCCAATGAATATTCAGGACTGATTTCCTTTAGGATGGACTGCTTGGAGCTTCCTGCAGTCCAAGGGACTCTCAAGAGTCTTCTCCAGCACCACAGTTCAAAAGTATCAGTTCTTTGGCATTCAACTTTCTTTATAGTCCAACTCTCACACCCATACAAGGCTACTGGAAGAACCATAGCTTTGACTGGACAGACCTTTGTTGGCAAAGTAATGTCTCTGCTTTTTAATATGCTAAGTGGGTCATAGCTTTTCTTCCAAGGAGCAAGTGTCTTTTAATTTCATGGCTGCAGCCACCATCTGCAGTGATTTTGGAGCCCAAGAAAATAAAGTCTGTCACTGTTTCCATCATTTACCCATCTATATGCCATGAAATGATGGGACCAGATGCCATTATCTTAGTTTTCTGAATGTTGAGCTTTAAGCCAAATTTTTCACCCTCCTCTTTCACTTTCATCAACAGGCACTTTAGTTCTTAACTTTCTGCCATCAGGTTGGGGTCATCTGAGTATCTGAGGTTATTGATATTTCTTCTGGCAATCTTGATTCCAGCTTGTGCTTCATCCAGCCTGGCATTTCGCATGATGTACTCTGCATAGAAGTTAAATAAGCATGGTGACAATATACTGCCTTGACATAATCCTTTCCTGGTTTGGAACCAGTCTGTTTTTCCATGTCCAGTTCTGACTGTTGCTTCTTGACCTGCACATAGATTTCTCAGGAGGCAGTAAGGTGGTCTGGTATTCCCATCTCTTTCAGAATTTTCCACAGTTTGTTGTAATCCACACAGTTAAAGGCTTTGTTGTAGTCAATAAAGTAGAAGTAGATGCTTTTCTGGAACTCTCTTGCTTTTTTGATGATCCAGCGATGTTGGCAATTTGATGTCTGGTTCCTCTGCCTTTTCTAAATCCAACTTGAACATCTGGAAGTTCACGGTTAATGTACTGTTAAAGCCTGGCTTGGAGAATTTTGAACATTATTTTGCTAGTGTGTGAGATGAGTGCAATTGTGCAGTAGTCTAAACATTCTTTGGCATTGCTTTTCTTTGGGATTGGAATGAAAGCTGATCTTTTCCAGTCCTGTGATCACTGCTGAGTTTTCCAAATTTGCTGGCATATTAAGTGCAGCACTTAAATAGCATCATCTTTTAGGATTTGAAATAGCCCAACTGGAATTCCATCACCTTCACTAGATTTGTTCATAGTGGTGCTTCCTAAGGCCCGCTTGACTTTGCTTTCCAGGATGTTTGGCCCTATGTGGGTCATGAAGATCTTTTTTGTATAGTTCTTTGTATTCTTGCCGCCTCTTCTTAACATCTTCTGCTTCTGATAGGTCCATACCATTTCTGTCCTTTAGTGTGCCCATCTTTGCATCAAATGTTCCCTTGGTATCTCTGATTTTCTTGAAGAGATCTCTAGGCTTTCCTATTCTATTGTTTTCTTCTGTTTCTTTGCATTGATCACTGAGGAAGGCTTTCTTATTTCTCCTTGCTATTCTTTGGAACTCTGCATTCCCATGGGTATATCTTTCCTTTCCTCCTTTGCCTTTAGCTTCTATTCTTTTCTCAGCTATTTGTAAAGCCTCCTGAGACAACCATTTTGCCTTTTTGCATTTCTTTTTCTTGGGGATGGTCTTGATCACCGCCTCCTGTACAATGTCATGAACCTCTGTCCATAGTCTTCAGGCACTCTGTCTATCAGATCTAATCCCTTAAATCTATTTCTCACTTCCACTGTATAATCATAAGGGATTTGATTTAGGTCAAACCTGCATGGTCTAGTGGTTTCCCCTACTTTCTTCAATTTAAGTCTGAATTTTGTAATAATGGTTCATGATCTGACCCACAGTCAGCTCCTGGTCTTGTTTTTTTTCTGATTCTATAGAGCTTCTCCATCTTCAGCTGCAAAGAATATAATCAATCTGATTTCAGTATTGACCATCTGGTGATGTCCATATGTAGAGTTTTCTCTTGTGTTGTTGGAAGAGGGTGTTTGCTATGACCAGTGCATTCTCTTGGCAAAATTCTATTAGCCTGTGCCCTGCTTCATTTTGTACTCCAAGGCTAAATTTGCCTGTTACTCCAGGTATCTCTTGACTTCTTACTTTTGCATTCCAGTCCCCTATAATGAAAAGGATATCTTTTTTGGGTGTTAGTTCTAGAAGGTCTTGTAGGTCTTCATAGAACTGTTCAATTTCAGCTTCTTCAGCATTACTTGCTGGGGCATAGACTTGGATTACTGTGATATTGGATGGTTTGCCTTGGAAACAAACAGAGAGCATTCTGTCATTTTTGAGATTGCATCCAAGTACTGTGTTTTGGACTCTTGTTGACTATGAAGGCTACTCCATTTCTTCTAAGGGATTCTTGCCCATGGTAGTAGATATAATGGTCATCTGAGTTAAATTCACCCATTCCAATGCATTTTAGTTCACTGATTCCTTAAATGTTGATGTTCACTCTTCCCATCTCCTGTTTGACCACTTCCAATTTAACCTTGATTCATGGACCTAATATTCCAGCGTCTTATGCAATGCTGTTCTTTATAGCCTCGGACTTGACTTCCATCACCAGTGACATTCACAGCTGGGTGTTGTTTTTGCTTTGCCTCCATCTCTTCACTCTTTCTGGAGTCATTTCTCCACTGATTTCCAGTAGCATATTAGGCACCTTCCAACATGGGGAGTTCATCTTACAGTATCTTATCTTTTTGCCTTTTCATACTGTTCATGGAGTTCTTTATAATTATGTGCTATTTATTCAAAGGTAAAAATTGTAATAAACAGAGGGGAAAATTCAGGCACTGAAGCTTTAAAGCAATATTGTTTAGTCTCTAAATAAATTGCCCTGCTGTGCAGAGAGTATATGAATTTCACATGGACCAGGTTCTCAGAGAATCTTCACATCTTGGACCTGTCTTCAGAATAAGTTTTTATAAACCATTTTGAATTGTGGATTCCCCTTGGCAACTCTTGAGAAAACTCTCCTTGGTCTTATAGCTTTGACAATGGCTCAAGTGAACTCCATACATGGAAACAGGTGCACAGGATTGTTTGTTTTCTTCAACCTCATTTATAAGTTTCATTACAAGTTTCATCTGTTAACCTTTAAATAGAAGAATGAAGAAACTTTGCGACCAGTGTAGAGACCATGTGAATTTTAGAGAAGGAGATGGGCAGAACCAGCTGCTGGGGAAGAACTGGGCAGAGCAAGTGGCAATGCTAGGGAGGAAAGCACGTGTCACCATGACACCCACTTACTTGCTTCCCACTCAGCATCTATTTTATATAATGCTCATCACAAAACATTCAGAAAAGGAACAGGTCCTAGTGTAATGCCTCATTAAATGCTTAAAAGAATGAGATAATTGTGAAGAGATAATGAGATAATTGTGAAGGAAGATTCTTTACAATAATGAGCACTATAGATTAATAATAATGACAAAAATAATCTGGACCTTAATAACTCAAGTGTTAGAAAACACATTTTATCACTAAAAATTACTCCAGTATAACTTCTGATCAAGAATATAGCCACTATAAAATAGATATCAACAATACCTACTGTATAACACTAGTACTCTATAAAAACCTACATGGGAAAAGAATCTGTAAAAGAAGAGATATATGTATTTATGTATACCTAAATCACTTTGTTGTATACACAAAACTAACATAACATTATAAATCAGCTATGTGTGAGTATGTGCTAAGTCACTTCAGTCATGTCTGACTCTTTGTGTCCCCATGGACTGTAGCCCTCCAGGCTCCTCTGTCCATGGGATTTCCCAGGTGAGAATACCTGATTGGGTTGCCATGTCCTCCTCCAGGGGATCTTCCCAACACAGGGATCTAACCTGTGTCTCTTACATCTCCTGCACTGGCAGGCACGTTCTTTACTGCTATTGTCACCTGGGCTGACTTTTCATTCAAGATGATAGAATACAAGCATTATTTTTACTTTGCTCCCTATTGAAAATTCTTCAAGAGATGGGAATACCAGACCACCTTAGGTGTCTCCTGAGAAATCTGTATACAGGTCAAGAAGCAACAATTAAAACTGGACATGGAACAATGGAATGGTTCCAAATTGGAAAAGGATTACATCAAGGCTGTATATTGTCACCCTGCTTATTTAACTTCTATGCAGAGCACATCACGCAAAATGCCAGGCTGGATGAAGCACAAGTTGGAATCTAGATTTCTGGGAGAAATATCAATAACCTCAGATATGCAGATGACACTACCATTATGGCAGAAAGTGAAGAGGAATTAAGTAGCCTATTGATAAAAGTGAAAGAGGAGAGTGAAAAAGTTGGCTTAAAACTCAACATTCAAAAAACGAGGAGCATGGCGTCTGGTCCTATCACTTCAAGGCAAATAGATGGGGAAACAATGGAAACAGTGAGAGACATTGCTTTCTTGGGCTCCAAAATCACTGCAGATGGTGATGGCAGCCATGAAATTAAAAGATGCTTGCTCCTTGGAAGAAAAGCTACGACCAACCTAGACAGCATATTAAAAAGCAGAAACATTACTTTGTCAACAAATGTCCGTCTAGTCAAAGCTACGTTTTTTCCAGTAGTCATGTATGGATGTGAGAGTTGGACCATAAAGAAAGCTGAGTGCCGAAGAATTGATGCTTATGAACTGTGGTGTTGGAGAAGACTCTTGAGAGTCCCTTGGACTTTAAGCAGATCAAACTAGTCCATCCTAAAGGAAATTAATCCTGAATATTCATTAGAAGGACAGATGCTGAAGCTGAAATTCCAATACTTTGGCTACCTGATTCAAAGAGCTGACTCATTGGAAAAGACCCTGAGGCTGGGAAAGATTAAACGTTGGAGAGAAGGGGACAGCAGAGGATGAGATGGTTGGATGACATCACCGACTTGATGGACATGAGTTTGAGTAAGCTTAGGGAGTTGGTGATGGGCAGGGAAGCCTGGCATGCTACAGTCCATGGGGTCACAAAGAGTCAGACACTTTCAGTTCTGACACAGTTTTCAGAGTCAGACACAGTTCAGACTGAACTGAACTGAATTTCCTATTGAATCGCCAGTGACTAATACAGTCCTCATAATAAATTACATACTCACTAAATTGTTCCTGAAAAATTAATGAACTGCCCAAGCTGAAAGAAATTTTGTTTTATAACAAGGCAGCCTCCATCCACATAGCAAACTATTGATCAGCATCAGAGCACAAAAGCATTGTAAAGATAATCCAGTAGTCAGAGGCTGTAAGATTTCCTCCAATGAACTTATAATAATGTTTAATAAAGCAAATACTTAATACAGAGTTGGATAGAAGGGCTGATTAACCGTTTGTAACTTTAAACCACTTTTCTAATGGGTATCATTTCCTTGGTAGGTTAAATGTGAATAAAGGTCCTCTGATTTCTATTTCTAGATCAAAATTTCAGTGATATTAGACTGATAATAGAAACAACCCCCCCCCCTACTTTCCACATTTAGATTGTTGTATTGTATTTATCTACAGCAGTCGACCTTTCTGTTGTCTTTATAATGCATTGTGCATCAGACCTGCAGACCATCAGTGCATGCAGGACTCTCTCTGCGGTGGTTAGAATAATCTGGTTCCGTGATGGAGGTGATCACGGGTTCCACGGTGGACTCTAGCGCTCGCCTCCATGTTACCCTCATCTTGCTTCAACATGGAGGGCTCCAACTCACTTCAAAGACCATCCCATGCACAGGAAGACTCTGATGGAGTGAAACAGAACTCCCTGTGAGTTTGAAGTTCACAGGAATGTTAAGAAGAAGAGATCATGATTATCACTACATGAAAAAAAAAAAAGAAAGAAAATCTCTTGCTTTAGCCATGCATATAATTTTTCATTATCTGTCACAGACATGTTCACCCAAGATCTACAGGGCAAACAAACACAACTCAGTAAGGTACCTTCTAGATTTATTCACAGAGGAAAAACACCATGTTTCATAAGCATTCTTAATTAGGGGAAGAGTTTGTAACTTATTCTTTGTTTTCTATTGAAAACACATTTGTTCCATTATGAATTTATTTGTAAAAAGCACTGAACCTGAAGTTTAATTGCAAGCAAAATGTGCTTTCACCTTAGTGCAGCACTGTTTGATAAAGTGTGTTTCATGGGCAATTGTACCTATTATTTCCAGTGAGGATGGGAAAGTGCCCCCTCCCATCTAATTTCCCCTAAGGAATGTCTGCCTTCTGTGGAAGGGAGTAAACAGAGTAACATAAGCTCTGCAAGAGTCTGTGAAACATTAAGAACATTGATATCAAACATGCCAAATATATCCTTTAAGTTAGAATATTTATAGCAGGCTATATATTGGACACACTTGTTGACCCTGTATTTTGGTGCTCTTTGGGGCTACTAATAGCACAGAACATAGATTAAGCATGTTTCTTTTTCATCCAAAAGAAGATGGTAAGGTCTATTGACATAGGTAAGGTAGTTTTTTCATTTCAAAATAGGTTTTTATCTCTGGGCTTTGAGATGATTCGAAGACAAGTCAACCTGCCAACATGAGCCTTGGGAGCAAAGTGATGAGGATGTATAGGAAAGAACTGGAAACTAGGACAAGTGTAGCAAGCCCTGAGGTTCCTTCTTGGGTCTGTCACTTACTACTCCCTGCTCCTGGACAGGTTGCTTAATCTCTAATTATTCATCTCTCTGGTTATAAGAGAATATTAAAAAAGTGTACTGAAAGAAATATGACTATTATTTTTGCCAAGAAATTTTGCCCTAAGAGCAACCCATAAGCTTTCTCATTAATGTGTAATTTGGGCCTACAGAGTTGTTTTATCCCTTAAAGAATTGGAAAGATAATCTAGGGTATAACTTGAAGTCTTGTTAGCATGATTATTCACAGAAGTATTTAATGTGAAATTTTGTCAGGTACATGCACTTCTTGGAATGAAATTTGTCCATAAAAAAAGCACACACAACTGAAAAGCATAGTAACATGAAGAAGTTTTGAACTAAATTGAAATTTAGACAATAAAGAAAGAAAAAGCCATGAGAAAGTAAAAAGAAGCAAAATAGTTATTAAACATGCACTCTATGCAAGGCTCTGGAGACAAAAAGATTCAGGTTCAAATCTTTCTGCCATTGTCTCTATAACTTTAGACAAGTTATTTAAATTCTCTTAGCCTTAGTTTCCTTTTTGGTCATAGGTGAAGAACCTTTGTGAGATTTCAGCCAGATGTCACATATGAAGTGCTTAGTTCAGTAGCTATTACACAGTAAACATTCAACAAATAAAGCTGCTGGGTTGTGTTGTTCTAAACAGTAAGTGCTCACAGTGGTAACTGACCATGATGGATAAATGCGTTATAATAGGATCTACATGAAAAAAAAGTTAAATGAAGTTACCACCAAATGGCAAGCTGAACTACTGAACTATTAGAAAGGAAAGAATTAAAAGGTCAAATCATAGGAGCATGTTGATTAAAAGTCATCAAAGAAAACACAAGAAAAATTAAACTGAGGGTAGAATGGGCATCAGTTACTTTTGTCCTATTTATTCTTTATGGAAAGAGGGGCTTAAATTCTCATCATCATTAATATAGAAAATCTTTGCATTTAGAAATTTTAAAATGGCAACCCACTCCAGTATTCCTGCCTGGGAAATCCCATGGACAGAGAAGCCTGGCGGGCTATAGTCCTTGGGGTCGCAGAGAGTTGGACACGACTGAGCAACTAACAACAACAAATGGACAACAGAGAGAAGGATCAGTGCTTTTAACTCTATAAGAAACACTTTATAGTCGTGTAGTCATTTTTAAATAATATTGTTTTTCATTTACATTGGGTACATGATCTATATGCAGTCATGATCAGCCACTATGCTGCAAGTTTCCCCAAGGGCAGGAACTATGTCCTATTCATCTTTGTATGCCCAGCACCTTGCTCATTCTTAAGGGGTATCCCTGAAATGG
Organism: Cervus elaphus; assembly: GCF_910594005.1. NCBI lineage: Eukaryota > Metazoa > Chordata > Mammalia > Artiodactyla > Cervidae > Cervus > Cervus elaphus. The sequence continues at coordinate 56,163,216 of NC_057819.1, read as the reverse complement.
ACAATGCAAGATTTGCAAACACAGATATATTCAAAAATATTATAGAAGGAAAGAATTGTATCTACAGCCACAAGGGAAATGCCAATTAGAATGATGATGAAATACCACTATATCCTTATCCGAGTGGCTAAAATAAAAGAATACTGACAATATCTAGAGGTGACAAGAGGAGTAGGGAACTTGCGTATGTTGCTGGTGAAAATGCAAAATGCTATAGCCATTTTGGCAAATGGTTTGGCGGTTTCTTATAAATTTAAACATATACTTCCAATATGACCTAGCAAGCCTATTTTGATGTAGAAATGAAATGAAAACTTGCAGTCAAACAAAAACCTATATGCAACTGTTCATAGTAACTCTATTTATAACAGTTATTGATAAAATGTGGAAATGAACCAAATGTCTTTCGTGGATAAATGGATAAAACAGTGATATGTCTTCTGTGATAAACCATAATGAAAAAGAATTTTTTTAAAAAGGATGCATATATTTTTCTATAACTGAATCACTTCACTGTATAGCAGAAATGAATACAACATTGTAAATCAACTATACTTCAATTTTAAAGAAAAACAGTGGTATGTCCTTAATGGAATCCTATTCAGTAACAAAAAAAAAAATCAAACCACTGATCCCTTCAAAAACTTGGATGAATCTCAAAGGCATTCTGCTGAGTGAAAGAGTCAGTCTCAAAAGAACACATTCTGCATCATTCCATTTGTATGACATTTTCGAAAAGACAGAACTATAGGACAGATCAGTGTTGCCTGGAGTTGGGTTGGGTGGAGGAGTAAAGGCTTAGCAAGAGGTAGATTTGAAGGGTGACAGAACTAGTCTGTGTCCTGATTATGCTTCTGATTACACAAATCTATACATGTTTTAAAAATTCATACAACTCTACACCAAAAACAGAGTTCAATTTTACTCCATGTTGATTTAAAAATAACAGTAAGGTAACAGCCCGCCAGACTTCCCTGTCCATGGGATTTTCCAGGCAAGAATACTAGAGTGGGTTTATGTGGCTGCACTGGGTCTTAGTTGTGGCATGAGAGACCTTTTAGCTGTGGCATGTGAGATCTAGTTTCCTGACCGGGGATGGAACCCAGAACCCTTGCATTGGGAGTGTAAAGTCCTAGCCACTGAACCACCAGGGAACACCCAACAAAAATAATAAAATTTCAAACACTAAAGAAATGTAAAGTATTTATAACTAGCACTGGAAGTATAAGCTAAACACCTCCAACCAGACTTCAACCCCTGGGGGACTGCTTTCTATGGGAAGATCATGTTGAGTCGTTTCAGTCGTGTCCAACTCTTTGTGACCCCATGGACTGTACCCTGCCAGGCTCCTCTGTCCATGGGATTCTCCAGGCAGGAATACTGGAGTGGGTTGCCATGCCTTCCTCCAGGGGATCTTCCCGACGCAGGGATTGAAACTGCATCTCCTGCTACTCTTGCCTTGCAGGTGGATTCTTTCCTGCTGTGCCACCACGGAAGCCCTAGATTGTAAATCTTCACACCGCATCTCTTCCACTCACAACAAACCCAGAAATGTGCCCTGACAGATAACTTTAAACTTTCCACTGAGTCTGTGTGTGAGCAAATGGTTCAGTAATGAGCACCATTTCTTATATACTCCCAATGCTGCCTGGCTGCTAAGCCTAATCTAAGAGGGAACTGGTATTACTTATCAGCAAGTCCCCCACATGTCATTTGCATTGTGGATGGCCATCTTGTGCAGATCATATTACTCATGTAATTTTTTTTCTTACTTTGGATCTAGAGTTGGACTGTAATGAACAGTATGAATTCATATGTTTGTCTTTGTGAGCTATGTGTGTATGAGCCTGTGTGGTATCTGTGGAGTGTACGTATTTGCTGAATAACTAGACAAATTCATCTTTCAGCACCTACAACTGCCTGGGACATTTTAAAGAAAACAAGACCTAACATGTCAAAGCTGACACTGCACCATCTCACTGTAGGAAGCCACCGTTCTTCCCACCCACATCCTCCCAAGGAGGCTGTGGTCTTACCTGCTGTGGTCTTATTTCAGAAACTAAAAATGCTCTTCTGGGGACACTGTCTTCAGGAGTCTAGATAAATGGAGAGGAGTCATCAGGCCGCAACTGTGAAAGAGATGTGGATGTTCCCTAAAAAAAAAAAAAGAGTCCTGGGCAGGGAAGCAACCTAAATGTCCATCAGCAGAGGAAATGATAAATAAGATGTGGCACATATATACAATGGAACATTACTCAGCCATTAAAAAGAATGAAATAATGCCATTTGCAGCAACAAAAATGGACCTAGAGATTGTCATACTGAGTGAAGTAAGTCGGTCAGAGAAGGAGAAACATCATATGACATCCCATATATGTAGAAATATAAAAAGAAATGATACAAATGAACTTATTTACAAAAAAAGAAGCAGACTCAACAAAGTTAGATAGTGAACTTATTGTTGCCAGAGGGGAAGAATCGGGGAGGGGGGGGGAGGGATAGTTGGAGAGTTGGGGATCGACATTATACACTGCTATATTTAAAACTGATAACCATCAAGGTCCTATTGTGTAGTACAGGGAGCCCTGCTAATGTTATGTGGCAGCCTGGATGGGAGGGATGTCTGGGGGAAAATGGATACTTGTATCATGGCTGTGTCCCCTTGCTGTCTATCTGAAACTATCACAATATTGTTAATCGGCTCTACTCCAATATGAAATAAGAATTTTTAAAGAGTCCTGGAACGTTTGGAGGAAGTCTGCAAAAGGACAGGCACTAGGAACCAGGCTCTGTCTACAAGGGTACCCTGGAGAGAGTTACTTTGATGCGCACTCTTTTCTCTTGGGAAAGGGATATTGGGCATCTTATAAAGAGTTAAGTTTTGTCTGTAGCTGCTGTGTATTAGCTTCTCTTGGCGGACCCCAGCTATTCACTGAAGCCGGAGACTGTTCCTACATTAGCATTGTGTGACAAGAGAAGGGAATAAAGACACAAGAGTGGGTAGCAAGGCAATGAAAGCAAGGGTAATTCCACACCCAGCCTTGCAAGGCAGCCACGTAGAGACCTGGGGACTTAGACTTTAGCTGCAGATTTCTAGGCCTTACTTCAGACAGGCTGACTCAGAATATCTGAAGGTGGAACTCGGAAATCTGCCTTTCGAAAATATAGGTCCCAGACAATTCTCATGTGGCAGACGTTTTGAGATTTTATTGTCAAGGTGACCCTTGAAAGTGAGTGGGCAGGCTGACCCTTGGCCATCTCTTCCTCTCTGTCCTCTTCCTACTTTTTCCTCCTTTCTTCTTCTCCCCCTCCTCATTATTGTGATTTTTATTACCATCGTTATCTTACCAGAGGAATGAAAAGGGTGGGGTTTTCTCTACCACAGGCTAGTTTACTTATGAGTCAAAGATTTTAAAAGAATTATGAAAAGTGACATTGCCCAGGATCCTCCTTCTGCTCTAAGTAGGGAGGAAAAATTACTGTGCTGGCTGTTCACCAAAAGAGAAATGCATCTCTGCCATTGGAGATGCTGCCACCACCAAAGCATCGCTTATCTTTACAAAGCTACAAAGATAGTTTCTCTCCTGGTGGAAGAGGGAACCATCTTACACTGTTGGTGGGAATGTTAATTAACACAGTCACTATGGAGAACAGTATGGAGGTTCCTCAAAAAACTAAAACTAGAACTACCATATGACCAGCAACCCCACTCTTGGCCATATGCTGGGAGAAGACCATAGTTCCAAAAGATACATGCACCCCAGTGTTGATTGCAGCATTACACACGGCAGAGAGAACATGGAAGCAACCTAAACGTCCACCAAGAGAGGATGAGTAAAGGACACGCGGTGCATGCGTGGGCTCAGTCATTCAGTCATCTCCAGCTCTGCGACCCCGTGGACTGTAGCCCGCCAGGCTCCTCTGTCCACGGGGATTCTCTAAGAAGAATACTGGAGTGGGTTGCCATGCCCTCCTCCAGGGTGGTACATATATACAATGGAATATCACTCAATCATAAAGAGGGATGAAATTGTGCCATTTGTAGAGATGTGGGTGGATCTAGACACTGTCACAGAGTGAAGTCAGTCAGAAAGAGAAAGACAGATATCGTATATTAATGCATATATATGGAATCTAAAAAAGTGGTATAGATGAACCTATTTGCAAAGTACAAATAGAGACAGAGAACAAATGTATGACCACCAAGAGGGGGATGGAAGGGTGGGATGAATTGGGAGACTGGATTTGACATATATACACATACATATAAGTATATACATACTAATGATACTAGCTATAAAATAAAGAACAAGTGAGGAGCTACTGTATAGCACAGGGAACTCAGCTCAGTGCTCTGGGGTGACCTATCTGGGAAGGAGACCCAAACAAGAGGGGAGGTATGTATGCGCACAGCTGACTCGCTGTGTTGTACTGTAGAGACTAACATGACATTCCACAGCAGCTATACTCCAATAAAACATTCTTAGAAAAAGAAAAGCAAGTTTCTCCACTGGTGAAGAAGATATACATTGGTGGTGGGTGTTTAGTTTCTATGAGCCAATAAATGTATCCGTCAACAAGAAGAACAGGAAGGATTCAGTTTACGTGTATTTTTGTGGGGAGTCATTTTCAAAAACTGTTTCATGCCTCAGTTATATGGTTATAATATATGAATATTTCATACTCTGGAACATTTTCCAAATATGGTGGATAGATAATACCACTTTTTCAACATTGCAAAACCCATCTTTACTCTTCTTTCCTGAGTGACTCAGGTTATACACTTCAACAACATTCAGGGTAGTTTTACGACGTTTTAAAAATTTGGTGTTTTATGCTTTTTATGGTTAAAATGTACCCTTGGTCTTGATAGGGGAAAAGTAATAAAAATATGAAACAATTGAACTCAGGAAAGGAAAAGTCTATCTCTTCTAAATGTGCAGGAGTTTCCTAAGTCAGTTTTGAAAGTCCTCATTACTAAAATATGCTCTATTTATAAGGATGTGAGTCATTGTGTTTAGTTCAATTAGAAATCTAGTATATGAGAGAAAGCTTTTCAAAACCACTTTGGGTGAAATTTTTTTTTACTTTAAAATAATATTGTCTTATGAAAACCTATTAGTTTAGAGATATTTGTTTGACTTTGAAACAACATCCTTATGTGTTAGAATACTGACATATTTGTTGACTGCCTCTATGTACTCCATAAAAAACAATGAGTGGGTGATAATAATGAGTGGGTGATAGTTTTTAGATAATTAAAAAAACCTGTGCATATACCAAAAGTCAGGCACTGAATATAAGATAACTCTTCCCATGATACCCTAATATTCTACTTATTCCCATTTTACAGATAAAAATACTGATATTCAAAGCCAGTATTTGATGTTAAACAAATTGCCCAAACTCCCATAACCAAGGGGGAAGCCGATGGATCACAAGCTCACATCTGCTTGACTCCAAAGCCTTTATTCTTCCCAATGTGCCAGGGACTGCTCAACTGCAGGAAAAATAGTGCTGAAGCAAATAGGTCTATTCCACGGCAGATGCACTTCATGCATCATTTTGAAACAAATTTCTGAAGTTTCAAAATAATTTTTTAAAATCAATAAGTACTCTATCATGGCAATTGAAAAAATGATGGAAATACCACTTACTGTATTTCATGGCTACCACTCAGGAGAAAAAGTCAAGAACAAAAAGCACAATTGGTCTCTTCCTTAGCCTTTCTTAAGTTCTTTTTCAAATTTCCTCTAATTTTAATAGTACTTCACATTTTTCATATATAAGAATAATTTTAATAAACATTTTATAATTTAAGAATTTCAGCATTCAAATAATCCTTAAGAGCAGAAGAACTCATTTGGAAGAATGCAATCTTTCTGAACATTGAGGTACTCTCACTCTGACTTTCTGATCTTTTGAAATTATTTTATCAGTAATTATTGCAATGTTACTTCTAGTAACAAAAATAGTGGATATGGGGACCGTTTCATTTTAATATAGTTTATCATATTTTATCATATGTTTTTAAGTTTATAGGATTATTTTCGACAATAAAGCATTCACACTGTGGCTCTCAAGTGGGTCCCTTTTTCTGTAAGGGATGTTATGATTGACCTTGAGGAAGGTGGGGCTCGCCCAGATGTAACTCTTGGGTATCAGCCCTGGAGACAGTAAGGATCCTCTTCCTACCTAATTCCCCTCCTCCTCAGATCCCTACTATGGGAATATCAAGGTAGCACAGAGATGAACATACGACTTCAGACTTCAGAGTATCTATTTCCTGCCCAAAGTCATTCCTGTTTCTAACAAAAAAATCTTTAATGTTTTTATTTTACTTACCAATTTCTAATCATGTTTGTATACTTTTAAAGTAATAAAATGAAGTAACTAAAAGGTGGGTACATAGCAAGTGAGTGGTAGGGTTAGGATTTTGTTTTTGCAGTTTGTCCAATTGCAGAGTCTGCTCATTTCAGAGCAACATCTCTGCTTCCGTGACTACTTCTGGCCTTTGCATTCTATGATCTTACTAAGTCCAGGGCATATTTTGAAGTTTTCCTTTTTGTCTAATAAATTTATGACATCAGTTTGTTGCCTATGTTGGCCTCTTTCTCTGAAATGCCAAGTGATGAAAAATAATCAGTTAAGTAAAGGTTCCAGACTCAATAACCAACTTTTAAAGCATATTAAATAATAAAATAATTTGCATGAGCTGATAGAGAGTAGAAATGCAGAAATGTTATAAAACTTGTTTAAAGCATCAACTCCTTTTATTTCAACCCAGAAATGTTGGATTTCAAATTACAGTGTAAAACTCTTTGGTCCATTTAAGATTTCATAGGTTAGTTTTTTACATTTTTCCTTTTATTGGATTATTTGTTTACAAAGAGTAAAATTGATAAGTTCTGCCCTAAGGTGGGGTTTTGCCATAAGCTTATATAAAAATAATTTCCTTTTTAAAAAACTGGTTTTGTATCTTTTTAGCTCCTTAGATTTTAAAGTTTAAGAGATCTAGAAATAAGATTATTTATTTCCACATGGAGGATGAGTTCTTGAAATAGAAAAAAGAATGTATCCCATTGAAATGTGTATAATAACATATGAAAGAGAGAGGTTATGGGGAGATTTCAGACAAAGGCTGACAAGATCTTGTGCTGACAAGATGGTAACCAACTTCAAAATGGCATCCGTCAACCAGGTTGCTCTGACTGAGGCAGTTTCACATTTCTTTTTAACTAGAAAAGTAGAGTAATTCCAAACAATATGTCTCAATAAATCTACGAATGCCACAAGTTTCATAATTTTTTTTTGAAACACTGTGTTCTGGTGTTCATTTCTCTTTTACTATCTGTGTTTATGTCTCATTAGACTTTACAGGAAATCTGCTACTTGTTTATATTGCTGGACTTTGGCAAAAGACAGAGACAACATCTTTTCTAAAACAATTTCACATTTTTCAGTCTCATAACTCCCTAAAAAATTATCTTTGTACAAGATTTTTAAAAGTTCCATCACTTCAAAAGAATGGTCATTAACCCAATTTGAATCTCTTTTTAAAAATCTAATTGAAAGAACCAAAGCCATATTGTAGAGTTTCACTTAACTTTGTAGTAAGTTTGGAAAATATTCTACACTTTTTTTTAGGAGGAAATTATAGCAGGATTCAAAAAAAAAAAAAAAAAAACGTAAAATCAAGGACAAGTAATTTTTCTGACTAATTAGATATTTGTTAAAGCATCTTTCATCTAAAACAGTGCTCTCTCTTTCTGGGATACAGAAGCTTCTTTTTTCCTAGTAACTTCCTGTTACCCTCCCAGTTTGTTTCTTGGCTCTGGTCATTTTAGCCTATCAACAAACCTAAAAAACAGCCATATTTGATGTGTATGTATGTTTTTCTGTGTTTATGCATTCACATTTTTTCACTGTTTCTTTATTTACTTCTGTGTTTGTTCTCTTTTCCAGTATTCTATACTCTCTGACGAAAGGCTTCAGCTTTCCATGACCTTAAAAATTCCAGCTTAAAAACTTCTCTACATACGGTGTTCTCCGCATCCCTTTACTGGTTGATTAAAAAAATAAAAAACTACTCCATGGTATTCTTCATCTAGAAGAAGTCAAGCAAGGAAACTGTCAACCACCTTATCACAAGAGACTTTATTGTCACCTTTAATCATTTGATTACATCCTTATTTTTCCCTTACTAGGTTAATGTTGGGGTAGTCTTCAAAGTAAGAAGTCATAATTACTATTACAGGCGCAAGCTATTTTAAAGCAAATATAAATTAAAAGACAGAGTAACATTTAAAATCTATACAAATTCTAATTTCACATACACACCTGTGAACACACACAAAGTGTTGTCAATCATGTGAGCTTATGTAATACAAATCCTGCTAAAATTCAGTTTTGTTCTCTTTAAGATAGATAATGTGTTAGCAATATAATAGAGGGATTTTGTGCTACGTAAATCAAGAATTTAGAATACAAATCATTGGACCCACAGAATAGGTTTGTTTTATCTGAGCTTGGAAGAAAAGGACCTAGGAAAACAAACCAATTTGCTTCCAATCCAAATTATCAACTGGAGAGATTCTTCAACAGAATACCAGAAACAGATGTGAATGCCTTTTCTCCATGACAGCAGGCCAGTAAATGATTTCTTGCCTTGCATCCCTTTATGATAAAATGATAGAATGATTGCATCCCTTTATGATAAAACCTCAAGCTCCCATCCACACCAGGAGAGAGGAAAACCCCAGAAGAAATATGATACCATTTGGCTCAACTCTTTTTTCATCTTCCCTGTAGATACTGGATGCGTTACCAGGTCTCCTGACTGTGGAGTTCACACTGACAGTATTTTTAAGATATTGCCTCATTAGGACATATTTTCTTCAGTCTGCAAATGGGACTTGCTTTCTGAGTTTTGGAGAATTGACACATTAAGCATCTTTCCACTTTTGAAAGGGAGTGGGCGCATGTAGTAATGATATGATGTACAAAAATGACTGCATTTTTTGAGAATGATTATTCTGGAGTGTATTTTCCTGGGAGAGTGAATGTGCTAGCTTTTGAACCTTTGGAAGCAAGAGTTCAAATTTGGCCTGTATTAAGCAACAAACAACAATGTTTGGCCTGGTCTCAAACTATTCTCCGGGTTTCTACATCATCATACTCCACGCACAACTCAACAAGAGTAACACAACTGGAAACATCTGCTGGACAAAAATCCCAGATTTGGGAAGAGAGGGCAGTCAAATATGCTCAATACCTCATTATTAGAAAACCAGAACTTAACTGCTAGTGTTCAAAAGCAAAGTCAGGAAGATATTTGAGGGTCACATAGATTATGAGAAACTAACCAAAGGGTTCTAAAATTCTTTAGGGAAATCTGGATTTTAATTTTTTTTTTTTTTACTGCACTTTTTGCTTACATTTATAACTATTTGCTTACCTGGGTGGGCCACACTTTGAAGCTCAATTTGTGGAGCAGTATCTCCTCAGAAAACACATAGGCTGTGGGTTTCAAAAGGGTGCAAAATATCCAAAGTCCTTATGAACTTAACCACAGATGTTCTGGAAGGTGGAAAAGAGTTGTGCTTTAAAACACCTGAGGATAGAATGGTCACCATTTAAAGCTACATGGAATTATTTTCAGCAACTCTGTCGTCTTGTTTTTAGCAACCTACTTTCCTCTTCATCCTTCATCCTTGAAAAAAGAAAGAAAAATAAATAAATGTTTAAAAAGGTTCTGGGCAACAGGCAGAGGACATTTAAGTTAAATGTTAAACCTAAAATCATCTCCTGAGAGTATTTTTTTGAGCCTGATATTTGCCTTAGGTATGGAGTTCATCATCTTATATGAAAGCAAGTATATCAGTTCAGTCGCTCAGTCGCGTCCGACTCTTTGTGACCCCATGAACTGCAGTACTCCAGGCCTCCCTGTCCATCACCAACTCCCGGAGTCCACCCAAACCCATGTCCACTGAGTCGATGATGCCATCCAACCATCTCATCCTCTGTCATCCCCTTCTCCTCCTGCCTTCAATCTTTCCCAGCATCAGGGTCTTTTCAAATGAGCAGCTCTTCTCATCAGGTGGCCAAAATATTGGAGTTTCAGCTTCAACATCAGTCCTTCCAATGAACACCCAGGACTGACGTCCTTTAGGATGGACTGGTTGGATCTCTTTGCAGTCCAAGGAACTCTCAAGAGTCTTCAACACCACAGTTCAAAAGCATCAATTCTTCATTATGTGTGTGTGTATATATATATATATATAAAAATATATATTATATATATATAAAAAATATAAATAAATAAAAATATTATAAATAAAATAATACATATAAATAATACATATAAATATATTTTATATATATATATATAAGAATCCAAACTTGGCAGATAGTTTCAGCCAAAGGAATACACCCAAACCATTTTAATAGTATATAAAATTGATCAGCTGTTGTATTTGAGGGAGAAAACTATACGCAGAGGTGCATCAAGGTCATAGGGGAAAACGGTGACCCCGTAGGCAGTCACACTCACGTGCCAAGTTCCTCCTGGTTAGGCTGACTGTGGAGTCAGACAGTTAGCATCTTCTTTTCCAGTGAACACAGCTTGGTTTGGAATCTGACTGGAAGCACAGAGCAAAGTCACACTGTATCATCTCTACCCTCCTGTGGACAAAACAGAGAGAAACAGAAGCACGAAGTAACTGCGGATTTAGTCCATGAAAGGGCCTCCCAGCCACTTCCCAGTGCTCAGTGGCAAACCCAAGGGAAGGCTGAGCCCAGCCACCAGCTGGCTGGTGCGGAAGCCTGAGAGGCAAAGGAACGGGTCAAGCGGGTTGCGGATTTCAGACTGAGACTGAACAGCAAATCCGATCATAAAATCCAGAGTTACAGGAATGGAAACCACTACTCTTGTCTTCTAACGTATTGCCCAAGCATACCAACTGGAGGAAGGTACGATCAGCTCCTGAATCTCGTCCCCATCTCCCAGTTCAGCTGTTTCCCGCACCCTGTGTGCTCCTATGAGTAAACAGATGCTGAATGGATCACACCAACGTCAGCCCTGGGAAGCCTCTGGCTAGTGCACGATGGACCTCACATGGGTCGGTGCCTTCAAGTTTCAAGCCAGTGTGGGGCCAACAAGCCTGAAGTTCTTGTCTGCTTAGTTTGCTTTCCCTTGTGTGGTGCTGGATGGTCCCTGTTTTTGTAGCTGGAGGAAGTTAATAAAAATTGTAGTTTAAGAAAGAAAAACGCATAAAGAATGCTGGGAAAGGAAAAGCCATTTCTCCCCAAAAAACAGTTTCTCAAAAATTAATTTGTTGATTGTGAGTTTGCTAAATAATCCTTAAATACACTCGCTTGAGCCTGAGTCAGCCTCTGGCTATTGCAAAGTGATGAATGAATGAAACATTTACTCTGTGAGAATTCCCACCTATTTCACATGGATGGTCAGGGAAAACTACTCTTGTGTAGCTATGTACCTCTCAAATGCAAGGAAAGCAAAAAGAAGCTTAAATTATCTATCTCCTTAACTACGTAAATCAAAGAATGATAGGTACAGAAAAATGCTAAAACTCTTTCCTAGTTTAATGAAGCTTTCACTAGAATGAGGCAAAGTAAGAAAGTATAGTGAGTTTTTGCAAAAAGATGAATTTTTCCTCATTTCAAACATCTTATGTACGGGCAGCAAATGTTATTTCATTTAGGAAATATGGAAGTAATAGTAGACTTATTTTTAATGGTATACTCAGCAAAATAAAACAGTAACATTTCCAATTAATGCTAATGTAACTTCTCTGATTTTCTTTTGTTTTTGTTTTATTTATTTTATTTTTGGCCATGTCTTGCAGCATGTGGAATCTCAGTTCCCTGACCAGGGATTGAACCTATGCTCCCTGCAGTGAAAGCAGGGTCTTCACTGCTGGACTGCCATGGAAGTTCCACTTCTCTGACTTTCAATTTCCTTATTTATAAGGACAATAATCATCATTGCTGCTGCTGCTGCTGCTAAGTCACTTCAGTCGTGTCCGACTCTGTCCGACCCCATAGACGGCAGCCCACAAGGCTCCCCTGTCCCTGGGATTCTCCAGGCAAGAACACTGGAGTGGGTTGCCATTTCCTTCTCCAATGCATGAAAGTGAAAAGTGAAAGTGAGGTCGCTCAGTCGTCCGACTCTTAGCGACTCCATGGACTGCAGCCCACCAGGCTCCTCCACCCATGGGATTTTCCAGGCAAGAGTACTGGAGTGGGGTGCCATTGCCTTCTCCAATAATAATCATTATGTTATTATAAATATTAATATAAATAGAGGTTTTGTGAGGATCAATAAAATAATGAATGTAAGAGTAATGTAAATGAATTTATGTATTAAAGTATTCAGTGCCAATTATCTTTATTATAATGACAACCAATTAACTGTACACTATAAGCAAGGGAAGCAGTAGAAACTTTCTAGTTGATATGATGAATAGAAATTTACTCTGTGGCATGGAATAGATTTAACTTCATTGGGAGAATAAATGCTGTCAGGCATTTTTAGTTAAAGGTCATCTGGGAAAGTTTCATGGATACTATGAATTCTGGAAACATTTTAAATTTGTCTTTAGAGGCAGGAGGGGGGTGGTTTTCCATCGAGAGAAACTCAAGTGTAAAGATAGAGATAGAAATAACCGAACTTACAGTGAGGGGATGAAGAAGGATTGGTTCAGCTGAAGGGGGATGTTCAATTTCAAGAAAGATGAGAGAAAGATAAATTTCAGTACATGCATTGAAGCCAGTTGATGAACCGCAATGAAATCCAAACCCAGGCATTGGTGCTGGCCCTGAAAAACAATAAGGGGTCGTTGGCAATTCTAATGTTGGAGAGGAAAGAAGTGGCATGCAGCAACTGATGCCTATGTGCATAAGTATCACATAAGACATGGAGTCTCCTAAATTAATAGTGTAGATGAAGAACATGTGGAGACCTCAAGGGGTCTCACCTTCAGGAGATAAAATGAAAGATGTATACAGCAAAAGTATCTCCTAAGGATCTAAGAATTAACTGACCCAGAAATACAGTGTAAGGAAAGAATTCAGAAAGATCTTCAGTTCAGTTCGTTCAGTTGGTCGTTGTATCCGACTCTTTGCAACCCTATGGATTGCAGCATGCGAGGCTTCCCCATCCATCACCAACTCCTGGAGCTTGCTCAAACTCATGTCCATTGAGTTGGTGATACCATCCAACCATTTCATCCTCTGTTGTCCCCTTCTCCCCTTGCTTTCAATCTTTCCCAGTATCAGGGTCTTTTTCAATGAGTCGGCTCTTCGCATCAGGTGGCGAAAGTGTTGGAGTTTCAGCTTCAGCATCAGTCTTTCCAATGAATATTCAGGACTGATTTCCTTTAGGATTGACTGGTTTGATCTCCTTGCACTCCAAGGGACTCTCAAGAGTCTTCTCCAACACCACAGTTCAAAAGCATCAATTCTTCAGTGCTCAGCTTTCTTTAGAGTCCAACTCTCTCATCCATACACGACTACTGATAAAATCACAGCCTTGACTATATGGACCTTTGTTGACAAAGTAAGGTCTCTGCTTTTTAATATGCTGTCTAGGTTGGTCATAGCTTTTCTTCTGAGGAACAAGCACCTTGTAATTTCATGGCTAACATCACCATTTGCAGTGATTTTGGAGCCCAAGAAAATAAAGTGTCTCACTGTTTCCATTGTTTCCTCATCTATTTGCACAAAGTGATGGGACCAGATGCTATGATCCTCGTTTTTTAATGTTGGGTGTTAAGCCAGCTTTTTCACTCTCCTCTTTCACTTTCATCAAGAGGCTCTTTAGTTCCTCTTTGCTTCTGCCATAAGCGTTGTGTCATCTTCATATCTGAGGTTATTGATATTTCTCCTGACAATCTTGATTCCAATTTGATATCTGGTTCCTCTGCCTTTTCTAAATTTACCAGCTTGAATATCTGGAAATTCTCAGTTCATGTACTGTTGAAGCCTAGCTTGGAGAATTTTGAGCATTACTTTGCTAGCATGTGAGATGAGTGCAATTGTGCAGTAGTCTGAACTTTCTTTGGCGTTGCCTTCTTTTGGGATTGGAATCAAAGCTGAACTTTTCCAGTCCTGTGGCCACTGCTGTTTCCCAAATTTGCTCGCATATTCAGTGTAGCACTTTCACAGAATCATCTCTTAGACCAGATTGTATAAGAATTTTTTATAAGTCTCTAGAACTGCCACTACCTTTTTCTAGATACAAATTCTATGTCTTTTTCTAGATACAAATTCTATGTCTAGTCCTCATACACAAGCCAAACCAACAAACTCTTGATATTTGACGACTTTGGTGTATTTTTCCAATAAATACATTCTCCAAAATAGCATTTATTTACTCAGATAAACAAATGAATATGTAAATATTGCTAGTATATTTCTTACTAGAAGAAGATTCAGAAAAAACACAATGAAAAACTACATTTTTAGTTTTCTTATCTTTTCATCTCATTGAACCCTTTAACTTTCAAGTAATGAGAAATAGCAGATACACCAGCAAAAGCTCCAAGTTGGAAGCCAGAATATCTAAGTTTCTGTCCTAGTTCTGCTACTGATTAGCTGAGAGGGAAAATCATTTAATCTCTCCATGTTAGTTTCCTCCTTTTCAAAATTATAAGGTTAAACAAGTTAATCTCTAAAGTTTACTTTTAAATTATTGGGTTAAACAAGTTAATCTCTGAGATTTTTTTTCCAGCTTTAACATTCCCTGATTTTAATTTCTTAGTCCTATGACATTGGAGTCTGCCCAGTTACCAGATAAAGACAGTCATAGATAGAAGTACTTTGAGAAAAAAGAAATGAAGCTGTCTATAAAACTTTGGGAAACAGAGTCTGTTTTTTCTCTTTGGTATAAAATTATTTTTACTGATTGGTTTCAAGATTATTCAGGAGATGAAACCCAAGGAATTGTCTATTCTCAAGAAGATAAAGTACTATATCTCATTTGAATCTATGGAGCAAAAATGCTAAAGGAAAGAAAGAATATTTAAAATAAGATAAATATGACTTATAATCTCTCACCACTGTGAAACCTATAGAGTTCCTGTTTCCATAAATTCTGTTTAGAGAATATTTTGCCATTAAGGATTGTATACATATATGGATGAGTGTGAATATATAAAAATATATATAAATATAAATATATATGTTACACATGTGCAGAAACTGAACCCATACCAGTGTGTGTGTGTTTGTGAAAAGGAGAGAAAGCATGACATGCACATATTATAGGCAATAAAGTTGAATAGAATACCCTTTATTCTTTGGAGATATGAGGCCCCACTAACTACTGAATAAAGAGAGAATTATGTAAAAAAAAGAAAAAAAGAAAAAAAAAAGAATTATGTTCACTAATAGGTTTCACTCTACTCAGAAATGTAAAGCTCTATTCTTAGTTTTTTAAGGAACCTCTATAACATTCTTCATGAGGCCTTCCCAGGTGGCTTAGTGGTAAGGAATTTGCCAGCCAATGAAGGAGATGCTGGGGATGCAGGTTCAATCCGTAGGTCAGGATGATCCCTTGGTGTAGGAAATGACAACCCACTGCAGTATTCTTGCCTGAAAAATCCCATGGACCGAGGAACCTGGTGGGCTACAGTCCATGGACACACAACGACAGTCATAAAGAGCACAACAACATACCATTCTGCATAGAAGCTGTAACAATTTACATTCCCACCAACAGTGTAGGAGGGTCCTTTATTCTCCACACCCTTTCCAGCATTTATTGTTTGTAGATTTTTTGATGATGGCCGTCCTGACTGCTGTGAGGTGATACCTCATTGCTGTTTTGATTTGCATTTCTGTAATAATTAGTGATGTTGAACATCTTTTCATGTGCTTTTTTGGCCACCCATAGGTCTTCTTTGGAAAAAAGCCCATTTAGATCTTCTGCCCATATTTTTGTCTGGATTGCTTGATTTTTTGTTGTTGAGTGGCATAAGCTGTTTGTAAATTTTGGATGGGTTGTGCCATTTAGGTTAGCACAGGTGATTCATTTGGATTCAGAGGAAATAGCTGCAGGCATCTGTGGAGAAGATGGGAAAACAGATTGGGAGCCAGAACTTTCCATTCTTCAGCCACAGCACATTCAGATGTCACAGTTCATGGGCTCTCTGGGATACTGATCACCTCAATCTCCTGGATGTGGTTGTGCCTGGTGTCTTCAATAGGTCAATAGTCACCTCAGCCTCAAACAGCTCCGTCTACCTGCCCTGATCCACTGTACAGATATGGTTGTTTTCTATGTCTTCCATCTGCAGGGCATTGGGAAGTACTGGTTTAGTTTATCCTTGTACAAAGGACTGTCTAGAAGCCCATATTCAGAAGAGAAGCAAAAAATACCATTGAAACCAACATCCTGTTCTACCTCCTTCCTAACACCTGAACATTCTGAACATCTTTTGACATCAGGTAAGTGTGCATTTGGATTAGCTCCTGGGCACCCAGTCACCAAATATCACGGAGTAAGTAGTTTGCTTCTTTAAGCTATGAGAAATCATAGAGGAAACAGAAAGTTCATATTCTCAAGAGTAAGTAAGCGGGACCAGTGGCTTTCATCACTCCATTGTACAGAAACAGTAGACTCATCTCCCCAGTGTTTTTTTTGCAAACCCACAAACAAACCCCCAAACAAAGATATCAAATAAAGCAGTCTTAGACTCTATCCTATGAGAAAAGTTTCTTAAGAGATTTGCACTGAGATCTTGCCTTCTTGTACTCCAAGAAAGCTGTGATCCAGAATCCACCCTCGCTTGTTCTTTGGGAGGGCTGCACGACTCATCAGCTAATAATCAGAACTCTGATAGGGAGGTGTTGGAGTAGTAGTTAGAAGGGTGAAGCTTCAAGTTGTTTTCTAGTTACAAACTAGTATCCTGAGAATGTAGGACACTTGTTAATAGTGATTGCATTACAAGAGCGCATTTTTCCATTTCTAAATCATGAAGATTTATGAAGCTGTGTAGTCATGCCTTGTAGCTGATGTTTCTAATGAAAAATAATGTAATTTCCCAGTGCAAATCACACTGATGTGACCTAGAGACATTTCTGTTTTGTCACAACACCATTTAATTGGAACTGAAATTAGCCAGAATTACACCATGTTCCTGGCGAACAGTATGATCCAAAAATATCACCATAGTAACATGTGTATTCTATCAACAAGTCCCCTTTCATATTTTTTAAGGTCTCATTCTATCAATAATTCTGAAACACATTAAAAAATTGTTTTGGAACCCTAAGCTGTTGCGCTAAGGTATTTGTAACTCAATTTAAATGGCATATTGAATTTAAAAAATATATATTTCCCTTTACTTAAGGAAACGTTTGCTTGCTCATTAGGCCAGATCAACTTTGCAGATGTCGTGAGAGCTTCCAGAGATGTTTTATATGACCAAGTGCTGAAATTCATTTTCTTTTTACTGTTTCTTTCATCACCTTCTAAGAAATTATATGTTCATTCCAAGGAGTTAGGTCTCAACTGACCATGGAAAGGTAACTTTTTAAAGTTTGCTTCTTTAAGCTATGAGAAATCATAGAGGAAACGGAAAGTTCATATTCTCAAAGAGGTTTTAGTTCTCACTTCAGCAATTGCAAGAGAAATCTATTTTGGTTATACATAGATGAAATGGTTATAATTGGCCCTTCCTAGGTTTAAAGCAGTTCATTTCCTCCCTTCATCAGCTAGGTTTGTTAAGTGTTTATAGAAGTAACAATTTGTACAGGGATGAATTTGAAAAATGATCGTTAAACGTATTAGGATGCCCCAGGTTGATGTGTGGGTGGTTAAAAGGGATGAAGGGAGGTAAATGGGAAGATAGTGGAAGGGAGGAGAGAAGAGATAATATTTTAAGGCCTTCGACTGTTACACAAATGACGTTGTGTAAATAGTAATTGAATTTTAAAGGAAAAAAAGAGATCCTCCTGAAAAAAAGAGTAAGAGTTATATAATGCTGAGAAACAGTGTTTGTGGGTGAAAAACACGAGTGATGACAGAGGATGGGAAATTCTTCCAGCAAGCTATAGCTTGTGAAAGTTTGAAATGCTCTCATCTAAATGGCCGATTTTTTTTTTTTTTTAATCTTTCTGAACTGCACCTAGCAGCAGTGGGATCTTAGTTCCCTGACCAGGGATTGAACCTGCGTCCCTTGAAGTGGAAGTGCAGAGTCTTAACCACTGGACCACTAGGAAAGTCCCTGAGTGGTCTATTGTGTGAAGATCATGTGTGAACATTTCAGCTTTTCTGTGTATGAGAACCTTCAGCTTGATGCGTGTGCTCACTTGCTCAGGTGTGTACAACTCTTTGCAATCCCATGAACTGTGGCCTGCTAGGCTCCACTGTCCATGGAATTTTCCAGGCAAGAATACTAAAGTGGGTTACTGTGCCCTCCCCTAGGGGATCTTCCCAACCCAGGGATCAAATCTCCCTCTCTTGAGTCTCCTGCATTGGCAGGCTGGTTCTTTACCACTGCACCACCACCTGGGAAGCTCAGATTGATACCATTAGGAATGAAAAAAGGATTATTTTGTAGAAAGATTGCCTTTGATTCATCATGCTCAGAATATGGTAGATGAAGCAATGAACTTTTTGAAGATGTTGGCTTTATCTTTGTTTTGTCACTGTGGATAGATTAATGATCCAGAAAGCAAAACACATAAAGTCATTCATTTTTCAGTTTGCCTTGAACTCCTTAACTGTATCGCAGCTCTACATGGACATTTTCATCTAGAACAACATGCCTCCTGAGCTCAATGGCCTCATTTGAAATATCTTCTCGTTTGTTTCTCTCTACTTGTGTTTGTTATCTTTCTGGTTGCTTGTATCTTGTTCAATTCAGTTTATAGCAATGAGGACAGTGACCCAGATTTTATTTCCTTTAGCAGAGTTCTTCTTTATTCTTTGATAAACAGTCATTCATATCTCATGGGAAATTTTGACATAGAGAGACAGGACCACTTTTTGTTTAAACTATGAAAGAAGGGAGACTTTCTTTGGTAAAGCATTCATTTACTCAACAACTGTTTAGCTAATAACTATGCTATGCTAAGCATTGTGCATGTCAGTGGATAGACATGTGTGAGCAAAGTTGGCAACATTCTGCCCACTGAGACGGATGTCAAGCACAGAACAACATTTCTAATGATAAATACCAATAATGGCCATAAACTTGGGAAAGATCTAGAAATTAAGAGAATGGGACCAAACTGGGGAGTTAGGCGAGGTTGCTCTAAAATTTAATCTGATAACTGATGTTTAGGCAAAGTTGGTCAAAAAGAATAGGTGTGATGGTGGCAGGTGGAGAGGGTATGTAAGGAGGGAGAGATAGAAACTGTCCCATAAGAAATTAACAGCTGCACACGATTAAATGTGAAATAGACAACCAACACGGAGAAGGCGATGGCACCCCACTCCAGTACTCTTGCCTGGAAAATCCCATGGATGGAGGTGCCTGGTGGGCTGCAGTCCATGGGGTCGAGAAGAGTCGGACACGACTGAGCGACTTCACTTTCACTGTTCACTTTCATGCATTGGAGAAGGAAATGGCAACCCACTCCAGTGTTCTCGCCTGGAGAATCCCATGGACGGCAGAGCCTGGTGGGCTGCCGTCTATGGGGTCACACAGAGTTGGACACGACTGAAGTGACTTAGCAGCAGCAGCAGCAGATAAGCAACAAGGACCTAGTATAATAGCACAGGGAATTGTACTCAATATTTTGTAATAACATATATGGGGAAAGAATCTGTAAAAAAATGGATAGATGTATATGTACAACTGGATCACTTTGCTATACACCTGACACTACCACAACACTGTAAATCAACTATGTATCAATGTAAAATACAAAATTTTAATTACTATATAAAATAGATCAGCACCAGGGTCCTACTGTATAACACTGGGAACTATATTCAACCTATATTCAGTATCTTATAATAAACTATAATGGGAAAAAAATCTATAAAAGAATGTATATATGGCTTCCCAGCTGGCTGGAGTGGTAAAGAATGCACCTGCCAATGAAGGAGATGCAAGAGATGCAGGTTTCATCCCTGGGTTGAGAAGATCCCCTGAAGAAGGAACAGGCAATACCCCAGTATTCTTACCTGGAAAATTCCATGGACAGAAGAGCCTGGTGGGCTACAGTCCCTGGGGTTGCAAAGAATCTGACATGACTGAGTACAGCACGCACACGTGCACACACACACACACACACACACGTGTGTGTGTGTATGCCTACACCACAAAAAAAAAAATTACTCTGGCTACTCTAAGGAAAAAATTCAAAGGAAGCATGAGTAAAGACAAGAAATCCAGGTCTAAGAGTATAGTCCAAGCAAGATATTATACTGGATTTGCTTGGAGACACAGCAGTGAAAAGAGAGAGGAAATCAACAGATTTGAGAGATGTTCTGAAGATAAATCAATAAGTCTTGAGATAATAAATGTAGGAAGAAGAAAGATCAAAGATTATGCTCAGGTTTCGTATAGTAGTCAGCAGCCTCCCTCATGGGCCTCCATTTTCCCTGCCTCCTGGTAATCACACCCCGTGTTACTGCCTTCCACGCTATAATAGGTTGGTCTGTGTGACCAGTGCAATATGGCAGACATGGTGGCCTGTGACTGCCAAGGTAAGGTCATAAACAACATTGTAGCTTCTACCTTGTTCCTGCCCCCACGGGTCAGGTACTCTGGACAAAGCAGTCGGATGAAGGGGCCCAGGTGACAGGAAAAGGAGGCTTCCTGCCAACAGCTATCGAGGAACTAAGGCTTCTTGCTAAGATCCACATGAGAGGCACAGCTTGGAAGAGAGTCTCCCAGACCTAGTCGAGCCTTGGAATAACCACAGACCACACCAACACCTTGCCTGCAATGTCACGACCCCAAGCCAAAATCACCAGGCTAAGCTGCTTCTGAATCCCTTATGCATAGAAACAGAGCCGAATCATTCTTTTAAATTGCTAACTTTTGTGGTAATGTGTTACACAGCAAAAGATAAGTAGAGCATGTGCTTAAGCAATTGGAAATACTATTTACTAAGCTGCTGAGGATGAGGGAAGGCAGAGATTGGTAGGGAAAGATCAAGAGTTACTTTTACACATACAGGTATTCCTTGAAATATTCTAGAGTTGATGCCTTGCCATAAAATCAAATAAATGAATATGGAATTCAGAAATGTGATCTGAGCTAATGATACACATTTGGGAATAACATATTTATAGATGATCATTTCAGCTATAAGAATTGATGTGATCACTTAGGATAATATAATATATCCTTAGGATATATATCACTTAGGATAATATATATCCTAATATATATATATTATATATCCTAATATCACTCAGGATAATATATATCACCTAGGATAATATAATATATTAAGAGAGAAGAGGATCTAGGAATCTCAATATCTAAATATCTATATATTTACGCTTGTTTTGCACCACTTTAGTTCACTTCACCTCTCGCTTATTCCAGCCACTGTCAAGGCGACTGGTTCCTTGCTCCCTGCTACGGGATTTGCATAGGTGCACGCTGACACAATCTCTTACCAGCGTACACTGGATCTTCCCTGTTGTGCTGCCTGCAACACTCTCAGGAACCACGCAGTACACATGCACGTGTAACCTGAAAGTCAAGAGCACCTATTGCCCATAGGATCACCAACAGGAGATCAGGAGGTGATGGATAAAAGCTTCCCCATTACATCCCCAGGTAGTTCTGAGGTGCCTTTTATAAAGTTCCTCAAAAGCTTCTGCAGGATCTAGGATTTCTTTCCTAAAGTGGTGCCCAGCTCATTTTGGCACCAGCTTCCCTTGTTTTCCTTCTGCACTCAATCTGTTTCTCAAACTTGCTCCTTAAGATTGCTGCCCAAATAAACTATCTGCCTGCAAGCTTTCATCTCTTTTCAGGGAAACTCTGGCTAGAATGGTTTGGTAGGAAATGATCCACTAAACCAGCTCAGTAGATGTTAAAGGAGAAGCCAAAGTAGTAGAAGAAAACCTGCAAATGAGCATTATGACGTCTAAGAGAAAATGAGAGGTCAACGGTGTGAAATGGTACTTAGAGAGCTAGTCACAAGACTTCACAGGACTAGTGAAGAAATTTGCGCAACACTTTCCTTTTCATCAAATGTTCACATCACCAGTCCTTCCAAGCAGTCTTATGAGGCTGGCTGGCAAATTGACATTATTTCTCTCAAGGTCCAGGTAGGATGAATACATCCAGAATAGTGAAGTGATGGGTCCAAGCCCATACAATAAGGGTCCACATGTTTTAACTCCAGTTCATTTATTTCACAAAACATTGCTTATCCCATGGTTATTGGAAGTCAGCTTCACTGAGTATGAGTAAACCCGATCATTTATACTCAGTGAAGCTGATTTCCAATAACCATGGGATAAGCAATTGTTTGTGAAGTAAATGAACTAGAGTTAAAACATGTGGACCCAATCATTGATAGGGGCTTTTCTGGTTGCTCAGATTGTAAAGATCTCCAGGGTCAGAAAGATCCCCTGGAGAAGGGATAGGCTATCCACTCCAGTATTCTTGGGCTTCCGTGGTGGCTCAGATGGTAAAGAATCTGCCTGCAATGCAGGAGACCTGGGTTCAGTCCCTGGCTTGGGAAGATGCCCTGGAGGAAGATGTGGTAATCCACTCCAGTATTCTTGCCTGGGAAATCCCATGGACAGAGGAGCCTGGCGGGGTACAGTCCATGGGGATACAAAGAGTTGGACATAACTGAGCGACTAACACTAATCATTTATAAGAATTTAATTGCAGACAGACACAAGTAATATACAAATAGTTTAATTCTAGAATTTTTCTGAGGAATTTTATATTGTAGAATACTGGATATTTTTTAAAAGGGTTTAATTCTGACAAAATAAACATAAAGTTTTACAAACTGCAAGTATTTTATAGCCACTAAAATGTCACCTAATAAAAGTGATAAGGAAGCAAAAGGAAACACTTTCAGATTTTTACTAAATACTCAGGCCCTGTCGACCTGATAATTACTGTGAAACTCCATTATTTGAGAAAATCTCCAGGCCAAGGAAATTGGTGGGATAACTTGAAACTTTCAGTTCAGTTCAGTTCAGTTCAGTGGCTCAGTCGTGTCCGACTCTTTGCAACCCCATGAATCGCAGCACGCCACGCCTCCCTGTCCATCACAAATTCCCTGATTTTACTCAAACTCATGTCCATCGAGTCAGTGATGCCATCCAGCCATCTCATCCTCTGTCATCCCCTTCTCCTCCTGCCCCCAATTCCTCCCAGCATCAGGGTCTTTTCCAGTGAGTCAACTCTTCACATGAGGTGGCCAAAGTATTGGAGTTTCAGCTTCAGCATCAGTCCTTCCAATGAACACCCAGGACTGATCTCCTTTAGGATGGACTGGTTGGATCTCCTTGCAGTCCAAGGGACTCTCAAGAGTCTTCTCCAACACCACAGTTCAAAAGCATCAATTCTTCGGTGCTCAGCTTTCTTCACAGTCCAACTCTCACATCCATACATGACCACTGGAAAAACCATAACCTTGACTAAATGGACCTTTGTTGGCAAAGTAATGTCTCTGCTTTTAATTTTTTTATTTTTTATTTATTTATTTTTTAATGTCTATGCTTTTTAATATGCCATCTAGGTTGGTCATAACTTTCCTTCTAAGGAGTGAGTGTCTTCTAATTTCATGGCTGCAATCACCATCTGCAGTGATTTTGGAGCCCAAAAAAATAAAATCTGACACTGTTTCCACTGTTCCCCCATCTATTTGCCATGAAGTGATGGGACCAGATGCCATGATCCTAGTTTTCTGAATGTTGAGTTTTAAGCCAACTTTTTCACTCTCCTCTTTCACTTTCATCAAGAGGCTTTTTAGTTCTTCTTCACTTTCTGCCATAAGGGAATGTCATCTGCATATCTGAGGTTATTGATATTTCTCCCGGCAATCTTGAGACCAGCTTGTGCTTCTTCCAGCCCAGTGTTTCTCATGATGTCCTCTGCATTGAAGTTAAATAAGCAGGGTGACAATATACAGCCTTGACGTACTCCTTTTCCTATTTGGAACCAGTCTGTTGTTCCATGTCCAGTTCTGACTGTTGCTCCCTGACCTGCATATAGGTTTCTCAAGAGGCAGGTCAGGTGGTCTGGTATTTCCATCTCTTTCAGAATTTTCCACAGTTTATTGTGATCCACACAGTCAAAGGCTTTGGCATAATCAATAAAGCAGAAATGGATGTTTTTCTGGAACTCTCTTGCTTTTTCAATGATCCAGCAGATGTTAGCAATTTGATCTCTGGTTCCTCTGCCTTTTCTAAAACCAGCTTGAACATCTGGAAGTTCACGGTTCATATATTGCTGAAGCCTGGCTTGGAGAATTTTGAGCATTATTTTACTAGCGTGTGAGATGAGTGCAATTGTGTGGTAGTTTGAGCATTCTTTGCGATTGCCTTTATCCCTTAAATATTTGGAGCAAAATTTCAACTCCAAAGAATACATGCTCTTGGTGATCATTTTGAAAAGAACAACATATTCAAGTTCCCCAAATTACTAATAACATTTGGAATATGCTTGATAGTCTTACCTTTTCTTTCCCTGGCTACATTCCAAGGCAACCTGTGTGGACTGTGGTGATTATTTTGTTAATAGTTAAAAGACTAGAATAAAACATACACTTGGATTGTTGCTGCTATTTAGTCACTAAATTGTGTCCAACTATTTTGCAATGCTATGGATTAGCTCACTAGGCTCCTCTGTCCATGGGATGTCCCAGGCAGGAATACCAGAGTAGGTTGCCATTTCCTTCTACAGGGGATTTTCCTAACCCAGGGATTGAATCTGTGTATTGTGTGTTACAGGAAGATTCTTTAGCTCTGAGCCACCAGGGAAGTCTGATGCCTAAATGCAATTGAGGAAAAAATGTCAAGATAATTCTCCAAACCAGTAAAAATTGTGACTGTGGTTAAGAATTAGTCCTGGGATTTTTCCATCCTTTTGAATTTCAACACTCAGAAATAGAATCCATGTATTTCAAATCTGCCATAGTTCGTGGATGAAAGACAGGATTTCATAAATCTGTGTTTATTAACTTCATTGTGTTTAAACGCAAAACTTTCCAGACGCATAAACACCCGAAGACATGTTTTTTGGTGCTGGTGGTTGATGTGTGCTGCTCTTGCTCCTCCTTTTCGTAGCCCTGATGACTGTCTTTCGGTGAGTATCTGATGGAGAAAAGCTGTATCTCTTGGGGTATTACCCTTGCCAGATAGCCTAATAAATACTTAGGAATCAAAGATGGTGAGCAGGAATGTTTTATTTACACTGTTTTGAAGAATACTTTGTGCATCAACTGAGCGATTCTTTCTGAGCATTTCTGACAGCTTGTGCTTGATGTCAAGGCAGAGTCTTGCAAACAGGGTTTAGTAGCTGAGGGCCGGCCAAACACCTGGTTCTCTTCTCAGTGGTCAAGGTGCCCTAGGCTAAAGGCATGCTGTAGTTAACGCGACTTTGCATTGAGTGGGCTTTCAGTTACTGCTTTCTGAAGACTACCTATTCTGCCTTTCTCAGCTTGCAGGTGCAAAATTTCCAACTGAGTTCTAGTCATAGGATATGACTTTATACCTTGCTCTGGTTTCAAACCAATCAAAAACTCTATTCATTCTCCCCAGGTACTCTACATTTGGCTCAGTCATGAAGGAGATCTGAAAACCCTTTCAAACATAGTTCCTGACTTAAAAAACAATCTACAAACCAATTTTGGGAGAAAAGGCTTTTTTTTTTTTCCTCATCTTGCACCATTTTTAATTACATCATAAATGCTTATTATTTGACCTATTAATTAAGAAAAAGCTTAAGCTTTGGAGAAATATATAAATTTCCACCCAAGAGAAAAAGACTCGAATAAAGCACAGAGCAATAGAATTGCTATACTTCTATGTACATTGTATTGATATTAATAGTAATTGCTTAAGCTTACTAAGCAGTTTTTATGGGCTCTGTGCTAAGTGCTTTACATACTGTATCTCATTTCACCTTCATATCAACTCTCTGACTCTCTGAGATAGGTTTTATTATTGTCCCCATTGCGTAGGTGAGTAACTCAGACTCCTAGGAACAATTCTGCCTAAAGTCATTCCATTGATAAACACAGATCAAAGAACAGAATCTAAGCTTCTCTAACTCTTCTGCCCATACTCTCAGCTACTGGAGGAGAGAGAACAACAGGGCAGAGGAAGAAGGTGCTGGGTCCTAGGTAAGCAAAATCAGAAGAGCTTTTATGTCCAAAACTCAAAGTCAAAACTCATCATTGGGATGGGAGAGGCAAGGACAGGGCCAGGCCCGTGTGAATTGAGGTCCAATTCTGAGTTGCTGGGGAAGCCCCAATGGCTCAAGAGGTAAAGAATTTGCCTGCAATGCAGGAGACCCAGGTTTGATCCCTGGGTCGAGAAGATCCCCTGAAGAAGCAAATGGCAACCCACTCCAGTATTCTTGCCTGGAAAATACTATAGACAAAGGAGACTAATGGGCTACAGTCCTTGGGGTCACAAAGAGTCGGACACGACTGAGCATGAACAAGTACATACGTACATCTGAGTTGTTAGGTTAAAAAGACTTAACTCCTGAGGAGGCAATACAGTAAGTCCCCTATATATGAGCCAGTTCTCTTCCAAGAGTTCGTTCTTAAATCCAATTTTTTCATAAGTCTAACAAACTTAGCCTGGGTACCCAACTAACACAATGAACTATATAGTACTGTACTGTAATTGTTTTATACTACTTTTCACACAAATAATACATAAAAACAAACACAAAAGACAAAGAAAACATTTTTAATCTTGCAGTACAGTAATCTCACAGATACGTGAACTAATTGACACAACTGGAAGTGTGAACACACATTCACATCTCTGAAAGTTTGCAACTTGAAGGTTCGTATGCAGGGGACTTACTGTATTGAGCCTGTCAGAAGAATCATTTGGCCGTAAATGTGTGGAAAGGAAGG
The DNA here is from genome assembly GCF_910594005.1 of Cervus elaphus. Classification (NCBI taxonomy): domain Eukaryota; kingdom Metazoa; phylum Chordata; class Mammalia; order Artiodactyla; family Cervidae; genus Cervus; species Cervus elaphus. The sequence continues at coordinate 56,136,156 of NC_057819.1, read as the reverse complement.
AAAGAGCGTCCAGGAGGAGGCCAGGTCTGACACATGGAGCCATCTTCTCAGGATGCTCAGGCTCTGGAAGCAACAGGCTAGTGTGAACCTGGTATTACTATTATCACCACAAGAACCTAAAGACTGAATATCCTCCCGATGAAATTGAGAGTTGTTGTACTCCTACATGGTGACCAATTGAGGTCAGGACTCTACCTCTTTCAGCTGTGGAGCAGGTATAAAATGTATTCCATACAAAAAAAAAAAAAAAAGGGACGAAATGGAGGCTTTTCATATGTGGTGTGAGCTTCTTTTCATAACTGAAGGTTCCTTAGGACAGGAGATGGGTTTCCCTTGTGGCTCAGCTGGTAAAGAATCTGCCTGCAATGTGGGATACCTGGATTCGATCCCTGGAGGAGGGAAAGGCTACTCACTCCTGCATTCTGGCCTGGAGAATTCCAGGGACTGTATAGTCCATGGGGTCGCAAAGCGTCAGACACGACTGAGCAACTTTCACTTTAGGATAGGAGATAGGCTTTTCAAGGCCCAGTGAAAGCGAACCATCTTTGTAAACTGCTCTGAAGGAAATCACACTGAGAATCAAGGATCTTGGACCTATTGCCTCTCTTTATTACCATTGCTCTGAATATATAAAAAACTTGCCTGGCTGTGTCTTGTATTGCATTAGAGGCTAGCTGAAAGATTAAATTTTCTTTTTACATTGCCATCTCTCTTACCATTAAACTTTCTTTCTGAAAGCTATAGCTGGCTTTGCAAAGTAATGCTTCCATCATTCTGAGGTTTGCCCTTATTACATAATGCAAAATCAGTCAGATCATTTAGACTAATGCATTTAAGCCACTAATCCAAGTGATGCTCCTCTGAGCATGTTCAGGGCTTTAGGAGTTACTGGTTCATTGCAAGGAATTATGTTTTTCTGTCCTGTGCTTGCTTGTAGAATGTACTTCAGAAATGCCGAGACAGGTGGGGTCCACAGGGAAAGCCTTCCTGAATGCTAGAAATACCAGGTGGGAGCTAGAGAGTCAGAAGTGCTTATCTGTGGGTGGCACTGACAGTGGAAGCCTTTTCATCAAACACAGCCAGATTTACTGCTACATTCTGAAAGACACGAGAGAAGAAAGAGAGAGTCCTGGCCTGGGAGTCAAGGGATACGCAGACCATTCCTAGCCTACTGACTCAGGCTTTGACTGGTGACAAGTGGCTTAGCCGTACTCAGATTCCTCCACTCTAAAAGTCAGATGAAAATAGCCGTTAACATATTTCCGTGCCTTGGACATCCTGTCTAGTAAGTGAGTCTCTTTCTGACCTAAGGAAGTGAAGTGACTTGTCCAAGGACAAAAGTTCCTTAACGCCCCAGGGGGAGGGCTTCCAGGGCTCTGTGTCCTGGATGGTCACCATAACCCTGCTGCCAGCCCCGCTTGGAAGACAAGTTTTTAAAGCAGTTTAAGTTTGCTTTTGCTGAGTATTCAACTCAGCATTTCACGAAGTTATAGACCAATGTTTCTTTTTAAGGCAAATGTTAAAAATATATAAATAAGCAGCTTGCAAGTAAGCTTTGTAAACTTGAATTTCATCTTTGTTTAGAAGCTGACTCAGACTGGATTTTATTCAAACTCCTGTTCTAGCTCCAAAGAAAAATGGCTCCCAAATGTTAGCCTCTCAACACTGGTGCTTCACACTTGCCAAAAGGGCCTGGTATTTCAAAGATCCATTCAGCTCTGAAGCAAAGAACAGTGCCCCACATATATGAAAGCTCACGTTCAATTCTCAAAGACCATTTGTCTATCTGTTTGGAGTTCTATTTGTTAGCCCCAATTGTCTAAGGTTTAAGTATGCAGCCATCGATATATATGTATTTGCACCAAAGAATCTATCTTTAGTATCTTTAGACTAGGTACACTTTCTCCTTTCTGCTGATACAGAATCTAGCAGGCCTCATTTCCCCAAGAGTCTAGTATTGTCTACACCAACAGTCAAGAAATCCACTTTTCCTCTGGGTAATCTCTACAAGCTGGCAGGCACCTCTTTGGCCACTTTGGTGTCTACACTGGTTGCCTTGCCCTTTACCCTGATGTTGTACTGAGTCCAATCAGCAGCACTCAATATGTTTATTCTTTCACTCTTTGAGCCAGTGCTTAGCCATCTCTTGAATAAATGTTAGGCTCATAGGTACATGCCATTGGTACTGACCCACCAGCTACATGCTTCAGGTTTTCCGTTTTCCTGCTTTTTTTTTTTTTTATTGTTCGCAGTGAATATGGTTGGCTGTATCTACTCCCCATTTCTGCCTCCATGACAGAGTCTTGCTCATCTCCAGCTATTCACCCCTATGTCATGCAGCCAAGCATCTTCCAGGAAGCTAACCCCTCTTCTCACCCCAGCCAGCCCAGTTTCAAGAATGGGAGTGATTAATAGATTCAAATTCTCCAGTTGCCATAACCAACTCAGAAATAGACATGGGCATAAAGTACAAACATTACAGGCCAATGAATAGCTCAGAAATCAAGAATGAATTAGCTACCCAACTGCTAACAACATCTGTTTTGATCAATATTCACATTTTATTTTTCTAGAGAAGCTTCTTTTCCTGACTTGAAAGATCCCAAGAAAAAAACCTCTGCATGTTGTTCTTAACCTGTCAAAGAGGTTTTATGGAGAGTTCAAAGAATTTAGATCCTTGGATAGCTCACTTTGCCCAAATAGGTTTATATCTCTGATCTGTGTAGTGAAGAGGATGAAAAGCTGAACTATATTTGGGTTACATGTGTTATGAGATCAGCAGGAGAGATTTCACCATCGACTCTGATATACCTTAAACTGTAGGGATTCCTATACCTTAGACTTGCTGGAATATTCCTAGGATATTGGGCTAAAGAAAGAGAGACAAAGTTATACCCATAGAAAGAGGCCACTCCAAACAGGAATGGTGGTATTATTTAGCAAAATTATAAGAGAAACACGTATTTTTATGTATTTGTTTTGTTTTGTTGCAGTTTTGGTGGAATAACATTTAAATGTTAAACACATAAAAGAAAATTCCATTCAATAATATTAACTGGTCCCCCCCCGCCCCCCACTCACAGTGTTTCCCTTATCCCTCTGGTCCTCCACCCCTTCTAGTAGTTAGGTTTATCTGTAAGACTTTCTACCTCAGGGAAGTACTGCAACAACAAAAGGCAGAGTGTTCTTTCTGCCTCTTTCTGGCTTTTGAGTTTCAAAACATTCAGTCTGTCGGTGAATGGAAAGGACTCATAGCGTGGATAAAATATTTTGAAGAAGACATCATGAGTCAGAGCAAATATTCCTCATCCCTTATTTCTCATCCCACCCTGGGCCTCAGACTAATGACAAACAAAGTCCTCAGGCTGAAAAGGAGAAATGAACATTAGAGATAAGCTATGAGAACAAAATTAGATGGCTTTCAAACATGGTTCCAAAATCCTTTGAAATTTCTCCCATTGAGAGGTAGAGGTCTATGTTCCCTCTCCTTGAATCTGTATGGCTTTCTGATTTCTTTTAGCAATAGGGTATGGCAGGAGTGACTTCTATGACTCTTAAGCCTGGGCCCTAAGTGGTAATGCAGTTCAGGCCTTCCCTGACAGTCCAGTGGTTAAGACTCTGTCCTTCCAATGCAAGGAATGTGGGTTTGATAACTGGTCAAAGAACTAGGGTCCCACATGTCATGTGGTATAGCCCAAAACAAAGTAATTAATTAAAAAAATAAAAACAACTAGGAATCTAAAAAAAGCAATGCAGCTTCTATCTTATTTTCTAGAACACTGGCTTTTGGTGCCAGAAACTGCCAACCCTGAGACAGCCATGCTGTGTGGAAGCCAGGCCATACAGAGAGGTGAGAGTATAGACACTCCGGTCAGCCATCCTCATTTTCCAGCCATTCCAGTCCAGGCTCCAGACGTGAGTCAATGAGTCTTCAGATGATTTCAGTCCAAAGCCATTGGGTCTCCCCAGTTGAAGACTAGACCACATGGAGCTGTGCCTACTGTGCCCTGTCTGAATTCTTGACCCACCAAACTCAATGAGATAATAAAAAGTAGTTGAAGTTGCTACATTTTAAGCTGATTTATTTCAAAGCAATAGTAATTGGAACAGAGGAGATTTCTTCCCTGTCTCTGAGCAACCTCTCACAGAAGATAAACCTCTCGGGTCTGTCTGAAGAATCTGGCTTTTGCGGTGATGTAACTATGGTAACTTGCAATTACTCTGCAGATACAATGCATCTTCACAATTACTTTGGTCTCTTTTTAGAGGAATATCAAGAGTAAAGCCTCAAAATCAGGAAGGACTAATCTTCAGTTTCAGTGTCTTCATCTAGTGGTGGTTGGGATTATGGCACACAGTAATTTTATACAAGCTCTAAGGCTTTTGGCTAACTTAAACAGAGCTAACTGATGCTGGGAAAGATTGAAAGCAGGAGGAGAAGGGGACAACAGAGGACAAGATGGTTGGATGGCATCACCAACTCAATGGACATGAGTTTGAGCAAGCTCCGGGAGATGGTGAAGGACAGGGAAGCCTGGAGTGCTGCAGTCCAAGGGGTCGCAAAGAGTTGGACACAACTGAGTGACTGAACATAGCAACAATATGCCCAGGAGTGAGATTTCTGTGCTTCATGTTAAATCACTTCAGTTGTGTCCGACTTTTTGCGACTCCATGGACTGTCGTCCGCCAGGCTCTCTGTCCATGGGATTCTTCAGGCCAGAATACCAGAGTGGGTTGCAATTTTCTTCCCCAGGGGATCTTCCTGAGCCAGGGATTGAACCTACATCTCTTACATCTCCTGCATTGTCAGGCAGGTTCTTTACCACTAACACCATCTGGGAAGCCCCCCAAGAAATTGCTGAGCCCTGTCCAAATCGCCAACACACAGTACAGTGTTTGTCCCAAGCCACTAACTATGGTGCTGTTATACGTATAGAAAAACTGGCATAGTTGACTAACTGCTCTAACAAACACTTAGTGCATCTTAGTGACTTAACACAATGAAGTTTACTGTTTGCTTGAGTCATCGTCCAGTGTAGGTTTCTGGTGATGGGAAGAACCACTGCTTTACTCAGCTGCTCAGGAACCCAAGCTCCCATTTTCTTGTGATCCCCATCTCTCTGTTAGGTCCTTCGCATCCTCTCCATGTATGTGACAGATGAGACAGAGAGAGATGAGGGAATCATGAAGAATATATTTATAGAGCAGGCCTGAAAGGGGCACAGAACACTTTTACTTTCATTCTGTTGGCCAGAACATGGTAACGGAGACTGGAAAGTGCAGTCTAGTTGTGTGCCCTGACAAAAGAGAAGACAAATAAAGGTTAGGATATAATGGTCACTGCCCCAGGCATAAATGCTCTCTTCCACTTTGTCTGTTTCTCAGTGCCTAGCATGCTATCTGGCTTATAATAAATGCTTCATAAATGCTCATGAAATGAATGAATGAATGAATAAAATAGATGGTGATGCTGTAGTGCTTCATGTAGTTTAAGAGCTGAGAATTACTCATGGAAGGAACATTTGTCTCATCCAGGCTCATCTTCTGCTAAATCTTTGAATTCATTTTTAACTTTACAATAGACCACTCAACATTTTAAAACCCAAGGATGAAATGGATATTGATGTTTTACTGTGGCTAGTTTCCTAATACTGAGGTGATGACATAATAGCTTTTGCTTGTCCTGAAATTTGTAAGCATATCAAATTTAAAAGAACAAATTGAAAGTATACTTAAAGTCTCGTCTCTGATTCCCCACGACTTTATATATATATGCATCTCATTATTTATCCTATTCAATCAAGTTACCAATAACATAAGCACTTTTACATTAAATATATTACAAATAGCCTGGTTTAAAAATTTACACAATATAACTTGTAGTGCAATACAGGATACCACATAAGAATCAAGCACTGAAAAGTCAGAGAGATTTAGATCCTAGTCTTCATTCTGTTATGAATCATTTAAATTTCTTTGGCTTGAGTTCCTTGAGTCCCTACCTGTTGTAAAATTCTGGAATTCTTTAATTCTGTATCAGAAAACATAGAGGCATCCTTCATTTTTCTCTCCTAGTCAAATCAAATAAATATAGAGCAAGCTTCTTCAATCAAGGTCCAAAGAATTTGGAGCTTTATGTTTTATTTTACACTGAGAAATGGGAATGTGAGTAAATAGACTATAAGGTATAATTTCTGAACACAAGGAATTCAGGTAGGGAAGATTAAACGGGCTCCAGGCAGCATTGGCGCAGTTACTCAACCGTGGGGTAAGGCAGGAAGGGACAGCTGGCAGCCTTCGTTCATTCCTTCTGTCGTCTTCAGTGTTCGTCAATTACTACTCACCTGTGAGTGCGTTTTTAGGCTGGGTCTTTCCATGCACTCTATTTTGAAAAAACACCCTCAGAGGGTTTGTGTTCATCATTACCACTTTGAACGGAGGATTTTTAAATGATCAAGTCCACCATTGTGGGAAGGGGAGAATATTTTCATTTGGAAGAGTCTGCTTTGCAGGTTAGAATTCTATAGACCCTGAGAGCAAGAAGAAGATCCTGGACACCAAAATCATGGTGCCAGGATTCCCATTTCCCGAGAAAATTCAGCAGTAAGGACCCCTGCAGCAAGTAGAAGGATCGCACAGGTCACAGGCAAGCTAACTGGGCAAAGGGAAGGCTGAAAACAGACCGTCCTCTTGGTGGGCGTGGGGAAATTAACAAGATGGTGCCAGTCAGGCTCTCCCGCCGCACGCTCTCACACCCTCTTACCCCATGTTCCGTAAACAATGATTGCATGGTTGTATAACGGCTGAGATCACTTATAGCGCTGAGTGTGTGTGTCACGAGGTCCTTGCTTGGTCACGGGCTACTTGTGCAATAGGTCTGTATGAGTTTTACCATGAAAGCCCTGGCTGCTGCTGCCTTGGGGCTATGTTGGGGTGGCATCATGGTTATGTTGTGTGAGATTATGTTATAGTCATGCTGTGGTTGCAGCTACAGCTGTTGCATCAGTCAGGAGAGAGGCTGTGTTCCAGCTGCCCTGCCAGCCAGGAGAGAAGAAATGTTGTCTGTACTTCCTATGGCTCCTCGAGTCTCCTTCCAGCTTCCTAGCTCACGCCTTGCCTACCCTGGGTTCAGCAAATAGTGCAAAAAGTATGGCACTGTGAGCAGGATGAGCAACATAGTTGGGAATAAAGCATCATGGAACAGAGACCAGAAAAGAAACCGAGTGGGTGGAGTTGGTTAAACTCATTCACTGACACCCTTGTCCATCAGTGCATATTCTAGATGTTTCTTCTTCAGTGTTGCCCTTAAACTATGTTAGGGTACACGCAGCTTAATTTTTGGCCTGATCAATTCAGTGGAAAGCAAGTAACCCAGTTAACTCGGGGAGAAGAATAATTTACAGCATGGATATGTGGTTTGCATAAAGTATTTACCTTTGGTTGGCCACATCGATGTGGTTATAAACAGTGACAATCTACCCCTGAAACGTTTGCCATTAGGAACTCTTTTGACCAGTATCACTCTGAAATTAGAGTCCTGCCTCCTCACTACTCAATTCCTTTTCAAAAGAACGCTATGGAGCAGATTAACGACACATTGTTCTTCTGTAATTCTCTGGTTACTCTAACAGAGTCAGGGTAAATTGGAAGGGAAGAAATGCAAACCAGCCTGAGGCTGCACTGCCCAATTTGATCAAAACGCAACGCAACCATCGTGGGTTCGAGTTTGGTGGTCCAAAACATTGGAATGTTTCAAAGACATCTCAAATGTGATGCCAGTGTTGTTTTATTTGGTTTGGGGTTTGCTATCCCTTTATGTTAAACAGGAGTTTGGAAAAGTCACACAAAAGACTCACTGTCTATTTTCATGGATGCCTACACACTAAGAAGCCAGTGTCACTGATAAAGGAAAACATCAAATATACTGAACAAAGTCTCCACTCACTTACCTCATGAATTTAGAGGAAGCTAAGGATGAATCAAATCTGATCTTTATTTAGCACCCTACCTCCCAGCAACAAGTCTCTCAAAGCAACTGGATTCTGAGTCTTGGAACAGTACATAAATCGATATTCACCTGGATCTCCCTGCTGTGACCCATGTAAGACCCTTGGATGAATAACATCACCCAGATCTTCTTAAGAAAGATACTGGAACTATCCACTGTCTTTGAACCCTGGAGAAATATGAATATTACCCTCTAATCCAGGTTTTGAGGTGAGAAGGTTAAATTCAGAATCCAGAGTGGCCAATGATATGTAAGTGATGCACCAAAACGTATTTATCTAAAGTACTATTTTTCAAAGTTTTATTTTGTTTGTTTAGCCCAGATAGCAAAATACGGTGTTGTCAGTCAAGACAGACTTCAAACTGCCTGGGCCCGTTAGAAACGTTTCATTAATAACATGTGTTTACCATTGAGAGGAGTAGAGTTTGTGTGCTAAGATTTTGTTTGTCAGTCATTCACTGGAACCCCACTGTTAATAGCATACAATGGTTTGTGGTTATGCCACAATTTAACCCAGGTTTAAAAATACAAACCAGAGCCCTGGTGGTCTAGAAGGAACGGGGAGTGAGGGAAGATATTGGCTCAACCTGCTTTGTGGGCTGGTGGCTTGGAATGCTTTACAAACTAATCAAATTTATTGACTATGATCCTGAGGACAAAAAAAAGTCACATGTTGGGGTGTGCATCCTGGTTTGACGGCAGTTTGGTGAGGTTCTGAATGTCTGAAGGGGGAAACAAGGCAACTCTTTGGCATTCCTTTCCCCAAAGACAAATGAGAAACAGATATCACAGAATATGAGAGGGTTTTTTTTTTTTTTCCAGCAGTCTAATAAGAAAAAGAGATTTTCCCCTACAGTTTTAATTCAGCTGTATGTTAAAGATCAATCAACAGAATTAATACTGACCTAGGTTGAAGAGGCAATGAAATTTCTATTAATTCAGTAGTTAAAGCAGCAAATACTCTAAATGTAGCACAGAGAAAATAACTGATTTTATATGTGTTATCAGTTTACCTCCATAGGGCTAGCTGTAGGTTCATTGGGATCAAACAGTGCTCAATCTAGATGTACTTAGAGCAGATATAGAACCCGAGGGGGTATATTTACACTTTGCACAGATCTATGTGTAAAATATCCATTTAAAATGCAACAAAACATAGTTATCTACAGTAATGGGTAGAAAATACCTTTGTGTTTAATGAGCCACCTCAGTGATGCAGAAAGATACTAAACCATGAAGAGCTGTTATATGATGTGTTTATGAAATCTCATAGTCATGGAAATAACACCATGACCCTCAACATTTGTGAAATCTTATATCACATGTGCTTAAAACCAATTTTCCAGTTGCTTGCAATGTATCCTTTTAAAAATATTTGCATTTCAAAATAAAACAAGATCACATTGAGAGAAAATTTAACCCATAAAAAATGAGAGGAGGCGGTCTTAAGTTATCTGTTTACACATTCCTAGAGGAAAGATTTGGTACTTGAAAACGTTTTAATGTTTTGAGTTTGTTTTCCTTCCGTTTTATCACTTTGTGTTAGGCAAAAGAACAAATCTAGAGAGAAAGGGTTACAACTAAAAGATCCATTTTCCAAGTTCTAGGTACATAGAAAATGAAGAAGAGATGACTTTAAACTGACACTTTACAGTTTCAAAAATCAAAGTCCACAAGTATACATTGTATGTGGACTTCACATGCAGCAATGTGCTAGGAATCATGAAGGCTGGTAAAGATGAATAAAACTGAATCTACTGTTGAGTCACTGACTATCTAACCAAATACACTAGCATTTAAAGGTGGCTCTTGTGGTAAAGAACCCACTTGCTAATGCAGGAGACCTAAGAGGCATGGGTTCAATTCCTGGGTCAGAAATATTCCCTGGAGGAGGGCATGGTGACCTACTCCAGTATTCTTGCCTAGAGAACCCCATAGATAGAGGAGCCTGGTGGGCTACAGTGCATACGGTTGCAAAGGGTCGGACATGACTCAAGTGACTTAGCACACACGCAATGGTTTAACGAATCTTTGCATGTCTGGAAGCAAAACACTGCAATCTCTTATTTTTAGTCCTGTATAATTCTTGGAGGTATTTCTTGTGACAATTTTGTTTGTTTATAGCACTTTATTGTATAATAAACTTTTTCTGTAATTAACTGGGATGGAAATGTTAAAAAGGGACAAATATTATTTAGGGTACTTGGTCCTTTCTCCAGGGACTAGAGGAGACAGCAGATATAGAGGATGAACCTGGGGCTCCTCAAAGTAAAGAATTGAGCTGCATAATCCTTGACATCAGACTAAAAGAAAAACTTTTAGAAACTCTGCTTTAACTCTCAGTTCAGTTCAGTTCAGTCGTTCAGTTGTGTCCGAATCTTTGTAACCCCATGGACTGCAGCACGCCAGGCTTCCCTGTCCATCACAACTCCCAGAGCTTGCTCAAACTCATGTCCATTGAGTCGGTGATGCCACCCAAGCATCTCATTCTTGGTCATCCCCTTCTCCTCCTGCCTTCAATCTTTTCCAGCATCAGGGTCTTTTCCAATGAGTAAGTTCTTTGCATCCAGTGGCCAAAGTGCTGGAGTTTCAGCTTCAGCATCAGTCCTTCCAATGAATATTCAGGACTGATTTCCTTTAGGATTGACTGGTTTTATCTCCTTGCAGTCCAAGAGACTCTCAAGAGCCTTCTCCAACACCACAGTTCAAAAGCATCAATTCTTTGGTGCTCAACTTTCTTTATAGACCACCTCTCACATCCATACATGACTACTGGAAAACCCCAGACCATAACGCAACCATCTTTAAATCTAAAGTTGGTCTGCCAGAAAACAGAATTTTGAGGTTATAAATATTTAACAGTATGACACTAATTTATTCATATGACACTAACTTATTCATATGGCAATATAAAAACCAAACAACCCAGTCAAAAACTGGTCAGAGGACCTGAATTGACATTTTTCAAAAGAACACAGACAGATGGTCAACCAGCTCAAGAAAAAGATGTTCTATATTGCTAAATATTAGAGAAATACAAATAAGAACCACAATGAGGCATCACTTCACTCCTTTCAGAATGGCTACCATCAAAAAGTCTACAAATAACAAATGCTGGTGAGGATGTGGAGAAAAGGGAACCCTGGTACACGGTTGGTAAGAATGTAAGTTGGTGTAGCCACTGCAGAAAATAATATGGAGTTTCCTCAAAAAACTAAAAATAGTACTACCATATGATCCAGCAACTCCATTCCTGGGTATATATCTGGAACAAAGAAAACACTCATTCAAAAAGATACATGCACATCCAATGTTCATAGGAGCACTGCTCATTGTATGGGATATTGTATTCTATTCCATACAATAGCCAAGATATGGAGGCTACCTAAGTATTCATCAACAGATAAATGGATGAGAAGATGTGATACAAATATACAATGGAATATTAGCCATAAAAAAGAAAGAAATAAAAAAAAATAAATAAAATAAATAAATAAATAAATAAAAAGAAAGAAATAGGGCTTCCCTGGTGGCTCAGCGGTAAAGAATCTGTCTGCCAATGCAAGGGATATGTGTTTGATCCCTGATCTGGGAAGATCCTACATGCTGTGATGCAACCAAGCCCATGTGCCTCAACTACTGAGCCTGTGCTCTAGAGCCCAGGAGCCACAACTACTGAAGGCTGCGTGCCCTAGAGCCCATGCTCTACAACAAGAGAAGTCACCGCAATAAGAATTCCATGCATGGTAATTAGAGATTAGCCCCCTCTTGCTGCAACTAGAGAAAAGCCTGTGGACAACAATAAAAACCCAGCACAGTCAAAAATAAATTAATTTTAAGAAAGAATGAAATAATGCCATTTGCAGCTACATGGATAGACCTAGGAAATATTATGCTTAGTGAAACAGATCAGACAGAGAAAAGCAAATACTACATGTTATCACTTACACTTGGAATCTAAAAAATAAAACAAATGAATATATATAGCAGAACCAGAAACAGACTCACAGATATAGATAAGAAACTAGGGCTTACCAGTGGGGAGAGGGAAGGGAAAATGGGCAAGGCAGGAGTAGAAGATTAAAAGATACAAGCTACTATGTGTATAACAGATAAGCAATAAAGATATATTTTACAAAATGGAATAACAGTCATTATTTTGCAATATCTTCTAATGGAAGATAATCTATAAAAATAATGAATCACTATGCATACACCTGAAATTAATATAATATTGTAAATCAACCATACTTCAATAAAAAACTTTCAACAGAATTAAATTAATTCTGTTCATCAGAGGACAACATTGGGAGAGTAAAGGTTCAAGCTACCAGGGAAGAAAAAGATACCTATTTAGAGACTATAAAGAACTCCAACAAGTCAGTAAGAAAAAAGTAGACAACTCAGTAGAGAAATGGGTTAAAAGACTTGAACAGGTATTTCATAAAGGGGATATTAAAGTGGCCAATAAGCATGTGAAAACATGCTCAAATATACATGGTTCATTAGTAACCAAGAAAATGCAAATTGAAGTACAATATAATATTGTTAAACAGTCAACAATCTGACTAAAGCAATAAAGACATAAAATTCCAAATATCGGCAAAGATAGTAGCAACTCAAATCTTTACACACTGCCCGTAGTAGTGTGAATTTATACAACCACTTTGTAAAACTCTTCAGCACTCAACTAATTCCTCTCTCTCTCTCTATGTATGTGTGTGTGTGTGTGTATATATATATATATATATACATCCCTCTCTCACATATATATATATATAGACAAAAATACATATGTACTTGCTTTTGCAAAAAGACTTCTTCACTGGAATGTTCATTGCAGTGTTATTCATAGTAGTCCCAAACCAAACTGGATATTATCCAGATGTCTATCAGTGTATAAATAAATTATGACATATTTACTCCATGGAATTTTATACAACATTGAGAATAAATGGCCTACAGGTATACACAATAGGGTAATTCTTTTAAAAAAAATATTTGGCAAAATGTCAGATATGAAAGAAAGTACCTGCTGTATGATTCCATTGGTATAAATTGCAAAAGGAGGACCAAGTAAGCCGTGCTGTTGGAATTCAGGATGGTGACCTTATGACTAGATGGGAACAGGGGAGGCTGTTTAGGGGCCTGGTTGCGTTTCACTTATATATGGCTGCACTGTCGTCAGGGCTTTGCACAAGCTTCTCTAGTCAAGCAGGGCCTGCTCTTCACTGCAGTGAATGTGCTTCTCACTGTGATGGCTGCCCTTGTTGCTCCAGCTCTAGGTACATGGGCTTCAGCAGCTGCAGCACTCAGGCTCAGTAAATGTGATGCGCGGACTTAGTTGATCCACAGCGTGTGGAATCTTCCTGGACCAGGCATGAAACCCTTGTCCACTGCATGACCAGGGAAGCCCTGGTCATGTTTGTTTTGGATCTGGGTGCTGATTTCACAAGTCTTTTCAGTTTGGGAAAAATTCATCAAGGTATATGCTTATGATAAATATGCATTTCAATATATGTATTTTATATCAGTAAGAAGTTTTAAAAATGGTTTTGTCTCATTGGTTCACATTGGTTGGGTAAAGAGCTGTGATAGATCTTCTATATGATCTAAGAAAGAATCATGAGAGATGAGGCTGATGCCTGACAAAATCAAACATATGGACTACTGGTTCATTTCTTCTCTAACCAGTTTCCATTATCCTTTTTGTCTTCCTTTGTTTCGTTTATTTACTTAATGACAGAGCCACATTAAACAAATTTTGCCTAATTCTGAGAAACAGCACTGTGCCAACTCTCTTATGTAGATTAGTGTCCTTCAGTTCAGTACAGTTCAGTTCAGTCACTCAGTCGTGTGAGACTCTTTGCGACCCCATGGACTGCAGCACGCCAGGCCTCCCTGTCCATCACCAACTCCTGGAGTCCACTCAAACTCATGTCCATCGAGTCGGTGATGCCATCCAACCATCTCATCCTCTGTCATCCCCTTCTCCTCCCCTCTTCAATCTTTTCCAGCATCAGGGTCTTTTCAAATGAGTCAGTTCTTCACATCAGGTGGCCAAAGTATCAGAGTTTCAGCTTCAGCATCAGTCCTTCCAATGAACACCCAGGACTGATCTCCTTTAGGAGGGACTGGTTGGATCTCCTTGCAGTCCAAGGGACTCTCAAGAGTCTTCTCCAACACCACAGTTCAAAAGCATCAATTCTTCAGCACTCAGCTTTCTTTACAGTCCAACTCTCACATCCATACATGACCACTGGAAAAACTGTAGCCTTGACTAGACGGACCTTTGTTAGCAAAGCTCTGCTTTTTAATATGCTGTCTAGGTTGGTCATAACTTTCCTTCCAAGGAGTGAGTGTCTTTTAATTTCATGGCTGCAATCACCATCTGCAGTGATTTTGGAGCCCCCCAAAATAAAGTCTGACACTGTTTCCACTGTTCCCCCATCTATTTCCCATGAAGTGATGGGACCAGATGCCATGATCCTAGTTTTCTTAATGTTAAGCTTTAAGCCAACTTTTTCACTCTCCTCTTTCACTTTCATCAAGAGGCTCTTTAGTTCTTCTGCACTTTCTGCCATAAGGGAATGTCATCTGCATATCTGAGGTTATTGATATTTTTCCCGGCAATCTTGATTCCAGCTTGTGCTTCTTGCAGCCCAGCGTTTCTCATGATGTACTCTGCATATAAGTTAAATAAGCAGGGTGACAATATACAGCCTTGACGTACTCCTTTTCCTATTTGGAACCAGTCTGTTGTTCCATGTCCAGTTCTAACTGTTGCTTCCTGACCTGCATACAGGTTTCAAGAGGCAGGTCAGGTGGTCTGGTATTTCCATCTCTTTCAGAACTTTCCACAGTTTATTGTGATCCACACAGTCAAGGGCTTTGGCATAGTCAATAAAGCAGAAATAGATGTTTTTCTGGAACTCCCTTGCTTTTTCAGTGATCCAGTGGATGTTGGCAATTTGATCTCTGGTTCCTCTGCCTGTTCGTTTTTAATTTACTAGCTGCTGTTACAAGTCAGGATGGAAGGTTAAGCTTTGTGGTGAGCCATAGGTCAAAGAAGCATATTTTCTACAAGCTGCTAAGGAGACCAGAACATGGCTGTCCCACACAGAGCCCTTCACACATTACACATGGAGTTTACTGGATGCTCTCTCAATGAGCCTACTTAATCTGCACCAAGATGAGCAATAGTTCCTTTTCGCAAAAGGCTAGGCATGAGTATCAGAAAATTGTACACTTCTTTTATAACAGAAGTAGCAGCAAAACAAGCTGTGCAAAGCATCTACTACACTATCTTTATTTAACCTGACAATCCAGGTCCAGGCACAGTGCGTTAGTTGCTCAGTCAAGTCTGATTCTTTGCAACCCCATGGATAGTAGCCCGCCAGGCTCCTCTGTCCATGAAATCCTCCAGGCAAGAACACTGGAGTGGATTGCCATTCCCTTCTGCAGGGGATCTTCCCAACCCAGGGATCAAACCTGGGTCTCCTGCATTGCAGGCAGATTCTTTACTGTCTGAGCCACCAGAGAAGCCCTTGGTTCCCAGGGCTCGGGGTGGGGGGTGATGGCAGAGTCACAAACGCTGAGTCCGGTGATTTCAATCACAGTTCAGGGAAAGGCAGTGATACATTCTGAGAGCAGAGGACAGTTGTATCATGGAGACCGAGTTGGTTTGGGTTGATCAGAGATTTCCTACTACCTGTAGATGTCTTTATTCACAAATGCTTCTGTCTTGGCTTTTTGAGTGGATAAGTAGGGACCAGTTCATACATTAAAAAGGCAAAAAAAGTTGTATTGATTTCTTTAAGGAGAGTCCTCTTCACAACAGTACTGTAAAACCAGACTTTGAAAATTAAAAAAGCAAGAAGTATCTTTGACATTTCTTCTAGCCCAAAATGACTACAAATCTGTTTCAGTATTTCCACCAAATCTTTGTCACCTAAAATTTTACTCAACTATTTACAAATGTAGGTAACACAGGTGTTGAAACAAACCCTAAATTTGCAATGGCTTAATCTAATAGATGTTTATCTTCAGTCATTTGAAATGTTGGTCTTCTACCTAGTGGTTGACTTTCCTCCATGCCATGAATCAGAGACCACCATCCCTAAGATCTTATCATCACTATCCACATTGAGCTGGAGGAAAGGGAAAAGGTGTAGAAAACAGGCACGTGTACTAAGTCATGTCTGACTCTTCTAGACGCTACGGGACTGTACCCGCCAGGTTCCTCTGCCCACGGGATTCTCCAGGCAAGAATATTGGAGTGGGTTGCCATGCACTCCTCTAGGGGATCTTCTCAACTCAGGGATTAAATCCGTGTCTCTTGTGTCTCCTGCATTGGCAGGCAGGTTCTTTTCACCAGCACCACCTAGAAAGTGTAACTCCTACTTATAAAGCCAACTCAGAAACAACTTTCAAACATATTCTGTCATGAGAAAACTATATAACTGTATAGCTGCCCCAATGTGCAAGGTTTGGGGAACTGTCACTCTTGACTGAGCAGTTGTCTCTCAGCAATGATGCCTCGTTGTGGAAGAGGAAACATGGGTTTTGGTGGATGTGACCATCTTACTGTGTTCATTGTTCATTCATTTTATTTAAGCTTAGAGGCAGGAGGTGTTCCTTTGGAAAAGAGTTGGGGAAAGATGAGACCAGTGGGGTTTTGTTTCTCAGACTCACCTTTATGGATTCTCCATCTGCCTTGTGATTTGACCATGGCCAAGAAGTTTCTGCCTTCACTGGCACATAGATTTGGGTTGGTTTAGCAGAAATACATATCTAGAAGCCCTGCTGTGCTTACATTGGAACAGATGTGCTTCAGCCCACAAACGTCAATCTGAATTACTTTGTGTGTGTTGTCTTCCACGCTGTTCTGAGAGTTCAGTCCCCTTCTTTTTTTTAGGATGTGTTATCATCACAGTGTGTGCGTGCACGTTCAGTCGCTCAGTCATATCCAACTCTTCAAGACCCTATGTACTGCAACTGGCCAGTCTCCTCTGTCCACGGAATTCTCCAGTCAAGAATACTGGCGTGGGTTGTCATTTCCTCCTCCAGGGGATCTTCCTGACCTGGGGATCAAACCCGCATCTCCTGCATTGCAGACAGATTCTTTACCCCTGAGTCACTGGGGAAGCCAATATCATCGCAGTGTAAATGTGGACTTCTAAATTTGTCTCTTTGACTTAGTTGTTTGACAGCATTTCTCCCCTCGAGTAAATCTGTAGCTCCCTGGAGGTAGATCTCAGTGCTTCCCATCTTCAAGGAAGCACCTTGTTACCCTCAAGAGTGCAATAAACCACAGGTTATTAAACATTTAACTATTTATTTGCACTTGTCATCACTTATGTTACTTACTAGTCCTGATCATGAATCCCGCTTTCACAATGGCATAGCTTTATCATTTCAGATATGTTTATAGAGCTTTGCTGACTAGATTTTGTAGTCACTCATTTTATTTGCTGGGGGTCCAAACAAGTCTTCTTTCTTTGGACCTTCCTATTCTATCTCCAGGACTGCTATTTCCCAGGCACTCCTATTTCTGAGACATGTTTTAGTGGCTTAATTTTTTAGGACACTCACCAACTGAAACGCATTGAATTGCAATCTCAGGACCTCAATAAGACAAACAGAACAACCAAGAGTATAATGATAATGGGGATATTTGCATTTTGAAACATTGAAAGCAGATTAGAACATCTCTGGCTTCTGTAACAGCAAGAGCCCAGTCTCATAAAAAAGGAAGCACAGGCATTTCCTAGAGAAAACCTTATGTGACTGGAGCTTGGAAAGCACTGCCCAGCTCTCTTCCTTGCTCCAACACCTCCCTCCAAACTTTGCCCCCTTCTCTCAGCATCCTGCTTCAAGTACATCCATGCAAAGATGCTTTCAGGAACATCTGTTTTCTCTCATGTGGGAAGACAAGCAGAGTGGATATCCTACAGAAGGAAATACCAGCAAACATTAAAACACCAGAGAAGACCTTGGTTGGGGTATCTGCAGACACTTCTCAGGACTAAATAAGCCCACAAATACACCCTACTTCATGTAGCAAGCTATTGAAACTCTGCAAATGCTGCAGAAAATTTCTCTGTTCCTTTACATCTCCAAATGCCAACTTCTGGTGTGTTGAGGCAAGGCCTAGATTTCAAGGTGCAAGTAAAAAAATAAACATTTGCCTCAACTTTTCTTTCCAAAAAACACCTTCAAATTCCTCATGAATGTTGGACTGCAGTACTGTTGGCTAAGAAAGCTCTGTGTCTTGTACTTATTTAAGTTTTTAACAAATAGCTGCTATAAATCAATGGATTTTAGAATGAAAAGTTTCCTTAGTGATTCTGTAGCCTAAGCACATAGTACCTATGATGAAGTGGGAAAACTGAAAAGCAAAAACATCTTAAGGGTCATCAACCTAGAAGCCAGTTATTATATCTGAATTTCTACAAAATACTTTCTCCAGGAAATATATAGTAGCTTTTCAAAAAGAAATCAAAGTGTAATCTCTTGACCCTAAGGTTAACTAACCAGTTGCACTAAATTAGTAGAACACATCAATATTTTTCTTAGTCAATGACTTGTGCTTTACTGGAGCAACTTTGAGTCCAGATAAACATAATTAACATTAAAAGCTCAATATAAAAAGGAATGAAAATAAAATTGGGTCATTTGTAAGAGATGCGGATGGGCCTAGAGACTGTTATACAGAGATAAGCAAGTCAGAAAAAGAAAGACAAATATTGTATATTAATGTGTGCACGTGGAATCTAGAAAAATGGAATAGATGATCTTATTTGCAAAGCGGAATTAAGAGACACAGACGGTGAGAACACCAGGGATTGGTGGGGCGGGGGGTGTGGGGGTGTGGAGCGGGGATGTGGGATGAATTGGGAGATTGGGATTGACATATATATACTACTGATGCTGTGCATAAAATAGATAACTAATGAGAACCTATAGTATAGCGCAGGGAGCTCGACTCAAAGCTCTGTGGTGACCTAAATGGGAAGGAAATCCAGAAAAGAGGGGATATATGTGTACGGACGGCTGATTCACTTGGCTGTGCAGTGGAAACTAACACAGCATTGTCAAGCAACCACATTCCAATAAAAACTAATTTAAAAAACAAAATAAAAACAGTATATTTTCTGAGGTTCTTTGGCATTTATGAAGAATATAATGAATAAAATACAGGCTAATTATTAAAATTTTGTGATTATAGAGAAAAAAAAAACTGTTTTAGTCCTGCAATAGAGGTATGCATAGTTAATATTCTGATATCTTCACATTACTGACTTTCATTTTTTGAGTAATTACATTCTCTTTAATATTCTTTATTGTGATCAGCTTCATCAGCATTGTCCTGCTGTGGTAGTTAGTCTTCAAGATGTCTCTCATTGATCCTTACCTACTGCTATGAACACCCCTTGTGTAGTCCCCATTCACTGTCCCAAGACTGGCTTGCGCCATCAACAGTGTATGACAGAAATGAAAGAATGTCACCTCGGAAATTACATTATAGGTGCCTTCAGGTTTCACATTGGGCGGGCTGCCTCTCTCTCTCTGTGTCTCCTCTCTCACTCTAGGGGAAGCTAGTTGCCATATTGTGAGCAACATTATGACCAGTGAGGAACTGAGGCCTCCAGCCAACAGCCAGAAAGCCTACCCATAACCACATGCGTGAGTTTGGGAATGGCTTCTCCTGCCCCAGTCAGGCCTTGAAAAAACTATCACCATGACTGATGGCCTGACTGAGCTCTCAGGAAGCACCCTGAGCCAGGGCCATCAGATAAGCCACTTCTCAGTCAATCCTGGGAAACTGGGTGAGGTAATTTATGTCTGATGCTTCCCAGGTGGCCTCATTTATGTTTTTATTTGGGCTTCCCTTGCAGTTCAGTTGGTAAAGAATCCGCTTGCAATGCAGGAGACCCCGGTTCAATTACTGGGTGGGGAAGATCCCCTGGAGAAGGGATAGGCTACCCACTCCAGTATTCTTGGGCTTCCCTTGTGGCTCAGCTGGTAAAGAATCTTCCTTAAATGTGGGAGACCTGGGTTCGATCCCTGGGTTGGGAAGATCCTCTGGAGAAGGGAAAGGCTACCCACTCCAGTATTCTGGCCTGGAGAGCTCTATGGACTGTATAGTCCGTGGGGTCACAAAGAGTTGGACACAACTGAGTGATTTTCACTTTCACTTCCACTTTCCCAGGTGGTGCTAGTGGTAAAAAAGCTGCCTGCCAATGCAGGTGACATAAGAGATAAGAGTTTGATCCCTGGGTTGGGAGGATCCCCTGGAGGAGGGCATGGCAACCCACTCCAGTATTCTGGCCTGGAGAATCCCATGGACAGAGGAGCCTGGTGGGCTCCATTGGACTACAAAGGGTCAGACACTACTGAAGCAACTTAGCATGCACGCGATGAATGCCTGTTGTATTAAGCTAATAGGTTTTGGTCTGCTTTGTGGTGTAGCAAGAGAAAACTAATGCGCCTACAGTTTTAGAGTCTTCAAGAAAACTGTTAATGGCTATCTAATATCCTGCCTAATAGATGGATCATGATTTAATTATTGGATTCTCAGGATAATCTCAATTTTTTGCTCCTTTAATTGTTGTTGTTTAGTCACTGAGTCACGTCTGACTCTTTCGCCACCCCATGGACTGTAGCCCACCAGCCTCCTCTGTCCATGGGATTCTCCAGCGAGAATACTGGAGTGCATTGCCATTTCCTTCTCCAGGGGATCTTCCCGACCCAGCGGTCAAACTCGCAGCTCCAGCTTCATCTCTTGCATCGCAGGCAGATTCTTTACCACTGAACCACCATCAGTTCAGTCACTCAGTTGTGTCCGACTCTTTGTGACCCCATGGACTGTAGCACGCCAGGCTTCCCTGTCCATCACCAACTCCTGGAGCTTGCTCAAACTCATGTCCATTGAGTTGGTGATGTCATCCAACCATCTCATCCTTGGTCCTCCCCTTCTCCTCCTGCCTTCAATCTTTCCCAGCATCAGAGTCTTTTCCAATGAGTCAGCTCTTTGCAACGGTGGCCAAAGTATTGGAGTTTCAGTTTCAGCATCAGTCATTCCAATGAATATTCGGACTGATTTCCTTTAGGATTGACTGGCTTGATTTCCTAGCAGTCTAAGGGACTCTCAAGAGTCTTCTTCAAATCCACAATTTAAAAGCCTCAATTCTTCAGCACTCAGCTTTCTTTATGAGTCACCATGGAAGCCTTAATTATTGCAGTTTGCAATTATCTGTATCTGTGATTAGTTTTTTCTAGAACAGACGCTTACAAACACAATTGTTAAATAAAAACAATATTTTCAATGCTTTAGATATTTATATATTATGTTCCAAATTGATTGTACTAATGAGTAGTCTCATCCATTTCAATCTTATTGACTCGCAAGAGGCAGAATTGTGGCATGACTAAATTGTACCTGTTTATCGAACTGATTGCTCTTGATGTATAATTTAGCTTTGTATTGAGTCACCTTTTATATTAAATGGATATTCCCAAAAAATAGACCTCAATATCCATTTGAGTTTTGGTTGTATTTGATGATTCAGCTATCCAATGCAAGCACATTATCTTTTCCACCATACTTGTTCTCTTTCTGTTTTTTCTCATCTCAGAGTAGATTCACCATCCTCACAGTCTACCAGTCTAGAAGCTGGAGAGACATCTTAGGCTATTCCCTCGATCTCAGCCCTTACACACCCTCTACCCCTTCTCTTTACACTTCCCTCTCCTTTCGAGCTCCACAGCTACTCTCTTAGTGCAATCCTTCCTCAGCTCTCTCCCAGACTGTTCCTCGCATCTTGATCTTCAATCTTATCTTAGCCATGGCTGTACTCTATAACAATGAACCTGTGACTCTTGGTAGTAGTATTAACAATTTGATTTTATTCAACCCTGCTCTCTTACTATTATCTTCTACTTTTGTGGCTGCATTATTGAAAACTATATTGTTAATATTTTATATATAAAATAGTATACTTATTTTCATGAAAAAAATCACCTGAACAAATTATACCTGCTGACTATAACAAGGCATGGCTTTCTAGGACCATGTCAGTGAATCATCCAAGAGGGTTTGAGGGTTGCAGATGCAAATTTCAGCAGTGGTGAGGCAAAATCTGCCCTGAGTGATACTCATTCCTTCTTCTGCCTCTATAGAATACTCACTCTAGCGTAAGACCACTACATGCAAACCTTCAAGTTGCAAACTTTCAAAGATGCAAATGTGCATTCACTTGTCCAGTCAGAAAAGCTAATTCACACGTCTGAAGCACATTGTCACTTGCGGGCATCCTCTACAAGCGGCTGTGCCTTTGTGTCCTTCGCCCTACAGAGCTGTATAGAGCACAGTAGTAGAGTGTCTCTATTTCAAGCCGAGGATGTCTAGAAGCAAGCATAAAAGCAGTGGCATATAGCCCATTGTGTTAGGTGGGTACCTAGGCTAACTTGATTGGACTTCTAAACACACTCTCAGAATGGAACTCATTCACATGGAGGGGCCTTACTGTAGCTGGGGTTTTGGTTTCCTTCCTCTAAGAACTGCCTCCAGCCCTCCAAAGTAGATTTCACAATTGATTTGGCATGGACCAAGGGCAGTGCCAGACAAAGTGTAGACAGTGAGGAAAAAGAAGATGCATCATTCTCCCCCTGTCTTTCAGCAGTTACTTACATTGGAGCATTTTAATGTTCAGAGGAAGAAAGATGGTCATTGTTTCAAATACTAAACTGAGTTTTTGTTAGTTATTATAAAATTTTTCTCCCAGAAAAAAATGAATACAGTCCATTTGACTTTGGATTATCTGGTAGGATTTCCATGTCTATTCTGGGTCATCTATTTTGTTGGCCAAAATGACCAAAAAGACCTAAACGAAGATCAAGTACAAGTCTGAATATATTTTAGAGATACTTACTAGAATATAACAGTTTTAACGTACCTCCTCTAGCTGACTAGTGTATAATAAAATATATTTGTAAATGATGCCTTCTCCAGATCTAAAAACAAATATATGCTTTCATTTCTATGAGCACAAAGATAATTTCCACAAAGACAATTTCCAAGTTCAAGAGATGCATCTTCTAGGTCGAGGCTGTTTCTACTTAGTCTAATGTAACTATTATCTGAACAGACATTCAATGGATATATTAGAATATGATTCCCATTTTGTTTGGTTCTTGTTATCTAAGCAGTCATTTTTCACTTTCAGTTAAAATTAGCACAGAGCATTCTTCAGGACAGCCCCTACATTCCTCACATATTTCCACAAAGGGCCCTCTGTTGGAGGCCCTTACCCCCATGATAGAGTATTTTTGTCAGTATTTTATTAATATTGTATTTTTCATAGTTGCAGCTACTTATCATTTGCTGGACGCAGCTAAAATCTGTACATACATTTTCTCATTTCATCCTCCCATCAGTGCTGTCATGGATTTATGGTTACTATCATCTTCATCTTCTAAATGAAAACCTTGAAGCTTGCCATGGTGCACGCTGACCAGAGTCACAAAGCAAGGGGCAGCGTCAGGCTGGCTTCACTCCAGAGCAAGATCTTTCAGCCTGATGCTGTCTCTTCCCCTCGGACTCTGCCTAGCCATTCCATATCAGATTGACCTGTGACTTTGATTCTTCTGAGATATCTTCTAAGACTTTGAACAGGTCACTGTACATTAGGACCCTGATTTATGAAGCCATCCCACAGAGTATTAACTTGGATTTAACCAATTCCAATTGCTTCCTGCTCACAGGAGAGGCCTGTGTATACTCTGTGTTCTAGTGGCTTAAACATTCAGCTTCTATTTTCAGGGCACGCTTGGGGGTAAACGGTAGTTCTCCCAGGGCACTGTGTCCTCTGGGTCTCATTCTCAAGTGGCATCAGCTTTTGCCAGGATGAGCCCATGATTTGCTTGCATAGCTATAGCTTTTCCTACACACACACACACTCAGAAACTTTCAGAATAACCTGCTGCTCCTAGAAAGTCTCTTGAACCCCAAACCATCAGTCTTTCTCAGAAGATTTTCGTGATATCTGTTTACTAGTAGATATCAAATAAAAGTCTTGCAAAATAAACTACATTTTAAAATGGTTTTCTGTTCCCTAAAGTTTGGGGTCAGCCAAAAATTTCATTTGGGTTTTTCTGTAAGACGTTACAGAAAAATCAGAATGAAATTTTTGGCCGACCCAATAACCAGGATCACAGGCCATGTTTGATCATCCCCTGGTAGAATGTTCCACTGCCCCTGTTCTTCCTCTTGTCTTTCTTTTACCCTCTTCACTCCATGGGACCCTGGTGGCTCAGATGGTAAAAAATCTGCCTGCAATGAAGGAGACCTGGGTTCGATCCTCAAGTAGGGAAGATCCCCTGGAGGAGGGCATGGCTACCCACTCCAGTATTCTTGCCTGGAGAATCCCATGGACAGAGGAGCCTGGCGGGCTACAGTCCACGGAGTTGAAAAGAGTTGGACATGACTGACCGAATAACACTCCACTCCTACCCTAGGTATTTTCTTACACGTCTCTGAAACATTTTGATATTCGGAAGAGGAGAAATGGTAGTTATTCCAAATAATCAATTTAGTTCTTTGTTAAATCATTATATGATTTTTCTTGGAAGGATATGAATATTCTTTAAAATTTGACTTTGGATTATATGGTAGAATTCCTGTATCAGTTTGAGGCCACATATTGTTGCTTGAAGTTCTCTCAAAGATATAAGTGCATATTAAATACAGGTTTAAAGTAACATTGATAACAAATGATGTGTGATTAGCACTTTGTAGTTTACATAGCGCTTTTATAAATATTACATCATTTAACACTACAGTTTTCAGTGGAAGGAAACAAAACTTTTCTTAAACATTGATCACCAGCTAGGCATTATATTAGACTCTCCCCTAATCTTCACAAGTCTATCAAGGCATGTATTATCTCTGTTTTAGAGATGATGAAATTGAGGTTCAAAGAGGTTAAATAACTTATCTATTATTGCGCAGGTTTAGGATTCAAGCTGAATGTATTAAAGTGCAAAACCCAGTGCCTGCCCTACTGGTGTTTCTGACATCCCAGCCTACTAAGGTAGTCCTCAGTCTCATTCCAAAGAACACAGTCAAAGCCAAATGGGGCCTTAGCATCTGTCAGATATCCTATTCCATAAACAGCTTTTATCTAGAAGAAAGAGTAGAGAGGCTTATGCACCTTTAACCACATCACCGTTCTCTCTCTACAGTCTCTCCTTCAAAGTTTCTTCCCTCAACTTCTCACTTACAGAAATGCAAGTTAAATCCTTCCTGGCTCTCTTTCCTATGTCCAGGAATGGGATCTCTTGCTTCTAGATATGTGAAGTTCTCACTCCACTTCAGAATGTTTCTGAAGCCCAGGGGTAACTCAACTGTACCAAGTTCTTACGTGCATCACTATTCAGATTACATGTCCAGCAATGATCAGATTTGTACTTTGGCAAGACCAGACTTACCCCAGAGAGAATTTAGTCCTTCTAGATGACCGAAAGGTGACTCATACCTTTTGCTGGGATAGAACTGAAATAGAAATATGAAATGTCCTCAGGACACTCTGCTAATGACCTGGTATAACAGAAATTTTCTGTTTTCTTTACTAGACCGAAGTTCCACTTTGTAATTTAGACAAAGGAGGAAGACTAGGTGAGTGAGGGTTTCCAGAAGAGAGGATAAATGGTACCTGGATGGCCTGAATTTTGAAATCTCTCAAAAAGAACATTTGTCTCTTAATTCCCTCTAAGACAAATTTTATAAACAATACATAATGGATTTTGTACCAAATGATGGTTTACACAAATATAGTTTACAAACACACATGCACAAATACATGTATATGTGTGTGATTGTGGATAGGTACTTCATTTCAAATAAAATTTGCCATTATTATAATAAGAAAAATAGTCCCATATATGTGAAGCATAGTAAGAGTGAAATAAAATTAGTGTTTTGAGGTATGGGTAATATCTCTGATAAATATACTTGATAAATACAAATGCAAACCTGAGTTCCTAGTAGACTTTAGAATACGTGCTCTGTGAAATTCCATAAAAGACCAACTTACAGACATAAGACCTCCAATATTAGAATTTCTATATAAATATTTCCTATGAGTTGACAGCTCTTTCTTGGTAATAGTTTCTAGGGCACCACGAACTGCAGTCTGTAGTCTTTCATTTAACTAAACTCCTCACATGAATCATACAACAGGTTCCCAATACCATGTTTTTAAATGTGTCTCCTAAGATACAGTGGAAAATGTGACTTTTATTTACAGCTTAATAAATAACTCAGTGATGTGAAGTGTTTTAAGTACAGCAATGTGCTACTTTAAACAAAGTAGTGAAAATATATAACTGACTGTGTCTCGTTGTTTTCACTTCTTTTAAGGTTTAGATTTCCTTTGCCTGCCTGTCTGATTTAACTTTAAAAAAAAAAAAAAAGCTTATGGAAAGTGGGAACCTTGGATACTTCAAAGTTAACCAAGATCAAAGTCAAATGAGGTCCACTGAATAAGGAATAAGTCTGCCTGCAAAATGTGTCACGTTGATATTGGCTTGAAGTCCCCTAGTTTACGGCTTGTACCAAAGATTTGACCTTGGATTTGTCAGTTATCTAAGCGCTGGGCGTTCTTATGGAAAAGAATGGTTTGCTTAGTTTTGCTGGGAGACCGATTCAAACACACTCATCTGCACGACCAGGTAACTTATTTCTCTCTTGGTAATTGAAGCATTGAAAATATGAGAGTTTTCTCACCGATTATTACATCTTTGTCTACCATACGTAACTCCTGACAAGCATACACCTTCCACATGCTGCATCTTATTCAATTACAGAAACCTGGTCTTTTAGTATGACTTCTGCCTTCCTGAAAAGGGAGCAGGCTGAGAAAGTTGAGATTAGCTATTACATCTTGTTTTCTCTGCTTGATGAAGCCTTTGGAGTGAGACAGAGTTTCCTTGAGTGTTTGCAGGATTCTAAGGTAGTTTTTGAATCTTCCCTTCCTCTCTGTAATTTTAGGATCTGGGGATTTGAGCTTATGTTGAATTGAAAAAATGCAGGATCGTTACCATGCAAAAAGGTAGTGTGGTCTGTTATTCAAAAAGATGCCATGGGTGTTCTTGAATGTTCTGCTTCATTGAAGCCCTCCCATACCACACATGTTACCAGTAAAGGCGCAACGTTTTTTCCTTGAAATGGTCCATGGTGTTTCATCTGAAGCGGTGTGTGCCTGCTGCTGGGTGTTCTGTGGTTCTGTCTCAACAACATGGCTCAGAGCTCAATCAGCCAAGAGGCTCTTTGGTATCAGAGGGGGAAATAAATCACATTCTCCAGGAACACCCATCTGTTTTGAATAGTCCCATAGATAGATGGCTGTCTGTTTCAGGGAATATTTAATGTTAGAAAAAAACTAGTCCAAACAGTTTACTCTCCTGAAGTCTAAGCAGCAAGAGGTCTTCCAGTAAATGCTTCAAAACTGCCTAACAGGAGAGGCCAGAAACATCCCTCTGTAACTCAAAATGAAAACGGAAAAGAAGGAAAAAAAGGACTGCTCATCTTTATGACTTTAGCGACCTCTGGTGACCAAAACAGAGAACAAACTTACTAATGTCATGTTCCTTTTAAAAAAGAAGGATCTTCCAAAGGTAGGAATTGTATATTTTGTTTTGCGATTTTTCTACTCATTCTAGAAAGAAAATAGCTGCTTTTTTTTTTTTTTACTAGTAAACACAATGTATTTTCATGGCAAGACTTTAAATAAGCCAAAGGAGGGGGAAAACATCCTTACTTGAGAGTATATTCCTTTTAGTCTGTTCCTTTACATTTATATACAGGCACTCTAGCAACACACAAAAGTAGGTAATTCTCCACAAAAAAGATCACATGGGACAATTATTTTGCAATTTGTATTTTTTACAATATACTAAACAGTTAATATACTATCTCACAACTCGTTTTTTTTTAACCGTATATTGTGACTATCCATGTCTTTAAATGTTCCTCTACACATTCTTTTTACTGATCGTAATGTTTCATCATATTTTTAAAGCATGTCCCTATTACTGGCTATTTAGGTTGTTTTCTATTTTTTTTTTTCTTGTATTCCTGGAGTTAAAGCTTTGAACTCTTCCAGTAATAAAATAAAGTCTTGGACATGAAATTTCTGGCTTAAGAAAATGTGCAGAACAGAATGGTTTTTCAATACAGAGTGTCCAATTGCCAGATAATTCTAAGAAAAGTGGTCACCTAGACACGACGCATTGAAACGGAGCACACGGTGAACTTCTTGGCAGGCGGTCTATGTGTAGACCTGCCACCCAAGCATTCCTTGAAGGGCCTGTGGCTGAAGAAGGAACCAAGAATAACCCAAAACACTATGTGTGAGCTGTCTAATAGCGCTTGTCCATTGGTGCAAAGCTATGCCACTTGGAAAAAGG
This sequence comes from Cervus elaphus, assembly GCF_910594005.1. Classification (NCBI taxonomy): domain Eukaryota; kingdom Metazoa; phylum Chordata; class Mammalia; order Artiodactyla; family Cervidae; genus Cervus; species Cervus elaphus. Next base: position 56,107,676 of record NC_057819.1, on the reverse strand, counting down.
GAATAAGTGGCGAGTTATCAGGTTCTGAGCAACTCTGCTTGGTAAACACACATAAACATAAGGGTCCCACATCAGCAAAAACCTCAAATTTTACACAAGGTATCCGTTCACCAGCTATCAGCTGAAGGTTATATGCGGAAAGTATTTGCTGAAGGCTTAATTTGTTTGAATGGTTTTTGCATTCACAGAGTAAATACAAAGTTCTCTTTTTTTCTCTGTATGAGATAAATAAGGGTGAGTAAATTTTGCAAAAGCGTAACCTGGGAGAAAAGAATTTCTGAACATTTTTTTTGCAATGATCCACATAAAGGTAGCACCTTATGAAATACTTTTCAAATGTATAAATTACATTTCTTGGATATACTGCTTGAGCCTACACTGTCAAAGATGTGTACTGTATTCATATACATGCCAGGAGGATGTAATGGGTTGGCCAAGAAGTTTGTTCAGGTTTTTCTATAAGATGGTACAGAAAAAATTGAACTAACATTTTGGCCAACCTAATATTAGGCTGTGGTATCGGAGAAGACTCTTGAGAGTCCCTTGGACTTCAAGGAGATCCAAACAGTCCATCCTAAAGGAAATCGGTCCTGAATGTTCATTGGAAGGACTGATGTTGAAGCTGAAACTCCAATACTTTGGCCACCTGATGTGAAGAGCTGACTCATTTGAAAAGACCCTGATGCTGGGAAAGATTGAAGGCAGGAGGAGAAGGGGATGACAGAGGATGAGATGGCTAGATGACATTACTGACTCAATGGACATGAGTTTGAGTTAACTCCGGGAGTTGGTGATGGACAGGGAGGCCTGGCGTGCTGCAGTCCATGGGGTCGCAAAGAGTCAGACACAACTGAGCGACTGAACTGAACTGAACTGAATATTAGGCTATCATAGGGCTGTGTCATTTTTTAAAAGACACATACATGTCCCCTTTGTTTCTTAATACCAATTACAGAAAGTAAAAATCAATCCATCTTCTGGCTTGATTAAAACTAAGACGGAAGGGATGGGTAGCATGAGCTAGAAAGACTGAGAGGCACGTCCTCAAAGCAATGGGTGTGTATCAGGTCCCTGCCATAGAAGCATCACTTAGCGAAGTTGAAGGATGAGTTACAAGGTCCAGCCAACTGGCCTGTGCTCTCAAGCAACACTCTGAAGGCACTGCTGACCTCCTACTAACTACAAATAGCCACACTGGCTTTCCTCTAAGATTAAACAATAACAGCTGAAGCCCAGCCCCCACAGAGAGAGGGGCTTCTCAGGCTGTGTCCTTGACCTTCGTCCAGCACAGGATACAGATGCCACAAAGCTACTAATGCCTTGATTAGAGGATCCAGGCAGAATCTGACATCCTGGGCCCAGGTGTGGCATTGCCTCAGACTGTGAATTTCAGGCCCCTTCTGTCTGATGATGTGTGCCTTCTACTCTGTTAGAGTTCTATGATTTCAAGCTGCATAAATAAATGCTGGCTAATGAAGCCAAAAAACAAAAATGAACAAATAAAAAGAGGAGCTCAGCAGATCCAGAAAAAGTACTGAGGGTGGTCTCTTAGCCTGGCTAGAAATAACCAGCTCAAGTCACATTCGATGTTTGAGTCCCCCTACTCAAAATACCACAAGGAATACACCCAGATGTCTTCTCCACCCTGTTCACTCGAGGCAAAGACCCTATGTTGAGCCGAAGTCATTTTCCTTTACTAAGTGATACCTACTATAGAAGGGAGACGTTTATATTGTACTTGGTCTTCCCAGATAGACTGATTGATGATGTTAGGTAGGTGTCTCATTGACAGTCTTAAGCCTTTTCTGTTGTTACCGTTGTTGAAGTATGTAGTTGATTCACAACATTTCAGACATACAGCAAAGTGATTTAGTTATATATGATATATATAATAGGGAGTATATGTATATATACACTATTTAAGATTCTTTTCCATTATAGATTATTACAAGATGTTGAATATAGTTCCCTGTGCTATACAATAGCCCCTTGTTTTATTTTGCATATAATAATCTATATCTGCTAACCCCAAATTCCTAATTTACCCCTCCCATCTTGTCCTTTCCCCTTTAGAAACCATAAATTTGTTTACTATGTAAGTCTATTTCTGTTTCATAAAGTTCATTGATGTCATTTTTTAAACATCTTGTGTCTTTTTAAAGAATATCTTTTAGGTTATTTCTAGGTTCTAATTTTTTACTAGCTATGGCATTTTGCAGAATCATTATAATCTATCAAATTCAAACAAATAAATCCATAAATCGCTACTGAAGATATCGAATAGCTATTGACAGAAACCTTGTTTTCTTTCTTATGACATTGTATTTTCTTGTGTCAACACAGTCTTTTAAACCCCATCTAGTGCCATTCACAATTTCGGTATTGAAGGCAGTGCATGAGAACATTTTCATATGACTCATTGGTTAAATCACACACACTGATAGGATGTGAATCTAGTATTTTTAACCTATTATTTATATTAGAAATATGAACGTTAACAGAATATTTAAAAATGCCTTCTCCCCTCAGTTTTTATTCTGAGACATTTTGTCCTGTAAAGATAGATATCAAAACGTTCCAGTCATTTCCTCCTTTTCCCTACTCTGTCCGAGATCTGAGTAGAACACCCAAATAAAAAAAAGATGCTGGTCTTCTGCACGGCCACATTCTATGAGGGGAAAAAAACAACCTTGGTGATTTGGCTGAACCACATAAATGAGAAACAGATTTGTGCAATACGAGTTTGCTCCAAGCCACAGAAGGCCAACACCATCCTTTGGCAGATTTTTAAGGCTAAAGGGTAATTGAATCCCTTCTACACTAGACAGATAGTGAAAAAAAAAAAAAAAGACTCAGCAGGGTTTGTCTGGAAGAGACAGTGCAGGCTCACATCTCACTTCTGGGAGTGTCATGACGGGACTACAAGGCATATTTGGATCACGCTAAACATCCCCACATGATTAGCTAGGCACAAAAGGGCCCTTCAGTCTGCCACCCAGGGATGTGCCGTGACTTCCCAGAGTGTGGGCACTGCTGTCTTCCCTCAAGTCTTAGGATTTATAAAGTCGCCTGTCTTGGTCCCCCGCCAGTTCAGCTCAGCATTAGCCTTTGCTTTATTCTGTTAATGATTCCCTAGTTAGACACATTAAAGCCTGCCCTAATTAAGACTCTTTTGGTTACAAGTATCCCAAACCCACTTCAAAATAGCTTCACAGAACAAGAGAGTTTCTTGGAAGGATGCTGGGCTACCTCACAAACTCCAGGCGTCACCAAGGGCGGGAACCCACACAGTTCCATGAAGTTCAGGAAATTTTGGTTGATATTCACCCGAGAACTCCATCACTAATAGAGCTTAATTTCTAACTGCCCGTCTTCTGTGTTTCTCAAGAAAATATCCTCCAGTGGGGAGTCAGATGTACTCAAGTGGTGCCAAGTATCCATGTATGAGCTCATTGGTCATGGTCAAAATTAATGGTCACATAAGAAAATATATGTCTACCATGAGCCCACCTCTGAATTCTTGACAATTGGCATCTTTATAAGGCTCCAGTTAGGTGCTACAGGAACCTGGAACTTAGTTAAAACAATATGGCTTAGGTCCCATCCATGTCTCCAGATCCCAAGGTGAGGCTTGGGACATTGTGGAAACAGTCCATCCAACCTGAATACACTACAAACTTCTCTTTGCCTTCTGTCCATCAAAACCTCCATTCTCTCCATGGACCGGCTAGTAACAACCATGCCTCCATCTCCAGTTCAGATTCCTCTTCCAAATGCCAAACTCAATCATTCATCTTCCAATTTGACCTCTCCACTAGGACCTTCCAGAGAAGCCTCAAATTCATTATTACCAAATGAAGCTCGTGGTTTCCACCACAAAGCTAGTTTGCCTCCAGAGTTTCTCATCTCTGTAAATCAGACTACACTTTACCCAGTCATGCAAGTTGGAAAGATTGGAAGCAACCTTTTGCCTACCCCTCTCATTTTCCTTCTCCAATTCAATGCAAGACCATACCATATGAAGTTCTAAATAGTTGTTGAATCAGTTCAACTCAGTCTGCAACAGTTACCTTATTCAGTCATTGGGCTTTACCCTCACATCAGAGTCTGCTAAGGTCTTCTTCTTGTTCTGTGTCAGCAGCATCACCTCCCTCAGATCTGCTCTCCAGCCTGTGGACAGCACGGTGTCACACCACTGTACAGCTTTCAATGGTTTACCAGTTGTCCACAGGACAAAACCCCAAATTCTAACATAGTTTATGGTCTCACTGACTATAGTCTCTAGCTAGATCTCTTGCCACATCTCACTCTCTACTCCCCAGCCATAATGAGCCAGGTTCATTCTTCTGGACAGTACACACTTGTTTCATGGCACAGAGAGGTCTTTATGTAAAGGTTCTTTACCTACCCCTGCATGCAACTAAGCAACAATGTCCATATCTTAGGATTTGACCTTTCCCCGCTCCTCCAGACCATGCTAATTAACTTTTCACTCTGCGGTCTGGCAGGAGGGAGTGTAGTGCTGAATATAAAGCTGGGCCCTGGTGACACACTGCTTGGATTCAAATTCCGGCTCTATCATATGCTAGAGGAATAGTGCTTACTTTGTAGAATAATGATGAGGATCAATACTTTACCCACAATAAACAGTTAGTACAGAGTCTGGTATTTAGTTAGTATTCAATAACTTCTATTTTCAAAAGATGTTATTTGCATATCATTGATTTATAAAGGTATGTTAGTTTCAGGAGTACAGCAAAGTGAATCAGTAATTCACATACTTTTATCTACTCTTTTAATATCCTTTTCCTGTATTGGTCATTACAGAGTATTGAGCAGAGGTCCCTGTAAGGAACACTAGTTCTTGATTAGTTATCTGTTTTATATACACTAGTGTGTACATGTCAACCCCAATTCTCCGATTTATCCCTCTCCCTGTTCATACCCTGGCAACCATAAGCTTGTTTTCTACATCTGTGATTATATTTCTGGTTTGTAGAGAAGTTCATTGTACGCTTATTTTAGGTTCCACATATAAGCGATGTCATGTGATGTTTATCTTTCTCTGGTTCTGACTATTTCACTCAGTGTGATACTCTCCAGGTCCATCCATGTTGCACAAATGGGATCATTTCCTTCTTTTTTTATGGCTGAGTAATATTCCATTGTGTATATGTATCACACCTTCTTTATCCATTCTCTGTTGATGGGCATTTAGGTTGCTTCCATGTTCTATCTATTGTAAATAGTGCTGCAATGAACATTGGGGTGTATGCATCTTTTAAAACTACAATTTTCTCAAGGCATATGCCCAGTAGTAGAGTTGCTGCATCATACAGTAGATTTATTTCTAGTTTCTTAAGGAATCTCCATGCTGACTTCCATAATGACAGTATCAATTTACATTTCCACCAACATGCCAGAGGGGTCCTTTTTCTCCACATCATCTCCAGCATTTATTGCTTATAGACTTTTTGATGATGGTCATTCTGACTGGGTGAGGTGATACCTCATTGCGGTTTTTTTAATTTCTCTAATAATTAGTGATGCTAAGCATCTTCTCATGTGCTTTTTAGCCATCTGTCTTCTTTGGAGAAATGTCCTTTCAGATCTTTTGCCCATTTTTTTATTGCTTTAAATATATGTTGAGAGTATTCAATAAATCTTCATGAGTATCATGGATTGGTTAGAAGCAAGAATCACAGAGCCAACAGAGTCACAATGTAGTAGGCATCCCAAGGTACTATAACCTGAAAACAAATCTATTGTTTTGGGTTCAGCTGGCTTCCAGGGCCTAAACAAGTTCACTCAAGTTTCTGTCTTCTGACCCCAAGAGTACAGCCAAGAAAGGGGAGATAGAAGAGATATTGGGATCTATAATCCCAGAATTTTACTTGAAAAAACAAGCAAACATGTATTTCTTTGGATTAGTTTTTAAGAAATTGAAAGTCTGTCACTAAAAGTGACCCTTTGTTACTAGTTTGTTGAACTTAGGACTTCCCTCGTGGCTCAGATGGTAAAGTGTCTGTCTAAATGCAGGAGACCCAGATTTGATCCCTGGCTGGGGAAGATCCCCTGGAGAAGGAAATAGCAACCCACTCCAGTACTATTGCCTGGAAAATCCCATGGATGGAAGAGCCTGGTAGGCTATGGGGTCCTGGTAGTCCATGGGGTCTCAAAGAGTTGGACACGACTGAGCGACTTCACTTTATTGAACTTAAAACCTGTGATACAACTACTGCTCCAAATTTGGCATATTAGGGAAAGGAGGGACTATCATCAGAAAAATTCTGTTATTGGTATCATAATCAGGTGCAGATATGAGACATCATAGGGGTTCACATGGGCTTCCCAGGTCACACCTGGAAAAAACCCACCTGCTGATGCAGGAGACTCAAGAGACTCATGTTCAATCCCTGGGTTGGAGAGATCCCTTGGAGTAGGAAATGGCAACTCGTTCAAGTATTCTTGCCTAGAAAATCCCATGGACAAAGGAGCCTGGCAGGCTACAGTTCATGGGGTCGCAAAGAGTCGGACGTGACTGAGGACTAAGCCCAGCACAGCACAGGGGTCCACATAATCACATAGAGGGGAATCTTCTCTTTCCCTGGGGAATTTACCTATTTGTTGATCTCTTCCGTGGGGACATTAGGTTGTGGAAGTGGGAGAAAAAACTATTAGAAGTTCTGGTGGTTCATCAGGGCTGACATAACAGATTAGGAACTAGAGGAGCCCAACCATAAAGCCTGTTTTCTCTTATAGGGCACTTGCTGAGCTCTAGAATGGCACCGTAATCTGGGGAGCTAAACTGAAAATTAGAACAGAACCTTTTATGAAAGGAAAGGGGACTGCAACAAACCATGATGATTCTCTTCCTTGAGACATTTCCATGGAAGCTGCATGGATAGGAAGTTGAAAAGTTAAGGTCAATGTCCTGCACAAAAGAAAAAATTACTGGACATGCAAAGAAACAAGAAAATGTGGCCAATAATCAATATTTTAAAAACTAAAAGCTGGTGATTGTAACAAAGTGAATACGCCAAGTTATGCCATTCAAATGTAGGCTTAAAATTACTACAAAGGTAAATTTTAAGTTAGGCATATATTATCATAATGAACATCAATAAATAAAATAAAAGCTGAAACACAGATTTCCAGATACTGCAGTTAACAGACAAGGACATCAGAATAATTAAGATTAGTACGTTCAAGAAATAGCAATAAAAGTTACACAGAATAAATGAAAGTAAGTAGAATTTCAACCATGAATTGAAACCTATAATAAAAGAATTAAACTGCAAATTAAAAATGTAAACTCAGCATCAAAGAACTCATAATACACGACTACATATAGAACGAAATTTGGGCTTCCCTGGTAGCTCAGTTGGTAAAGAATCTGCCTGCAATGTGGAAGACCTGGGTTTGATCCTTGGGTCAGGAAGATCCCCCGGAAAAGGGAATGGCTACCCAGGCCAGTATTCTGGCCTTGGAGAGTCCCCATGGACAGAGGAGCCTGATGGGCTACAGTCCATGGGGTCACAAAGAGTTGGACATGACTGAGAGACTTTCACTACTACATAGGACTAAATTTGATGGCAGACTAGACATCACAGATGAAGGATTATTAAAGGTTATTAGGTGGAATTCAAACTGAAGTACAGTAAGAAAAATAGGATTGGGGGAAAAACCCATATGTGTGAATAATAGTTAAGAAGTCTAATGTATGCATGATCAAAATCTCAGAAGGGAGAGAAAGACAATATTTGAAAGGCAATGGTCAAGATTTTCCAAAACTGCTAAAAATATCAACTTACAAATTTAAGGAACTCAGACCCCAAAGAAAATTACACACAGTCATATAATCGAACTCCTGAAAAATACAAGACAAAGAGAAAACCTGAAAAGCAGTCAGAGCACAAAAACATATACTACTTTCAGTAAAGAAACAATGCATTGGGAGAAGATGGTCTTTTCAACAAAGGGTGCTGAAACAGTTGGATAACCACTGTACTAAAGAAAGATCTACTTGTCCACACAAAATCAACCTGAGTGAGTCTCTCAGTCTTTATGTTAAAGGTGGAAAAATCCAGACACAAAAGAGTTCTAATGCATCATTCAATTTTTAGGACGTTCAAGAGCAGACAAAACCAACCAGAAGTATTAGAAGACACAGTTGCAGTTACCTCAATGAAAGATTGAAGGCAGGAGGAAAAGGGGAAGACAGAGGACGAGATGGATGGATGGCATCACTGACTTAGTGGACATGGGTTTGGGTGAACTCCGGGAGTTGGTGATGGACAGGGAGGCCTGGCGTGCTGCGGTTCATGGGGTCGCAAAGAGTCAAACATGACTGAGAGACTGAACTGAACTGAGCTGAGGATTGGTATTGACCAGAATGAGCAAGAAAGAAAACAGTGGGAATGTTGAAAAGTGTTTGATATCTCGATGTGACTGGTGATTACACACACCTATATATGTGTGTGTATGTGTATCCATCATACTGCACCTGTGAAACCTGTGTGTTACATCTCAATTTTTTTAAATGTAAGAAATTGCTATATATTTGTCCTTTATTTCTTATTGCTATGCTTCCCCAGGATTTCTTCATGTAGAGAACCAGGGCCAAATTCCTGTTTACAAAGGTAAAGGGCAGTATGGACTGACCTCCTAGACAATGAAAAGCACAAATGTGCACATTTGCAGATAGAATTTCAAACAGTTGTGCAGACCGTTCCTTACACTGTTTTCTATGCCTGGAATGTGCCTTCTTCTCCCTTGACTTGGTTATTCATTCTCTAGATGTCCTTGCTTGCTATGGAAAGCCTTCCCAAACCCTAGGTTTGAGTTAAGAGCCTCTTTTATATGCTCCCAGACTCCCATATTGTAAATGCTGGCCACTCCATAATGCACTTGCCTTCTTTCTTGTTTGTTCCCCCAGGTAGGCTGCTAAGTTCCTGGAGGGAAACTTGAATTATGGAAGGTTGCACTTCCAGTGCTTGGTAAGAGCTCACTAATCGTTTATTGCACAGTTAAATGGATTCAGAACAAAAGGGACCCGTTAGTCCTCAGCTGAAAGACGATGCATGACACTTGACAGAATAACACGATGGGACTAGAGGCAACCTGGAGCTGTGGTCCACTGCCTCTTCACCACGCGAGAGTTCTACCTTCTAGGGCATGGCTGAGCACCCCTTCAAAACACAGCACTTTGCTTTAAAACCGTAAAGAAAGGAAACCGGGACCTGATTAAAATCTTGTGTATTTTGGACCTTGAACAGATCTCCTAACGATCTAAATTGGACTTATAAAGCCAAATGCAGAAAGGAGCAAGACAGAGAGTATAGATGAACATGGTTGATGGAATCATTGTTCTCAGTCACTCACTGCCCTGCCTAGAAGTGTTTTATATTTTCTCACCATTGCTATACAATTTACAGGATTTACCTTTGGAGCAAGGGTACTTCCTTGCCCCATTGATGTCACTTTGGCCTGTGCCTTGTCTTGGCCAATAGAATGTGAGCAGAAATGACGTATGCTGTGTCTCAGCTGAAGCCTGAAAAGCCACTGCCTCCTGGGGCGTCTTTTCTTTTCCCTCTGGAACAAGAATTCCAGATGCGTGGCTGCTCCCTCAATCTGGATCCTGGAATCTGGAATCTTCACAGACAAAAGCAAACTGTGAATAGGAAATGAAGCTGAGTTGCTGCAAGATGCTGAGGTTTTGAGATTTTATCAGAGGAGAAGGTCGTCTAAGTTCACCGTGGCAAGCGTCAGGCAGAGGGCTTGGCTAACTCAAGAAAGCCTACCCGTCCCAACAGACAGCCTCAGTGCAGCATCACTGTATGGGAATGCAAGCTCACCCCCGACAGATCTTCTGGGCTTTCAGAGGGGCCAGATTATTAATTAAACCCCCTCCTGATGTCTCATTAAAATATACTGCCTATTATTCTATTTATTAAAAAAAATTTAATTTCATACTCCAGTATAGTTGATTTACCAATGTTGTGTTATTTTCATATGTACAGCAAAATGACCGAGATATACACATTCATGTATCTATTCTTTATCATGTTCTAATTAAAATATACCTCCTTTTAAATATCGGACACTAAGTTAATATTTCTTTTTTTTCTCCCATTTATTTTTAATAGTTGGAGGCTACTTACTTTACAATATTGTAGTGGTTTTTGCCATACATTGTAAATCAGCCATGGATTTACATGTGTTCCTCATCCCGATCCCCCCTCCTGCCTCCCTCAAGTTAATGTTTCAAAAAGCGCTTACCGTCAAATCAAGTTAAGAGAATACATTTGCAATTTCTTATCCACCCCTTAGTTTTCTTATGTATAAGAGGAGAATGATAATATCTGTTCTGCCTCTGTAACAGGGTTATTTGGAGTGTCAGATACGTCTAAATTTGTGTTTGTTTTATTTTAATTTTGTAAAGATAACAAAAGAAGGTCAAGGACAGAAGCTAAACCACCCTGGGAAAGCAGGCTGGGGATTCCTAAGGTGACCAAGGCGGCCACTAGTGCCAGCACCGCGTCTCAACTTTCCCGAGCCTCCACATAAAACACGAAAGGCAGATTTCTCCACTGGCAGAGCAGACTAGCCCGCGACCAGCTTCAGGAAGAAGGTGACTGTGAAATAGTTGGAGCATAAGTAATTGACAAAAAGTAACAGTTCCCTCTCAGAAAACAAGTCTGAGCTAGGTTGATAGATCCAAGCTCACTTTCCTGGTTTGCAACATTATACATTATAATTCATACTTTTCCTGGATTAATGACAATAAGAAAAAATAGCCTAAGGACGTATACATATAGTCCTTAGAAATGGGATAAGATCCCCAGGTTTAAAGGTATAAACTCGATATTCTCCAAAGATAGGTAGATTCGCCTGACACCTTTGCACGATATATCTCACAGGTAGGATTTAATGGTGATCCTGAACATGGTCACAATAAGAATATAAAGATGACTGGGGAAATGCCAGAAAGGAAGAAACATAATATAACGTCGTATTTTTGCGTGTTTCCAGATTTCACATTTTTCCTTCCATTACGCATACGCACCACTAGAGGGCACCATGCAGTCTTGCTCCCACACACCCTGTGTGCGTTGCTGGGTCCCACCTCCAGTTACTGCTCTGGGAGCGGTGCAGGTTTGGTCTGTCTCCCACCAGATCGCATAGTGTCAGCCTGTCTGTCTGCAGGAAGCTGCAGCCCCATCCTTGATCCAGGTCAGTTCCTGCTCCCCACGTCATTAGGAGCTATCTGATCCTTCCAGGTGACCAAGAGCAAAGCGTCCACTCCTGTCCCGTGGCCTCCGGTTCTGTAGGGGCTTCCTATGTCATCCGGTCACCAGCACTGAGGACAGTTTCTGGACTGCCCTTCAGCTCTACAGCGTGTTCTGCCAGATGCTGGAACTACAACGAAAGTCCCAGGACCTACAGATACAAGAAAAGGGATCGTGCAGGATAACAAATGATAACACTCCAGGGTGTGCTAATGCGCCAGCAGCTTCAAGAATGGCGAATGAAGTGATTCTCCAAGAAAGCACAAGGTCTCATGAAGGCCGGTCAGCTCAGACTGAATAAGGTAGGCGGTTGCATTCTAGGCTGTTTGCTTTTTTCCTCCCTGCCTTATTGGGGATCCCCATACAGGAGTTAACTTGAAGCTAAGATATAATATAGGGGATATCTCAGTTCGATTCAGTCATTCAGTCACGTCCAACTCTGCAGCTCGCCAGGCCTCCCTGTCCATCACCAACTCCGGAGCTTACTCAAACTCATGTCCATTGAGTCGGTGATGCCATCCAACCATCCTCTGTCGTCCCCTTCTCCTCCTGCCTTCAATCTTCCCCAGTATCAGGGTCTTTTCCAATCAGTCAGTTCTTCACATCAGGTGGCCAAAGTATTGGAGTTTCAGCTTCAGCGTCAGTCCTTCCAATGAATATTCAGGACTGATTTCCTGACTGATTTCTGTCTATCTCGATACATGCAGCGTGATTGCTCATTCACTCAGTCGTGTTGACTCTTTGCGACCCCATGGACTGTAGCCCACCAGGCTCCTCTGCCCATGGGATTCCAGGCAAGAATACTGGAGTAAGTTGTCATTTCCTTCTCCAGGGAATCTTCCTAACCTAAAGAACAGTTGCCACACCTCAAGACTCCTTGAGATTAGTTACTTTCCTCTGCATTACAACTTTCATTTGTCATTGACTGATTTGACAAATATCATTAGTATTTTCAACTGTGTCCCAAACTCTCAGTGGTAAATAAGACAGCCATAGGCAGGGCGTGCCTGCTTAGGACTTACAGTCCACTGGGGGTGCAAAAATAATTACAGTGCAATATGGTATGTCCTATAAAAAGAGAGAAACAGAATACAATATGAGTACAGAGCTGGGATCCCTGATGCAGATGTTGGAAGTCAGGGAAGTCTTCCTGGAGGAGGAACTATCAAACTGATATCTTAAGCAGAAGAGAAGGAGGACATGTGAGAAGAGTATAAAGGCAAAAGTAACAGCACAGAGGAAGAAAAGAATCGAGCAGGATTTTATTTCTGCGTATACAGTTTTTGAGGTTGCTGTTTTCCACTTTTCTATTTTATCCTGAGTCTCCATATCAACTGTTTTTGAAAACACGATTTTAATATCTGCTTAATCGTCTCTATAAATAATAGCTAATTTATATACTCATTTTCAAAGGGAAATAAGCATTTTAGGGTTCATGTTAATATCTCCTCTTCAAAATGTAGTCTATCTGAAATAATCTTTATTGCTCATATTAATTCCCCCTAAGGTCTCTTTGACTTGGTTATATGTTGGGGAAAATTTCTGCAGCCCAACCTGGTATTACCCCGGCAGCAAACAGTGAATTTAAGCAAGTTATTGGTTTGCTAAAGATCAGTTAAACTGCATTTATTTGTAAACTTCGCTGCAGGTGTCTCGTGTGCATCGGTGGGGCCTTCCGAAGGGCTCCAGGATTCCAGGGCTTTCAGACTTTGCACTGGTCATTAGGTTCCCCTTAGGTTCCCCCGGCCTCCTCCAAGTCTGCATCTCAACACCTCATCTATTCCCCAGTTTCAGGGAGCTTGGGATGTCAGCAGAGATCTATCTTCATCTTTTCCCCAGTAAACATGTTTTTCGCGGTGGCTCCATTTCCTAAAGCTGCAAATATCAGTTTCATAAATAGTTTTCTTTAAAACCATATGCGGGACTCCCCTGGTGGCTCAGTGGTAAAAAAAAAAAATCCTCCTGCCAATGCAGAAGACACAGGTTTGATCCCTGATCTGGGAAGATCCCGCATGCCATGGAACAGCTAAGCCTGTTTGCCACAACTATCGAGCCTGTGCTCTAGAGCCCACGTGCCACAACTCCTGAAGCCCGTGTGCCCTAGAGCCCATGCTTCACAACGAAGGGAGTCTCTGCAACGGGAAGGCCAGGCATCGCAGCTGGAGAGTAGCCCCCAGTCTCCACAACCAGAGAAAAGTCCACACAGCAAGGAAGACCCAGCACAGCCAAAAAATATATATATACAGGTAAAAATAGACATAGACTCTAGTTAACAAATTTGCTGACTTAGCAAATTTATTTTCCGAGTCAAGCAGGAAGGACTGCCACAAACTCTTAGAGGAAGTAAGACATTTGTGATGGAGTATCCAAACACCTTATTTGGGGCTGTTTCAGATCTAGTTCATGTGTTGCTGTTCCACCTCCTTGTAAAACTGATCGTTGAATGACCATACGTCTCATTTGAATCTGCTTTGCAATGAGTTTTCGGGTTTCTGAGTGGTTTTTTTTACTTTGAGTGTTCACATTTATTGTCTTATCGTTCATTTATGCTTCCTTTTTTTTGCTAGCACAAAAATCTTTTTTATTTGAGATTGACACATGTCTAAAATGGCTTAGAATTTTTTTAATTAATTTTTATTAGAGTGTACTTTTTTCATAATATTGTGTTAGTCTCCACTAAAGTGAATCAACTATAGGAGGAGGAAATGGCAACCCATTCCAGTGTTCTTGCTGGGATAATCCCATGAACAGAGGAGCCTGATGGGCTAAGTCCATGGGGTCACAAAGAATCAGACACAACTAAGTGACTTGACCATCACCACATAACTGTTTCATAATATTGTGTTAGCCTCCACTATACAGTAAAGTGAATCAGCTATACATATACATATATCCCCTCTTTTTTGGATTTTCCTTCCCATTTAGAGCATTGAGTAGAGTTCTCTGAGCTATCCAGTAGGTTCCCATTGGTTATCTATTTTATATATGTCAATTCCCATCTCCTAATTATCCACCCTATGCCTCCTTAATGAGGCATGTTTGGAGAGAAATCATCTCACTGGTTGGGTGTGGGCCCTAGCTGTTCCATTCAAATTCTATTGTGAATTAAAGATTCCTTGCATCTCATGTATTATTACATTGCTGTATCACTTGCCATGAGCTAGAGAGTTTTTCAAACCTCAGAGTACGCTAATAGTAATTCCGGTTCTCAAACATACTTATTTCATATAAGAAGCCATTTTCTCTGTGGCCCACAAGAATCTCCACATTAAAACAGAATTTTCCTGGCGACCTCAGCCTGACTCGGGCCCTTAGTCTCAGGCCTGCGTGTGTATGCTTAATCGCTCAGTCATGCCCAACTCTTTGTGACCCCATGGACTGTAGCCCGCCAGGCTCCTCTGTCCATGGGATTCTCCAGGCAAAAATACTGGAGTGGGTTGGCATTCCCTCCTCCAGGGGATCTTCCCAACCCAGGGATCAAACCCAAGTCTCCGGCATTGCTGGAGGGTTCTTTATCGCATTGCAGGAGGATTCCTCACCATCTGAGCCACCAGGGAAGCCCAAGACTACTGGAGTGGGTAGCCTACCCCTTCTCCAGGGGAACTTCCCACCCCAGGAATCCAACCGGGATCTCCTGCATTGCAGGCAGATTCTTTACCAGCTGAGCCAGCAGGAAGCCCAACTTCAGGCCTTCACAGTCTAATTCTCATTTGTCCAGTCGGGTGGCTCCTGTCTGCTGTTACCTTGAACTGCCCACTGAATTTATGCAAAGTAATTTTAACATGTGTCTGCCAGTTCCCTGAAGTGGAGACTCAACTGAAGGCTTTAATAATCCTGGCTAAGCAGATACCCACATATCTACATGGACAGATGGTGCGCAACTTTGCATCATTTAAAAATGCCACCCAGCCTATCAACTAATGCCTGGAGAACGTGAGCCTGAAAGATAACAGTGTGTAGGCTGAGGCCACAGATGTCACATCAGTCATCTTTGGCGGTTTTCTTGCACTGACCTTGGGAAGCCAGCTTATGATCTCAGGATGGACCGAAAAATGATCTTTGTATTGCTATTGTCAGGTAGGTGGATTTTTTTTTTAAGCAGGATGCTATTATATGGGACATAGGATTATAGATAAAGAAAAACTCTCATTTTAGGCCTATCTGACTTAACTGAATAACTGAATGAGTAGCATTCAGATCCAAGTCTTGTTTACAAGAAGTCACATCTGACTCTTTTGTGACCCCATGGACTGTAGCCTGCCAGGCTCCTCTGTCCATGGGATTTCCCAGGCAGGAATACTGGAGTGGGCTGCCATTTCCTTCTCCAGGGGATCATCCCGCCTCAGGGAACAAACCCACATCTCCTCCATTGGCAGGTGGATTCTTGGTCACTGAGCCACCAGGACTCCAGCCCAGTCTGGTGGATGGAATTTTTATTGAGAGTGGATTGGTAAGGTGGGGGAAGGTACCCACGGCTGGATCACTGTGAGAGGCGTGCTGTTCAATTCTAAGCCTAGCCAGCCTTGAAACAATTTAATCAAATACTCTGAAAAACAAGTCTGTATGAAAGAATGTGTTGCTTTATTGGCATTTTCATGAGTTTAACTTCTAAATTAAAGAGTCGTTAATGAAGGTGATGGTGGGTCTATGTTCCTCATTTTTCAAAAAGTTTTCCCAAAAGGTATAATTTCCTCCTTCTCCTGCCAAAAAATCACAAGCCACAAGTATGAACCCTGAATCCACGGCGGCGGAGGTGGGGGGGTCGTTATTTTCCACTTTGTGGTCTGTTACTGAGACATGATACAGGGGAAAAAAGAAAGAACTCTTATTGGCTGAGGGATTTTGTGGTTTAGAAATCAATGGAAATCAAGTCATTAAAATAAAAAAGTAACATAAGTGTTTTATACAGTGATTTCAAATTAGCATATCTTTGGCCTCTTCCTGAGAGTGTTAGGATTAAAAGTTCTTCTCAAATACAGTATTTATGTGTCAGAAATACTAGTGCCCAGCACCTAGATAAGGAGCAGGCAATTATTTGAAATGTGTTTAGCCCCCTCAGACGTGGTTGTAATTCGAGTTACGGAGAGTCTCAAGCATCAACTGAGCACTCTAGGAATTGGAGGAGGGACTCAGAAATTTCTTAGATGTTAAGTTGGCTAAAACATTCACTCGTTCATAAGATGTTATGGAGATATCTGAACAACTTTTTTGCCTGACCCTGCACTAGGGGAGAAAGTAGTGTAATGGTTAAAGCAGAGACATGAAAGAACTAGTTTCAAGCCTGGCTTCACATCTGAAAGCCAGGAAGCATTAAGGCAAGTTACTTTCCCTCCCTCAGCCTCAGTGTTCTTGTCTGTAAAATGCAGAAAATGTTGGTACCTGCCTACTGCTGCCTACAAGTAGTCACCTAAGAAATAAACAAAATAATTACCACAATGTCTTTACTCCAGCATCTGGCTGTAGTAAATAAATATTTAGCTATGACAACAATTATAAACTAGGAAACAAACCTGGGTATAGGATGGTGATTTCTGAGAAGTGAAGGAGAAGGGGGAAGCTTCAGGAAAAGAGAAGACTAGCAGAGTTATCTTCCTGGAGAAGGAAATGGGAGCCCATTCCAGTATTCTTGCCTGGAGAATCCCATGGACAGAGAAGCCTGGCCAGCTACAGCCCACAGTGTCGCGAAGAGTCGGACACGACTGAAGCGACTTAGCAGGCACGCTGGTGGCACCAGTGGTAAAGAATCCACATGCCAAAGCAAGAGACGTGAGAGACACGGGTTTGATCCCTGGGTCAGGAAGATTCCCCTGGAGGAGGGCATGGCAACCCACTCCAGTATCCTCGTCTGGAGAACCCCATGGACAGAGGAGCCTGGTGGGCTGCAGTCCATAGCGTTGCAGAGTTGAACACAACTGAAGGGATTTAGCGTGCATGCACAGAGTTACTCGAATTTTTGTAAATAGCAAAGAATAAAAATATTTAGCTTGAGGAAAAGGAAATACATGGCAGGAATATGGCATAATATTGAAATATATTCAAATATATGTAAAGCTTTCACACAGAGGAGACCAGAGGTATTCACGGTGTGGTTCCGTGGAGCAGAGTGGCGTTACTGCCCCGAAGCAGACACATTACCCATTTGAGGGAGGGGAGGAACCCAATATTTGGAAAGGACTCCTGGAAAAGAAAGAAATTCATGCTACAAATGCTCAGGCAGAGAATGGGTCAAGGCATCAGTGAGACTTCATGAGGTCAGCAAGTTTAAGTGACTCCAAAGACTGCCTTGGTATCCAGTGCCAAGGCTGTCATCAGCTTTGCATTTCCGGAATCCTCCCAAAAAATTCTCTTGATGTGACTACTTTATAGAATACTAGAAAGGTGTTGGAAATGACTGCCACCACCCTCACTCATGAGATGAAGAGAACATGAAAAGTGTGAGGAAATGGGGGGAAAAGAGTTTGTTTGCTTTCTCCAATAATCTAATGGATAGAGCCAGTATTTCTAAGTGTATCAGAGGTCATCCTCCTGTGGAGAGTAATTTTTTTTCTATGATTTGATGCCCAATCCCTGAATTCCTTCACTCATTTGTGCATTCAGTAAGTACGTATGAGGTTCCCTATGCCAAGGCCATGACAGAGACATGAATGAGCTCCCAAGTTCATGTTCAGGATGGGTGGGGGCAGATAGAGGGAGGGAACAGAGACATTCAGCAGAAAAAGTATTAAAATTTAAAAAAGTGAAAAATAGCACACAGAAATAAACCAGGGAAGGTGATGAACATAATGCAGAAGGCCACATAGAGAAGGGTAGCAGGACCTTTTTCTCTGAGTACGTGACATTTCTGATGAGAGTTAACAGTGAGAAGAAGCCAAACTTGCAAAATCTGGAGAAGGGTGGTGGAGGTAGAAGGGAGAGGAAGGACGAAAGTTCTGGGGCAGAAGAAGACAGAGTGTGTTCAAGGAAAAGCCAAAGCTCTGACTTGAGTATAGAGTCCTGATGCTAAAAAGCACTTGGAGAGAGCTCTGGGTCCATAGACCTTGGTTATCTGTGTGCATCTCACCACACATGTCTGCAGGCACACTGTTAGAATGACTAAGCAAAGAAGCAAGGCTTCTCCTTTTCCTTCAGTAATCTAGGAAGAGAACGTTTCTCTTAATTTAATTGTTACAGGAATGAGTTCTGAACTGGGTTTCAGGGACCACAACACTCTAAATTTCTTAAAAGTCAAATCTGTGTCTTCATTTTTGTCTCCCCCACTCTGCTAGGCATATGTCTGTGTTTAGTCTCTCAGTTGTATCCTACTTTTTGTGACCCCATGGCCCGTAGCGTATCCTCTGTCCATGGAATATTCCAGGCAAGAATACTGGAGTGAGTTGCCATTCCCTTCTCAATGACTTCTTCCTGACCCAGGGATCAAACCCATGTCTCCTGTCTTGCAGGCAGATTCTTTACCATCTGAACCACCAGGGAAGCTTGCTAGGCATGTAGTAGGCACTCGATTAGTAATAGTTGCAGAAATGACAAATGATTAGAATTTTGCTGCAGAGTAGTTTAAGTGTGGAGAACTGATTGATTCCCATGTGTCTCATTTTTGTCCTACCTATCAAATAAAACACAGACTAGATGGTATCAAAATCCTTTTCATCTCTAAACTTCAGTGACGCCTCAAAGGTCAGCCTGAGATGATCCATAGGCTAGTTTCCAAATCTATAAATCTCTAGCTTCGTGTGAAATTGGGTTTAAAAAAAAAAAAAATGAACACTCTCACTCTGAACTCCTGGAGAAGGATTTCTAAGACAGGGAAGGAGGCACAGTATCTCAAAATCAACCTGCACTGGTTTTAAATCGGGAAGTTGGATTTAACATTCTTTTGACGAATTTCTTTGTACTTTGGTCTCTAGAGGATGACTGAAAACATCTATGAACCTATTGGGGAAGCACAGCTTAGATAATTTTCCCAAATGTCTTTATAGGTTATATTTTTACAAAACCTGTTGCAACACAGCCTACAGTGACAACTGAGACTCATATTTCACCAGGTAAGTTACCAACCAAAGAAGACAAGTGATAGATTTCCAGCCATTATTATCATATCTATGTATTGAATAAGCACCTATCTGTGTGGTTTTCTATGATACATGAGTCAAATTAAAGCAAGAACACTGAAAAGAAACATTTCAGGGTTAACTCTGGCTATTGGAATTGCGGTAATTTTTTTCTGCTTTTTAATACTTTCTAAATTCTCTGTGAAATGAATCATGAAATATAATTAGAAAAATGTTTAAAATTTTTCAAATTAAGCCAAAGCATACAACCTGTGCTTTCTAAGCTGTCTCTATCATTAAGCAATGCCAGTGAACATTAACAGAGAAAAACCCAGATATCAGCATGCTCATTTCATTGTCCTTATTTACTGCTCAGATAAACTTGGTTGTGATGTATACTGAAATTGATTTTGGAGGTCTGATAGAGAAAAGAGCAAGAATTGACAGTAGACATATGAGATAACCCAAGGTTAATATTTTCCCATTTTCTGTTTTTTTTAATTGAAATATAGTTGATTTACAGTGTTATATTAGTTTCAAGTGTACAACATAGTGATTCAAAATTTTTATTGATTATGCTGCATTTAGAATTTTATGAAATATTGACTATATTCCTTGTTCTGTACAATATCTTCTTTTAGCTTATTTATTTTATACATAACTGTTCGTACCTCTTAATCTCTCACCCCTATTTTGCCCTTCCCGCCCCCACTCCCTACTGTTAACTACTAGTTTCTTCTCTGTAATCTGTGAATCTATTTCTGTTTTGTTCTAGTCATTCATCTTATTTTTTGGATTCCACATATAAGTGATATAATAAAAATATTTGTCTTCCTTTGTTTGATTTATTTCACTAAGTATAACACCTTT
This sequence comes from Cervus elaphus, assembly GCF_910594005.1. Classification (NCBI taxonomy): domain Eukaryota; kingdom Metazoa; phylum Chordata; class Mammalia; order Artiodactyla; family Cervidae; genus Cervus; species Cervus elaphus. The sequence continues at coordinate 56,087,470 of NC_057819.1, read as the reverse complement.
TAGGCTCATCCATGTTGTTCCAAATGGCAGAGTTTCATTCCTTTTTGCAGCTGAATAATATTCCTGTGTGTGTCTGTGTGTGTGGGGAGTGGGGGTGTTATACATCTTCTCTTTCCTCTCATTTGTTGATGGACTCTTCGCTTGCTTTCATACCTTGGCTATTGTAAACAATGCTGCTATGAACATTGGGGTTCAAATATTTTTTGAAATTAGTGTTTTCATTTTCTTTGCATACATACCCAGGAATGGAATTGCTGGATCACATGGTAACTCTATTTGTCATTTTTGGAGCAATTTGCATAGTATTTTCCATTATGGCTGCACCAATTTACATTCTCACCAGCAGTATACAAGGATTCGGTTTTCTCCACATCCTCGCCAAATTTTGTAGATGTTTTTGATAGTCATTCTTACAGATGTGAGGTAATCATAATAGAAATAAAGTGCACAATGAATGTAATGTGGTTGATCCATCCCAAAACCCTCTCCTCCCAACCCTTGTCCATGGGAAAATTGTCTTCCATGAAACCGGTCCCTGGTGCCCGAAAGATTGGGAACTACTGATATTAGAACCTTTGAAAATTTAAGAAAAGATCTTAAAGATTAGGAAAATGAAGTTTCTACAGTTTATCTAGTCTAGAGCAATATTCTTACTGCAGGCAGTGCATTAGACTCCAATGTCTGAGTACACAGATGATTCTTGGACACAGCATCAAGAGTGAACATACTGATCTAGTTTCTATTTGTCCCATTCATTATTGTCCAGCCAGTGATGAGAAGTATCAGTGGCGTGAGAACTTTCATTTTTAATTAGAATTTTCCTCATCCATCCTAACTTACTTAATCCCATATCTAATATGTTTAGGGAGTTTAGCTACACAATGCCAATATATTAAAATAAAGCTGGCACATCTAAAATACGTGAAAGCTTCTTTAGTTCTGAGGATTCATGGTAAAGCAAGAGTAACTGGACTGGAAGACGTTTAGCAGCAAAAAATGAGATTTCAGGTTATAAATTGTTACCAACCGGAAATATCTGTCGTTCCATAAGCTGGATCTGACACTGGAGGTCACTCTACCTCTGTATGTTAAGGGAATAACCCTCCCATCCTCAGCTTCTGCACAAGGTAAATTATTATTTTTGCATCTTTTCAGTTAACTCTGATTTGCTAGAAGGGAAGGCTTACTTGAGAGTTAGTTACATAACTTGGTGAGAATTTCATCTTCTTTCAATGACACTTATTTGGTGCTCTCAACCTCTTTATTTTGCATAGATTATGGCAGAACTTGGCATACAGTTCTGCAATCAAATAGGTGGAATTCAAACTCCACCTGCACCATTTATCAGCTTCATGATCTTAAGCAAGTTAGGTGATGTTTCTTATCTTTGGTTTTTTTTTTTCCTCTACACATAATAATTAATATGTAATCATATACTCTCAGGTAATTGTTTTGAAGAGAAAATGCCTAGAATGTAGTTAATACACAGTTTGTTTGTTATGAATATTACTGTCTCAGACACGCAAATGTCTATGATTTTGGAATAATGAAGTACCTTAGGGAGCGGTCCCCAATCTTTTTGGCACTGGGAACCAGTTTCATGGAAGACAATTGTTCCATAGACCTGGAGTGGGAGGGGTGGTTTTGGGATGATTCAATTGCATGACATTTATTGTGCACTTAATTTCTATGATTATTACATTAGCCCCACCTCAGATCATTAGACATTAGATCCCAGAGGTTGGGGACCTCTGCCTTCGAGGACAACTATGTCTTTACTCTCATAAGTGAGTCAATGAGGCTTAGAAAAGGCAGTGACTTACTCAGGTCTCCCACCCCTTGGTGGCAAAGCCAGGACTAGAATCCTGATCTCCTTTCTCTGTGGGACAATGAACAGAAATACCCCTTGCTTTCTATCTGTTCAGGCTAAAGAATGCACAGTGGCTGGGATTATAGGCTGGTTTTTCTCTCTCATTGGCTGGATCAGTACTAGTTTGGAACAATGAGAGTGACTAGAATCTGGGTGAGACGGAGCCAGGCTACGAAGCTCCGGCAGGGAAACCACTCTCCTCCTAGGCAATAACAGCTTCAAGGCAGACTTAATGAGGAGCTGTTCTCCACCAGGCTGGGGAAGGCAGAGGTGTGACCCATTGGCTGCTGGGAACTGGCCAAGCAGCCCACTCTGTAGGTGAGCAGAAACTGGGTCATTGCATTTGACATCTGGCCCGCTGATTGCACCAGTGGACATGCTCTCTAAGAGTTATTAACCAGGGACTTCACACAAAATTTTGAGGGCTATTCAAAACACTAGGTGCAATGTTATCCCATCAACTTTTTTATCCTTTAGAAAGTTCAATTTTTCTCAATTGTAACTAGCTAGTTTGACTTACTAAAATCTCTCCAAAAAAATAAAAGTGAACAACAGCAGACAAAAGGGACATCTAACTATATTATCATAACTTGATCAGATTGATGTTGTCAACTGTTTGGTTCAAGGGCAAAACTGAGTATTTCTTTTAAAATATTGCTTCATGGCAATAGCTTTCTCCAAATATCTTTTGGAATAAGGAAGAGCCCTGTCCATTCTGTAAAAAAATAATAAGGTCTGGAAGAAAAGGCATTGAGTTGGAAGCCAGCAAGTGCGAGTTTTTCCCTGTTTTACCATAAATTAGTTGTTCAGAACTTTCACAAATACATTACTGACCAGTTTTCATGGTCATCCCAGTGCCAGAAAACTCTTAGGAAATGTCACTTTCTGACTTGGAAACTATTGAAGGCCTTTCGTAGGTGGGGTGTATCCTTGCAAGAGTTTGCTTTGCTGAGATAAGACTTCTATCAATTGCAAGGCGGGAGGGAACCAAGCTAAAACCAATGACTGCGTGAGATGATTTTATCACATCATGACAGGGGCTCACCAGCTGGAAATTTGGGCGGAGAGCAAAACTGCAGGGTGTTGGTCCAACACTGCATTTTATATTCTTTCTAATGACATTCCATGTTAGGAAGTCAGTTGTTTGGGAGAGCTGTGTGCCTAGCAGTTAAAGCATAGTGCAGAGTGCTGGGAGACCAGATCTCCAGGCCCAACTGTGTCTCTAACCCACAAGCCAACTCACCTCTCCCGCACACTGGGAACAGGGGGCCTGTTGTGCACCCTCCCACAAGACCCAGACATCTCAGGCTGGTAGTTTTTCTGAACAACTGTGAGGTCAGAGCCGTGACAATACGAGACAAAAGAGATGAATATTCTGGAACGACTCAGATGTTATGCGAGTATGAGATGATACCACCACACAAATCTGGAATATTTAATGTCTGGGTGGTATATTCATTCATTCATTCCTGCCTCCGAAACCTAAAATTAAGTGATTCAGTCCAAGTAATAAATACATACTTTGTGCAAAGTGCCAAGGCAAATGTCATTTTAGTATTTGGGCACTATAAAAAATTTTTTTAAACTAGGAGTTTGAGGCCTTGTTAAACCTACCCTTTTATTCCAGTTTGCACTAATTTGCCACTTGAACATGAAACTCGTGTCAGTCTGAGAAGCTTGCCAGTCTTTGCCTACTGGTTGCCCTCTAATGTCCACATAAATGCACACTGTATTCTCTTTCTTTATATTTTAGCCCATTTTAAGGTCACTTCTTCACCATAATTTGACCTCATCCACATTTCCACCTAAAACTCTACCCATCCTTCAAGTTTCAACCAGTGCCTCAGTGCAAGCAGGCAGAGGGTAAGGACTTCAGAGTAGTTTTCAGAGCCCAGTGAAGCTAAGGAAATGTGCCGTGTTGGTCCAAGACCCATGTGCTCCTTAGGTAGTCTGATACTGGACACATCTTCCATTATGCCTCAAGGTAAAAGTGCTTCTCTTGGTGACAGAGGTGGAATTTTTCAGGTATAATCTGGATGTGTTCCTGAAAAAGAAGTAAAAGGATTAAGGAAAAGACCCTTAGGTCAATATTGCTAGAGCAGAAAACAGTCTTCCTTAGAGGCTATAATAAGAGGATATGGAAGTCTAAGAGATATAATGGAAGTAATGCAATAGATTGGTGTGAAAAAATCACCAAAATGAAGACTATGTGATTATGATATCAATTCTAGCCCTTAGGGTATCTGGGAATCTTGAGGAATTTAGTTGTCATTTTTGTGTGTACAGTGCACCCCGATGTTCACCAGCTAATATGCTAAAACATCTAAGAAATCTCGCTGACAAGATCTCAACCAGGTGGAGGTCTGGGAAGTTGGAATATTATTGGAAAACAGCAGAATTCGGTCTCAATTTTGTTCCTTACCTACTTTGTTAAACTGAGCTAATCGTTTAATTTTCAAATTTATTATCTATAAAGTAAGAAAGTTAGATTAACTGTTCCAAGGGACTTGAAGGTAAAATGTAAAAGTATATTCTGAATTAATTAGGACAAAATGTAGATTGATTTTTAGTCAACGAACAAGTCAAACAGGAGACGACCCTGATGCTGGGAAAGATAGAAGGCAGAAGAAGGGGGCAACAGAGGATGAGATGTTTGCATGGCATCACTGACTCAATGAATATGAGTCTGAGCAAACTCCAGGAGACAGTGAAGGACAGGGAAGCCTGGAGTGCAGCAGTCCATGGGGTCGCACAGAGTCTGAGCACAGAGAGACACACGAGATGCAACAGAGAGACTGAACAACAGCAAGTAACAGAAAGGGAAGAGCCTAGAGCAAAAGGCGGGGGGCGGGGGGGGGGGGCGGGAAAGCAGGAAAGAAATGCTTCCTGGAATCCAGCCCCTAAGAGGTTCAAGCTAGAGTGTTAAAATTGTTTTGCTAAAGTTCAAATTAATTTTAATGAGCTCTTTCTCCCTAAGCATTTTCTTATTTGGATAGCAAAAAAGTTACACAAACTTATTATCCCTGGCAAACACCATGATCCTCTTCTCTGACTTTGCTTAAAATTAGAGGCTTGAAAGTGCCAGTTTTTAGAAGTGTGAGATCTTACCATCGGCTCTTTGGCATATTCTTTTTACAACTTGCTGTCATTTTCTGTCCCTTTATGGTCTTAGTCTACAGGCCTTCTCTACGAAAGGCTGTGCTGACAAGTGATAAGGACCCTCTGTAAGGAGGAGCGGCCTATTTGCAAAACGACTGCTTATCTTGACCACTACTGAACACAAGATGGGATCCTCTTATGAAGAGCTCAGGGCATGTTTTTTTGGCTTGTTTTTTGTTTTCCCTACATCCTCCTTCGTGCCATAGACAATGATCTTCCCCAAATGAAAGTCTGGTTCAAACACTTCATCATCTTTCCAGCTGCCTTAGTCAGTGGAAATCTCATGCCGTGGTCCACAACACCTGGCACATCACTGTCTTCTCTGCTTCTCACACCCTATGGTGCAGCCACGTAGATTTTTGTGATTCCCCCAACCCACCAGGATGTCTTGAGTGCCGGGGCATCACTGACACCGCTGACTCTGTACCTAAATGTCCACAGAGTCAGCCGGGTGAAACCCTAGACCACTTTCAAGGTGAGTTCAGAGAATCCCTCCATGAGGTCTTTCCATTTCCTCCTTTTTCAAATAGAACTGACCACTGTTTCCTGTCCCACCACTTTACCATCCCCCTAAAATACTTGATTACACTTAAATTAAAATTTTGTCTCTCTTTCCTAAGCTGGGATTTCCTTGATGGAAAAACCATGAATTATTTATTATTTCCTTGTATCCCTAGTACAAAAGAGACATGCCTAAACCTTCATGTAAAGGAACAAACAAGTGAGTAAATGTCCAAGGGGCCCAGGAACCATTGTTGGCTGAAAAAGAATGCACAACCCTAAAGTTGAGAATTATGTTTTATTTGGCGGAATTTCTGAGGGCTTAAGCCCGGAAAAAGCCTCTCAGATACCTCTGAGGGACTGCATCGAAGAAGTAAGGGAGGATTTATATAAATTTTAAAATAGAAGTAAAGTAGTCAGAATGTCAAAAGATTACTTTTAATTAAAGAAAGCCAGACATCTCAAGTTAATAAATCTAGTGCTTTTCCATGTATGGGAAGATGCAAGAGTCTGGACTTACTACAGTCATTTGTTTGATATACACTTTAACCATCTAGAGCCGGTAGCCTGCTTTTCTGCATGCTGAATCCCCTCAGGGTCTACAGCAATGGCTGAAAGCCTGGTGTCTGCAACATCCTTTGTTTACTGATACGGCAAGCAACTTTTTTTCATCCACATCATCAAGGCCTATGAAACACATCTGGATTCTAAACAGTCAATCATAAGATTTCATTTAGCTCTAACACACTATGCTAAACCCTGGGATCTTGTGGAGTTTTTAGCCTAAACCGAAGTAGGGGAGGTCAGAGAAGACCTCCCAATAAAAGTAGCCTTGAACTGGCATCTGAGAAGTGGATAGCTAGTCAAGAAGGGGACCATGGGAGGATATTTCAGGCAAAGAGAAGACTAGGTACAAAGGTGTGGGCATGGAGAAGAGTATGCTGCATTTGAGGAACCAAGAGCTGTCCAGATGCCTAGACCCCAAGGGGAGGGTGAAGTTATAGGCATTGATGGGGAGGCAGGCAGGGGCTGGGGCACACAGGGTCTTGTGGGTGTTCATAAAGAGGAAGGGGCACCGTCCCATAGACTGAGCACACCTCCCTAACTAACCACTGAAACTCCTGACTCAGCCAGTCAGAAGGCCTGGAGTAGCACAATCTTTACACTCAGTCATAACTCTAGATGGCTTCAGTTAAACTTTTAGCTACCCAGGTGGCACTAGTGGCAAAGAACTCACCTGCCAATGCAAGAGACAAGAGATACAGGTTCGATTCCTGAGTCAGGAAGATCCCCTGGAGGAGTAAATGGCAAGCCATTCCAGTATTCTTGCCTGAAGAATCCCATGGACAGAGGAGCCTGGTGGGCCGCAGTCCGTAGGGTCGCAAAGAGTCAGACACAACTGAAGTGACTTGGCATGCATGTACTACTTAAAAACTTTAAATTTGGTGTGGTTTTCTTTTTTTGTTTTTCACTTTGGGATTTTTTTTTTCTTCTAGTTGTAAAATTGTGTGCTTTTTATTGAAACATCAAAAATATTGTGTCAGTCTGCTGTGGAGGCAGGTTTCCACTATTCTTACACTCATTCTGTGCATGCCCCTTGGCACGCGGCTAGTTTCATTCATCATTACATTCATTTAAGGTGCAATCCAGACACTCACCTACCTTTCTGTCTGTAAGAACCTAGTCAAACAATTCATTGCTGTATGTCAATTATATTTCAAGAAAATGAGAAGATCTTTTTTAAAAAAGAAAGGAAATTTGCCAAACATTTACAACTGCTAGTATTTCGCTGAATGCTTGCTATGTACAGAGCCCTGTTCTAGTGTGAAAGAGATTAAAAATGCGCCAGGTCTGGAATCTAGGAGCCCAGGGAAGCTTGTTTCAGAAAAGCTCATGGGTATCCACAGGGGTTATAAATGTGTGCCCTAAATGTGAATGAACTGCACTGAACTGAAAGGTGTAAAGGAAGATGTAACATTAACTAAGAGAGACAGATCATTTTTGTTCATTAGCTATTCTTTTTTGTTTTTACATACTTTCATTGATTCCTAGTGAAAATCTTTCTTTCCATAATTTTAATCTCAATAGTTGCTGAACCTCAACATTCCTATGATCTAGTTATTGTTTAAAAACACTTGCTCTTAACAGATGCACTACTATATGTAAAATACATAAACAACAAGGACCTATTGTATAGCACAGGAAACTATATTCAATATTTAGTAACAACTTTAATGGAAAAGAACCTAAAAATATACATATATGTGTGTGTGTATGTATAACTGAATTATTTTTCAGTTCAGTTCAGTCGCTCAGTCATGTCCGACTCTTTGCAACCCCATGAATCGCAGCACACCAGCCCTCCCTGTCCATCACAAACTCCCGGAGTCTACTCAGACTCATGCCCATCGAGTCGGTGATGCCATCCAGCCATCTCATCCTCTGTCTCCCCTTCTCCTCCTGCCCTAATCCCTCCCAGCATCAGGGCCTTTTCCAATGAGTCGACTCTTCACATGAGGTGGCCATAGTATTGGAGTTTCAGCTTCACCATCAGTCCTTCCTATGAACACCCAGGACCTATCTCCTTCAGAATGGACTGGTTGGGTCTCCTTGCAGTCCAAGGGACTCTCAAGAGTCTTCAACACCATAGTTCAAAAGCATCAATCTTCGGTGCTCAGCTTTCTTCACAGTCCAACTCTCACATCCATACATGACCACTGGAAAAAACCATAGCCTTGACCAGACAGACCTTTGTTGGCAAAGTAATGTCTCTGCTTTTTAATATGCTATCTAGGTTGGTCATAACTTTTCTTCCAAGGAGTAAGTGTCTTTTAATTTCATGGCTGCAGTCACCATCTGCAGTGATTTTGGAGCCCCAAAAAATAAAGTCTGACACTGTTTCCACTGTCTCCCCATCTATTTCCCATGAGGTGATGGGACCAGATGCCATGATCTTAGTTTTCTTAATGTTAAGCTTTAAGCCAATTTTTTCACTCTCCTCTTTCATTTTCATCAAGAGACTTTTTAGTTATTTTTGAATTATACGAAATCAACTATATTTCAATTGAGAAAACCTCTTGTTCTTACATTATATTTTACAGCTTTGCATCTGAATGATGAAGGATAACTTAGAGATACTAGTCATTTGTCACACCATATACCTAATTTGTGTGACAATTGTTTACATACATGTAATGAATCAGGTGGGGTTTGCAGGTGACTCAGTGGTCAAGAATCCGCCTGCAATGCAGGAGATGCAAATTCAGACCCTGGGTTGAGAAGATTCCCTGGAGAAGGAAATGGCAACTCACTCCAGTATTCTTGCCTGGAAAATCGCATGGACAGAAGAGCCTCATGGGCTACAGTCCATGAGTCACAAAGAGTCGGACACAACCGAGCGACTAAGTACACACTATACTGACGTGTGTACCTGAAGGCACACAAATTATATATTAAACTAATTTAGTCCTCTCAATGACATTTTTTTTTTAAATTTTATTTTATTTTATTTTTTTCCAGTGGGTTTTGTCATACATTGATATGAATCAGCCATGGATTTACATGTATTCCCAATCCCGATCCCCCCTCCCACCTCCCTCTCCACCCGATTCCTCTGGGTCTTCCCAATGCACCAGGCCGGAGCACTTGTCTCATGCATCCCACCTGGGCTGGTGATCTGTTTCACCATAGATAGTATACATGCTGTTCTTTTGAAATATCCCACCCTCACATTCTCCCACAAAGTTCAAAAGTCTGTTCTGTATTTCTGTGTCTCTTTTTCTGTTTTGCATATAGGGTTATCGTTACCATCTTTCTAAATTCCATATATATGTGTTAGTATGCTGTAATGTTCTTTATCTTTCTGGCTTACTTCACTCTGTATAATGGGCTCCAGCTTCATCCATCTCATTAGGACTGGTTCAAATGAATTCTTTTTAATGGCTGAGTAATATTCCATGGTGTATATGTACCACAGCTTCCTTATCCATTCATCTGCTGATGGGCATCTAGGTTGCTTCCATGTCCTGGCTAGTATAAACAGTGCTGCGATGAACATTGGGGTGCACGTGTCTCTTTCAGATCTGGTTTCCTCAGTGTGTATGCCCAGAAGTGGGATTGCTGGGTCATATGGCAGTTCTATTTCCAGTTTTTTAAGGAATCTCCACACTGTTTTCCATAGCGGCTGTACTAGTTTGCATTCCCACCAACAGTGTAAGAGGGTTCCCTTTTCTCCACACCCTCTCCAGCATTTATTGCTTGTAGACTTTTGGATAGCAGCCATCCTGACTGGTGTGTAATGGTACCTCATTGTGGTTTTGATTTGCATTTCTCTAATAATGAGTGAAGTTGAGCATCTTTTCATGTGTTTGTTAGCCATCTGTATGTCTTCTTTGGAGAAATGTCTGTTTAGTTCTTTGGCCCATTTTTTGATTGGGTCATTTATTTTTCTGGAATTGAGCTGCAGGAGTTGCTTGTATATTTTTGAGATTAATCCTTTGTCTGTTTCTTCATTTGCTATTATTTTCTCCCAATCTGAGGGCTGTCTTTTCACCTTGCTTATAGTTTCCTTTGTAGTGCAAAAGCTTTTAAGTTTCATTAGGTCCCATTTGTTTAGTTTTGCTTTTATTTCCAATATTCTGGGAGGTGGGTCATAGAGGATCTTGCTGTGATTTATGTCGGAGAGTGTTTTGCCTATGTTCTCCTCTAGGAGTTTTATAGTTTCTGGTCTTACATTTAGATCTTTAATCCATTTTGAGTTTATTTTTGTGTATGGTGTTAGAAAGTGTTCTAGTTTCATTCTTTTACAAGTGGTTGACCAGTTTTCCCAGCACCACTTGTTAAAGAGGTTGTCTTTTTTCCATTGTATATCCTTGCCTCCTTTGTCAAAGATAAGGTGTCCATAGGTCCATGGATTTATCTCTGGGCTTTCTATTCTGTTCCATTGATCTATATTTCTGTCTTTGTGCCAGTACCATACTGTCTTGATGACTGTGGCTTTGTAGTAGAGTCTGAAGTCAGGCAGGTTGATTCCTCCAGTTCCATTCTTCTTTCTCAAGATTATTTTGGCTATTCGAGGTTTTTTGTATTTCCATACAAATTGTGAAATTCTTTGGTCTAGTTCTGTGAAAAATACCGTTGGTAGCTTGACAGGGATTGCATTGAATCTATAGACTGCTTTGGGTAGAATAGCCATTTTGACAATATTGATTCTTCCAATCCATGAACACGGTATGTTTCTCCATCTGTTTGTGTCCTCTTTGATTTCTTTCATCAGTGTTTTATAGTTTTCTATGTATAGGTCCTTTGTTTCTTTAGGTAGATATACTCCTAAGTATTTTATTCTTTTTGTTGCAATGGTGAATGGTATTGTTTCCTTAATTTCTCTTTCTGTTTTTTCATTGTTAGTATATAGGAATGCAAGGGATTTCTGTGTGTTAATTTTATATCCTGCAACTTTACTATATTCATTGATTAGCTCTAGTAATTTTCTGGTAGAGTCTTTAGGGTTTTCTATATAGAGGATCATGTCATCTGCAAACAGTGAGAGTTTTACTTCTTCTTTTCCTATCTGGATTCCTTTTACTTCTTTTTCTGCTCTGATTGCTGTGGCCAGAACTTCCAACACTATGTTGAATAGTAGTGGTGAGAGTGGGCACCCTTGTCTTGTTCCTGATTTCAGGGGAAATGCCTTCAATTTTTCACCATTGAGGGTGATGCTTGCTGTGGGTTTGTCATATATAGCTTTTATTATGTTGAGGTATGTTCCTTCTATTCCTGCTTTTTGGAGAGTTTTAATCATAAATGAGTGTTGAATTTTGTCAAAGGCTTTCTCTGCATCTATTGAGATGATCAATCAAAGAAGAAGATATAACAATTATAAATATATATGCACCCAACATAGGAGCACCGCAATATGTACGGCAAACGCTAACGAGTATGAAAGAGGAAATTAATAGTAACACAATAATAGTGGGAGACTTTAATACCTCACTCACAACTATGGATAGATCAACTAAACAGAAAATTAACAAGGAAACACAAACCTTAAATGACACAATGGACCAGCTAGACCTAATTGATATCTATAGGACATTTCACCCCAAAACAATCAACTTCACCTTTTTCTCAAGTGCACATGGAACATTCTCCAGAATAGATCACATCCTGGGCCATAAATCTGGTCTTGGAAAATTCAAAAAAATTGAAATCATTCCAGTCATCTTTTCTGACCACAGTGCAGTAAGATTAGATCTCAATTACAGGAAAAAAATTGTTAAAACTTCAAACATATGGAGGCTAAATAACACGCTTCTGAATAACCAACAAATCATAGAAGAAATCAAAAAAGAAATCAAAATATGTATAGAAATGAATGAAAATGAAAACACAACAACCCAAAACCTATGGGACACTGTAAAAGCAGTGCTAAGGGGAAGGTTCATAGCATTACAGGCTTACATCAAGAAACAAGAAAAAAACCAAATAAATAACCTAACTCTACACCTAAAGCAATTAGAGAAGGAAGAAATGAAGAACCCCAGAGTTAGCAGAAGGAAAGAAATCTTAAAAATCAGGGCAGAAATAAATGCAAAAGAAACTAAAGAGACCATAGCAAAAATCAACAAAGCTAAAAGCTGGTTTTTTGAAAAAATAAACAAAATTGACAAACCATTAGCAAGACTCATTAAGAAACAAAGAGAGAAAAACCAAATTAACAAAATTAGAAATGAAAATGGAGAGATCACAACAGACAACACTGAAATACAAAGGATCATAAGAGACTACTACCAGCAGCTCTATGCCAATAAAATGGACAACTTGGATGAAATGGACAAATTCTTAGAAAAGTATAACTTTCCAAAACTGAACCAGGAAGAAATAGAAGATCTTAACAGACCCATCACAAGCAAGGAAATCGAAACTGTCATCAAAAATCTTCCAGCAAACAAAAGCCCAGGACCAGATGGCTTCACAGCTGAATTCTACCAAAAATTTAGAGAGGAGCTAACACCTATCTTACTCAAACTCTTCCAGAAAATTGCAGATGAAGGTAAGCTTCCAAACTCATTCTATGAGGCCACCATCACCCTAATTCCAAAACCAGACAAAGATGCCACAAAAAAAGAAAACTACAGGCCAATATCACTGATGAACATAGATGCAAAAATCCTTAACAAAATTCTAGCAAACAGAATCCAACAACATATTAAAAAAATCATACACCATGACCAAGTGGGCTTTATCCCAGGAATGCAAGGATTCTTTAATATCCGCAAATCAATCAATGTAATACACCACATTAACAAATTGAAAGATAAAAACCATATGATTATCTCAATGACATTTTGAAGTAGGTATTATCATTTACAGATGGGGAAATCAAGGCTCGCCTTCTTCACCTGTAAGGCCCTGCCACATAAGAATTCTGGCACTGCCACTGGGAGCGATGTGGGTGAATTTGTCTTTTGTGATGTGCTCTGTGGTCCACTCATTACCTCAACCTTAATCCCTTTCTCAACTTCTCTTTTGTACAGCTTCTACGACCAGTGCCATTTCTACTACAGAGTCACCCGCCCCTGAGCATATAATTGTTGAAACAACACCAGGTTTGTTCATGTTTTAAAACAGTTTTTCTCTGGAGTCACTGTGATGATGCAGCTTTACTTAATGGGACTGACTACTGCAGGGAAACTGACAAAGACTGAGAAATGGAAGCAAAATAGACAAAGCCTCTCTCCTCTAGAGGAATTCTCACTTCTGGAATGTTGCACAGGAATAATACTGTAGATTAAAGAAATTAAAGCATTCTAGCAAAACACATAAATGATGAATGTGACCATGAAACGGTAGGCCAGATAAAAGGGATCCAGTAGTGCAGTGGTGAGAGGGGGCTTATGGTCAAACCTGGCTGGACTCAGCCCTGACCTTGGCCCTGTCCCAGGTGCTGACCCTGAGTAGATTGAACCCCGAGTTCTCCAAAGGGTCTCCATCTCTTAATTTTAAAATGGGGCTCATTATACCTACCTCACAGTGTTTCTCTAAGGATTAAATAAGAGAATGTGTGTAAAATTGCTTGACTGAGAGCCCAATACATCATACGTGCCCAGTAAAGTATAAGCCATCTGGGTCCTGAGATAAGGATGATCAGGTGGCATTCACTCTCTCTCTGATTATTTTTATATGGAGTAGAAGATTACTTTGAAAGAGCAGGTTGAAAGAAGGCGGCCTTTTGTAGGTGGGATTTAGGCAGGGTCCTCTGGATTTAAAGTAAAGTCTCAAAGAAGACTTAGCATAGCTCCTGGATCATTAACTAGTGGAAACACTGAGAAAAAGGGAAGCAATGTTTTTTCAGAAGGCCGGAGACCAAGAGAGGAAAATTAGGCTAAGTGCTTAGAACCAATTACTGGACTTCTGGATCCAGTTAAATAATCTACTTTTCAAAGTAATTTCAGTGTAAAGCCAACATGATAGTGTCAAACCAAAAAACATTCAGGGGTCAACTGGAGACACACATAGCACACATGCCATGAATCCAATAAATAATGGATGGCTAAAGAATGACCAAATATAATCAAGTCTTTGACAAGGTCAGGTAATGTAGTGCAATAATTACTTGTAGTAAATTCAAGAATTGACATAAAATGGCATTGGGAGACAGCAGAAAAAGAAATATTATTGTGGACTGGTAAGGGGGGATTAACTCTAGCAGAGCATTCAGTTCAGTTCAGTTCAGTCACTCAGTCATGTCTGACTCTTTGTGACCCCATGGACTACAGAACGCCAGGCCTCCCTGTCTATTACCAACTTCCGGAGTTTACCCAAACTCACTTCCTTTGAGTTGGTGATGTCATCCAACCATCTCATCCTCTGTCGTCCCCTTCTCCTCCTGCCTTCAATATTTCCCAGCATCAGGGTCTTTTCAAATGAGTCAGCTGTTCATATCAGGTGGCCAAAATACTGGAGTTTCAGCTTCAGCATCAGTCCTTCCAATGAACACCCAGGACTGATCTCCTTTAGGATGGACTGGTTGGATCTCCTTGCTGTCCAGGGGACTCTCAAGAGTCTTCTCCAACACCACAGTTCAAAAGCATCAATTCTTCGGCACAGCTTTCTTTATAGTCCAACTCTCACATCCATACATGACTACTAGAAAAACCATAGCCTTGACTAGATGGACCCTTTGTTGACAAAGTAATGTCTCTGCTTTTTAATATGCTGTCTAGGTTGGTCATAACTTTTCTTCCAAGTAATAAATGTCTTTTAATTTCATGGCTGCAATCACCATCTGTAGTTTTTTTGGAGCCCCAGAAAATAAAGTCTGCCATTGTTTCCACTATTTCCCCATCTATTTGCCATGAAGTGATGGGACCAGATGCCATGATCTTAGTTTTCTGAATGTTGAGTTTTAAGCCAACTTTTTCACTCTCCTCTTTCACTTTCATCAAGAGGTCTTTAGTTCTTCTTCACTTTATGCCATAAGGGTGGTGTCATCTCCATATCTGAGGTTATTGATATTTCTCCCGCAATCTTGATTCCAGCTTATGCTCCATCCAGTCCAGAGTTTCTTGTGGTGTAATCTGCATATAAGTAAAATAAGCAGGGTGACAGAATACAGCCTTGACGTACTCCTTATCCTGTTTGGAACCAGTCTGTTGTTCCATGTCCAGTTTTAACTGTTGCTTCCTGACCTGCATACAGATTTCTCAAGAGGCAGGTCAGGTGGTCTGGTATTCCCATCTCCTGAAGAATTTTCCACAGTTTGTTGTGATCCACACAGTCAAAGGCTTTGGCATAGTCAATAAACCAGAAATAGATGTTTTTCTGGAACTCTCTTGCTTTTTCTGTGATCCAACAGATCTTGGCAATTTGATTTCTGGTTCCTCTGTCTTTTCTAAAATCAGCCTGAACATCTGGAAGTTCTCGGTTCACGTATTGTTGAGGCCTGGCTTGGAGAATGTTGAGCATTACTTTACTAGTGTGTGTTCAGTTCAGCTCAGTTCAGTTCAGTCTCTCAGTCGTGTCCAACTCTTTGCGACTCCATGAGCCACAGCATGCCAGGCCTCCTTGTCCATCACCAACTCCTGGAGTCTACCCAAACTCATGTCCTTTGAGTCAGTGATGCCATCTAACCATCTCATCCTCTGTTGTCGCCTTCTCCTCCTGCCATCAATCTTTCCCAGCATCAGGGTCTTTTCAAATGAGTCAGCTCTTCCCATCAGGTGGCCAAAATACTGGAGTTTCAGCTTCAACATCAGTCCTTGCAATGAACACCCAGGACCAATTTCCCTTAGGATGGACTGGTTGGATCTCCTTGCAGTCCAAGGGACTCTCAAGAGTCTTCTCCAACACCACAGTTCAAAAGCATCAATTCTTCAGCACTCAGCTTTCTTCACAGTCCAACTCTCACATCCATACATGACCACTGGAAAAACCATAGCCTTGACTAGACGGAACTTTGTTGGCAAAGTAATGTCTCTGCTTTATAATATGCTGTCTAGGTTGGTCATAACTTTTCTTCCAAGGAGCAAGCGTCTTTTAATTTCATGGCTGCAATCACCATGTGCAGTGATTTTGGAGCCCCCCAAAATAAAGTCAGCCACTCTTTCCACTGTTTCCCCATCTATTTGCCATGAAGTGATGGCACCGGATGCCGTGATGTTAATTTTCTGAATGTTGAGCTTTAAGCCAACTTTTTCACTCTCCTCTGATTGTGCAGTTTTTTGAGCATTCTTCAGCATTGCCTTTCTTTGGGACTGGAATGAAAACTGACCTTTTCCAGTCCTGTGGCCACTGCTGAGTTCTCCAAATTTGCTGGCATACTGAGTGTAGCACTTTCACAGCATCATCTTTTAGGATTTGAAATAGCTCAACTGGAATTCCATCACCTCCACTAGCTTTGTTTGTAGTGATGCTTCCTAAGGCCCACTTGACTTCCCATTCCAGGATGTCTGGCTGTAGGTGAATGATCACACCATCGTGATTATCTGGGTCATGAACATCTTTTTTGTATAGTTCCTCTGTGTATTCTTGCCACCTCTTCTTAATATCTTCTGCTTCTATTAGGTCCATACCATTTAAGGCAACTATATTAGGAACGTTTGCAGAAAGGAATCCAGTGAGACTGCTGGCAAAAACACAGCTGGGACAAAGTAAGGGTTTGGATTCTGATGGTGGAAAATGGATAGCAACATGACTGAACTTACATTCAGTCATGTCCAGCTCTTTTTGAGGACAGGACTGATGTTCATGTGGGATTACAGCTCAATATGTCTCTTTCTGATCACCATTTTTACGTTTTTTAAAAATGTACCGCTTCTTGTGGAAGTCCGTAGATGGTTCTTCCAACAGTTTGTCATATCCTTCCCTTTAGTGCATGAGGTATTTTATTAATTCCTGATGAATGGAAACTTGTTGGGTGGCTGAAAGTAGATATTGGGATTATTAATGTTAAGACTGACACATTACCTCATATATTTTACTTGCTCACTGTTGAAAGTTGAACAATGTAGTTCTTTAAACACAGTTAAGTAATAACAAAAACCCACTAGACAGTCTAATCCCAAAGGGGTATTTTTTAAACATGCTGTATGTTTTCTGACCTTATTTTGAAATATTGTCTTTTTAGAACCATACCCAGAACCAAAAGGAGGCATCTCATTGTCAGGTATGTTAATATTTGACAAAGAATGATGATCATTCCATTTAAAATTTTGTTTTGCAAGTTTTAAATGCCTTGGAACTAGAAGCATCAATTTTATTTTTTAAGTTTATTTTCTTTCTGATTTTGCTTTAAAAATTTAATTGAAGTATAGTTACTGTACATTATTATTTGTTCTAGGTGTAGACTATAATGCTTCACACTTTTAAAAGTTATACTCCATTCATAGTTGTTATAAAATATGGCTACATTCCTTGCGTGCTGTACAATATATGTGCTATACTTAGTTGCTCAGTCGTGTCCGACTCTTTATGACCCCATGGACTGTAGCCCGCCAGGTTCCTCTGTCCATGGGATTCTCCAGGCGAGAATACTGCAGTGGCTTGCCATTCCCTTCTACAGGGAATCTTCCCAACTCCAAAGTCAAACCCAGGTCTCCTGCACTATAGGCGGATTCTTTACTGTCTGAGCCAGCAGGGAAGCCTGTACAATAATATATCCTTGCAATTTATTTTATACGTGACAGCTTGTACCTCGTATTCTCCTATCCCCATATTGCCTTTCCCTCTTCCCTCTCCCCACTGGTAACCACTAGCTAATTTTAAAAACAAGAATTTTTAAACAAGATTTCAGTCTCACAAATTGTAAAAACAAATAAAATATGCTCTTTTCAAAATCAAAATAGGCATTTCCAATTACCTTAAACATTTTAGAAACAGCAGTATATAATCTGATCATCATTTTTATTTTAAGTTATATATCTTGAGCTTTCTAACCAACCATGAGTACATCCAGAATAAATACAGACCATTCATGTCTTAGTCCAGATTCATTTTAGACCCTGTGCTACCAGTTTGGAGCTATCTTCCCAACGCTGTATTTGAGGACTATCACTTTCCCCTATAAAAACAACAAAGTTATATTACCCTGCACTATTTTATATATTACCCTGCTTTATTTTACAAATGCTGTGTGATCATTTACTTCACACTTTTGTAATTTGCTGCTCTATTTTTCTCCTATAGTAATGATAGTCATTATTTTTGCGGTGATTGCTGGTGTCATTGGAATTATCATCGGAATTGCGATCCTTATTAAGCGACTGAAAAGGGTGAGAACTCAGTTTTTAACTTTGCTGTAAGCGTTGGTGTAAATAGCTCCAGGAGGGTTTAACTCTCTAGGTTCAACTAAACTCCAAAGAGAAACAAAACTGCGTGAAACTCCATCTTTTTCAACTGGACGCAGAGAAGTCACTGAGTTACTCTAGCAGAATTTTTTTTTGCATTTGTCTATAAAGAATCCCCAAACACAAATCTACCCGTTTTTCCAATGAAACATCCTCCAAGGCTTCTAACTTACTTTTATATATTGATGGATGTGGATGAAATAGTCAAATGTCTAACTATAGTATCTAGTTTAATTTGCATATGAAAAATATTTAAAATAACATCATATATTTACTCATGCTGAAAACATTTGCTTTTTTATTCTATTTCCTGGGACAGATTTTTCAAATTCCATCTATGAATTTTCAGGCATGAGTGATTTTATTCATCATTAAAGATAGTTTTGAGTCTGTATGACAGCATTCCAAAGCACCTTTGCTATAACCTCCTGTTTAATGTAGTTCAGACACAACATTTGTGTGTGTGATTATAATGCTAGTAATTTGGAATTATAATCATAGGTCGTTAAGTACCTAGTCACAAAAGAGTGGTGCAATTGAGTTCTCATTCGCCCTCTATTTTTATTTCTTTGTGATCTCCATACCACATCCATTCTATGTATGTATATATTCTTTATAAAATGCTTGCCTAGAGAGCTCACAAAATGGCAATGTCAGAGCTGTAACAACAAGATTGATAGTAAATCTACATAGAGTTCCTTTACCCTTTTCTTTTTAAACTATTTTTGTTAGGTGACTTTGATAATCATTCAAACCTATGGTTGATTAGCATTACTCCATGTAAATTTATCTTCTCTAAATAATATTTTCTTATTGAAAATAAAGTGATTGAGAGTGTCTGCTCTAATATGAGAGATTTTGTAAGGACTTGAGTGGAAGATGACTCCTCTTGTTTGCCGTTTAAATGTTGGGGACAAAGTCATCCCCTTGTCTTTGGGCACAGATGACAAATTTAGTTGTCTTCTTTCTTAGCTGATGATCTAAATCTGAAAGACAATGACATACTTGGTTGGCAAAATTCAGAGAACATCTTCCATACAAATATAGTAGAATTGGGTCATGGTTATTACAACTAAAAGAACTATCACTTTAAAAAAAAGTTTTCAATTCAGCTTTTCATTACAGCAGGGAACTATGACACAGTCAATGTTTGGGGTAATAGTTCACCTATGGAAATAACAAATAACATTTAGAAATACAAGTTTAAGCCAAAGTTTGTAGGTATCTATGAAATAACGGCTTTTTCCACAAAAGAATTCTACAACATGAATTTTAATTGAAAGAAAACAAACTTTAGTCAAAAAAATGTGCTTTTAATCTGAGGTATTTTTCTTACTGTGTCTAAGTTTATAAAATTGTGGCATTAACATTCTTCTGCCTTTTATTCATAGAGAAGTCAAAGACAACAAAGTATTCTTGAACTTGAAACTTCTGAAACTCCTAAACAATCAGAAGGAACAGGTTGGTGCTAATATTTTTATTGCCTTTTGCCATTTTGTAAGGAAAATAAATTAATAACTTACTTTTATACTCTTCAGTATAATGAAATTCTGTCTTAGGTGCAAAGTATCTTTTTTAAAAAAGTAAAAAAAAATACTGCACATAAAGCAAAAACCAAGTTCTTTCCTGTACTTTTTATTTTCCACTACAAAATTGAGTATAGGAGAACCTGTAGGGGGCTAGTTCAATAGCCCCAAATCTGGAGCCAGACCTTGGTTTGAATCCATACCCCACCACTTAGCAGCTGTGTAACCCTAAACCAGCAATTCTTATGGAGATAATAATAGTGAGTGGGCTGATAATTCAACATGGGCATAATGATGGTGTTCACCTCACAGAGTTTCATGAGGACTGAAAGAACTACCACAAGTAGTAGAGTGCCTAGAACAGTTCTTGGCCAGAGTAAGCACCCAATGCCTAGTAGTTGTTATAAATATTGCAGGCTCTGCAGCCAATGATCTCTGCACAAATGGCCAGTCACTTGGCTCCCTTATCACTTCCACTCTCAAGTGGAAAAGGGATACATAAACATGGTGAAAACAGCAGGTGTATCTTATTGACCCAGAACAGTATTGACTTAAGTAGTGTTTTCCAAAAAGAGACAACCTCGTTAAAAAGAATTCATTTGAACCAGTCCTAATGAGATGGATGAAACTGGAGCCCATTATACAGAGTGAAGTAAGCCAGAAAGATAAAGAACATTACAGCATACTAACACATATATATGGAATTTAGAAAGATGGTAACGATAACCCTATACGCAAAACAGAAAAAGAGACACAGAAATATAGAACAGACTTTTGAACTCTGTGGGAGGAGGTGAGGGTGGGATGTTTCAAAAGAACAGCATGTATACTATCTATGGTGAAACAGATCACCAGCCCAGGTGGGATGCATGAGACAAGTGCTCCGGCCTGGTGCACTGGGAAGACCCAGAGGAATCGGGTGGAGAGGGAGGTGGGAGGGGGGATCGGGATGGGGAATAAGTGTAAATCTATGGCTGATTCATGTCAATGTATGACAAAACCCACTGAAATGTTGTGAAGTAATTAGCCTCCAACTAATAAAAATAAATAAATAAATAAATAAACAAAAAGAGACAACCTTAAAAAGTGTGAAATTTTTACATTTACAAACATCCAGATATTAGTACTTTCTTGCAGAAAAAGAAAAAAATGTAAACTCTAACACGACTGGAGTATCCATTAGCAGCATGAGAGCAAGTTCATAAGAGCTAAGCAGTAGTTGCTGCCTCTACTACGTGTTTTAATACCTAATTAATTTTATTAGTTAGGAACTATTACATAATCTCACTAATTGAGTATATAGTTCTATTAATATTAAATTTTGCCTGAGATGTGAACCCAAATGACATGTGTTTGGGGAGATAATCACCAAACACAAGTCGCTACAGATTGGGCTTTAAATGCTCAAGCAAAAGGGAAATGATTCTGCTTTCTACAAAATTGAAGTTTTCCCCATAATTATCAAAAATCATGACAGATCTTAGGGGCTGTAAATTTCCAGATTCCAATATTTAACCCTAGACCTAGGGTTAAGTCAAAGGACTTGCTAGGTTTTTAGACTTTGGGGTCATAAAAAAACAGAGAATTTTAAACTCTCCAACCCAGCCACGTAACCTATATTCAAAACTAGGTTCATCACTATCTTGTAGGTTCTTAAAGCTTGAAGATGATTAGTATATAATTGTTTAGTCCTAGAAGGTTCATGCTTAGTAGGGTGAATGGCGTACATGTCATTCTCAGCTAGCAGGGTTAATAAAACCCCAACGTGCAGATACCTAGAACAACAAACATTTTGAGTCCTGAACCAGATTCACTTGTTTTAACTAGGGTTACTTCATTATAGGATTTGCATCTAGGACAAATATGTGTTGTTTCTTTTACCTACATTCTGCATTGTTTCAAAAAAAAATGTTTTGAAGCTGTTTTTAAAATGGAGCAATTACTAGCCAAGACCTAATGTTTGGTTACCTAAATTTCTATGTGCTTTTAACTACTGATTTATTTTGGTGACAATTTTAGTGTTTAATGTTTTGTCTGCTTTTTTTTCCTGTATAATCTCGAAACTTACTGTGCAATAGCCCACAAAATTTGGGACAATTTAATCCATCAATGTTCATTAAAATATCCTTGTAAGTTTAAGTGCAACGGACATTTTCCAAATGCTTACTGTGGTTTGGTCACCTACACACTTATTAGATATACCAATAGGAGTCTCTGTCCTGTAGAAGCTGAGCACCTCTTTGGGTAAACAGACCGTGGTCATTGCAGGGAACAGGTTTTAAGGTAGCAGAGGCATTAGTATCTAAAAAGACTGGGGCGGGCCTTAATAGCAAAGGCTTCTGCAGATGAAATCACCTGAGGTCAGTCTTAAGGACGGATAGAGAAGAGTCAGTTATAGACAAAAGTCCAGCTTGAACAAAATCATAAAAGAAGGAAGAATATGGTGTAGTCAAGGAACTATGTATATTTCCACATTCAGTTCAGTCAGTTCAGTTCAGTCACTCAGTCGTGTCCGACTCCGCGACCCCATGGACTGTAGCACACCAGGCCTCCCTGTCCATCACCAACTCCCGGAGTTTACCCAAACTCATGTCCTTTGAGTTGGTGATGCCATCCAACCATCTCATTCTCTGTCATCCCCTTCTCCTCCCACCCTCAATATTTCCCAGCATCAGGGTCTTTTCAAATGAGTCAGTTCTTCACATCAGGTGGCCAAAATACTGGAGTTTCAGCTTCAACATCAGTCCTTCCAATGAATATTCAGGACTGGTCTCCTTTAGGATGGACTGGTTGGATCTCCTTGCAGTCCAAGAGACTCTCAAGATTCTTCTCCAACACCACAGTTCAAAAGCATCAATTCTTCGGCACTCAGCTTTCTTTACAGTCCAATTCTCACATCCATTCATGGCTACTGGAAAAACCATAGCCTTGACTAGACAGAACTTTGTTGGCAAAGTAATGTCTCTGCTTTTTAATACGCTGTCTAAGTTGGTCATAACTTTCCTTCCAAGGAGTAAGCGTCTTTTAATTTCATGGCTGCAGTCACCATCTGCAGTGATTTTGGATTTCCATATTAGCAAGATTAATGCCTCAGTTCTTCATTTATGTCTCAAATACACATAAAGGCAGTGGAAAGTGAGATGAATCAGATTTTAGGTTCAATTCATCTCTCCACATTTGTGCAAATGAAGTTATTAAATGTATCCTAGTAAGTTAGTGAAATTGTTACCAGAGAGTAAGTTCTTGGCAGAAAGAAATAGGAGATGAGACACATAAGTCAAGAAAATAAAGTTTAAGTGATAGGATGTTCTCAGGGGGAGCATGAGTATATTCAGGTGGGTGGCTGCTCTGAATTCCTTTAACAAACTGGTTATATGGGGTGTAAAAATGAGTGGGCAGAATGTTCATTTGGGAGGGGAGAGGTTTGGAGTGATATTTCCTGATTTTCACCCCAGCTCCACCTTTCTAAGAAAAGGAGGGATCTTTGTCCTTATTCAGTCTTGATCAGAAGTGTCACAGCATCAGTACATGATGGAAACTTCTTATCTGCACAGCTAATTTTATTGTAACAAGAACATAATGAGAAAAAGGTTACATTTGGACACTGGAGATTCCACCTTTCCCTACCTTTCTTTGTCTGCCTCCAGGACACTTGTTACCCCAAAATGTCTGGGTTCTTGTCAGTCCAAAGGTTTCCTGTTTTCTGTCTGCCCAAGGACCTGCTTTGTTTACAACATGTGGGGTTTCCTGCCATTTGGCCTGTGCCTCCCTTTGTCTGCTCATTTCTAGCTCTCTGCCTGCTCTAACAAAATGGGTTATCAAATCAGACCCCACTTCATAGGAAATTTGGGAAAACACACAAGATTCCAAAAAGTGGGTTAGCCCTATTTTTGTAGAATACTGCGCTAAAGCAACTTACAAGTCAAAGGCAATAAGAGATGGGAGTGATCATGCCATCTCAACAAGAACAAGAGATGCTGGGGTATAAAGAACGAATTGCTTTTACCTCCGTGAACTTGCACAGGATTAATGGTTGGTGGGAAATGAGAATAAGTGAATCTGAGTTAGCTGTCCACAGTGATGGCAACATGTGACTTTTACCAGTCCATTTACTACAGCAGAATTTGGGGGTGCACCATTCCTGTAATTCCCCAATAGAAGGAGACTGTGGGAAATGTTCTGCTTCCATAACAGCAAAGGTTCAGCCCATCTGTTTCACACAGTTTCTGGAAGTAACGTAAATCCAACCTACCAGCTAAGGAAAGTGGAACATCACACTTGGTGAGCGAGGCTGGCCCTTCTTTCACATGCTAGAATCAGAGAGGAATTTAGCAGCAAGTTTCTGTACAGCCTTGCCCGTGCTTATGTCTGAGAAAAAGCAGTTACTTCTGAACAAGATTACAAACTAGAAAGCATGTCTTAAATTCAAACACATATGTGTAATTCCACTTACGTATCATTTACTGCTTTCCCACTCTATTCCACCCCTTCACAAGTTCTCTATTAGTTTCTCATCTCTGCAGAAGTTAGGAAAAGAGCAGTTATGTTTGTTCCTTAAGTTCTAAGTCTTTTAGAATAGATTTTCTAAGAAATTCTGTTTCACTACACAGAACTCTAATAGAGCTAATCTGAAAAGAAATTCCTTTCATTTCCTAACAGTTGTATTCAAGGACAACTCTGTAAGAATATAGAATCCTGAAATTTATTTTATGAATTGATTTCCCATTGTATTTAAATATAACTGTGTTTTATACCACTGTTTTGTTTTTTCTCTAGAAGATCCAGAACAGCAACCGATGACAGGCGATTCAACAATTCAAGCTTCAGGAGAAGTCGAAGACAAGACTTCAGCCATGTGAAAAATAAACATGGACATTTTGGTCAAGTGAAAAATGAACATGTCAAAAAACCAATATGTTGTATACCTTCCCAAATTGTACAATTTCAGGATAAAAATTTCATCATAATGAGTCCAATGACAAATGTTTTCTTTCATGCTTGCTTTTGTATGTTAACACAATTTTTATAATTAAATGACTTAGAATTCTTATTCAAAACTTTAGTTGGCTTCGTCCACAGTTCTTTAAGACTGACATTCTATTCTTTGGCATTTTAATGATTATGCTTTCAAATGAACAGTTTTGTAACATCTAGATAAAATCTAAGTTTTCTTCTCATTCTAAACTTCTGAGTCTATTTTCATTATTTTGAATAAATTAAAAGGAGAGCAAAATGCTATTATTTCCTTCATTGCCGAACAGGCAATGATGTTTTAATCACATTAAATGATGTTTTAATCACACTAATAAATCCTGTGCTTGGAAATGCCTTTCATACATACACACATACACATATGTACATATACATAGATAAAGACATGGAATAGATACAAATATATAAAGTGACACACACATTCATCCTTTGATGCATAAATCAACACAAAAGTTTTTTCCTATTAAAAAAAGTGGGATACTACACATATATAAATGACTCATTTACGATAACTTGTCTGAAAGTCTAAAGTGTTAACTCATTCAGGGCACAGACATGAACTGTGTTCTACTGGAATATTTAATTGTCAGTGGGCAGAGTATCCTGAGTAAAAGACTTAATGACTTTGCTTACAAAAAGAAACCTCTGAATAACTCTGTAAATGCAATAAGATATGTCAATTTGACATGTAGTTGAATAAATAAAAAGTTTACCCTGTATTCTCAATTAAATGCTTTAATCTGTCCAATCCTAGTTTCTATTTTTAATAAAGTTTTGGAAATTGGTTTAAATAACTTAAAAGAAATTTCTGAATCCTGGAGACTAAGGTTTTGTGACTGTACAGTTATCACTCATTTGCAGTAAAACTTAAAAAACGATGTAAAAACATTATGTATTCTTGTGATATTTCATTTAAACATCCATATGGCTTTTCATTATTGCATGATAATTAAGTAAATAGTATGTACCTATTTGAGCTTGGCAACTTAGATTTACTTTTTTATATGTTAAAAAAATCTAATTCTTAATCTACTTGCATGTTCAGAGAGTGTTGGTTGTTCTAAATTGATTATAGAAAAATAAAGAATAAGAACAATGTATTTCTGTTGATATATATATTTTGAAAGTAGTTATAACAATATTATTGTGTTAAATTAATCAAGTGAGTGGCCCAAGCATTAAGACAACTTTAAATATATTCTTTTCAATAAAAACAAAATGTTGAACCAAGAGAGAACACGTGACTAACCTTGTCTCTAAAGCAATTTACAGGTCAGAGACAATAAGACATCAGATGGCCCTGCCATCTATACCAGAGCAAGAGTCCAGAGAAAAATTAAAATAGGAATTACTTTAACCTTGAACTTTTCCTCAATTTCTCTGTACTTCTATCGATGAATTTCTCATATTTAAATTTAATGTTTGTGGGAAGAAATGACCTTGACTCTTCATATTTTTATAATTAAGTCATCATAAGATTATAGTAAAGAAATCTTATCTACGAAGGTAACATGACCCTATAAATTGCGAACTTGGAATTTCTTAAACTTTGGGACTAGAGCCATGGAGTGTGAGTGAAGCTGATTAGAAAATGTCATCCTTCAGGCCTGGGTGTTTGCTTGTATAGGTGTGAGCAAAGGGTCTACAGTGGACAGAAAATGAATGGAGAACGGGCGAGATGCTGGAAGGCAGAACATGGAGAGGCAAGGAATGATGTGGTGAAAGGGGTATTGTAGTGTACCCATAATAGTAATTGAGGGAGAGTCTTCTGATTTATTCTAAGCATTTGTCTTATCAAATGATGCAAATTTCACACAAGCAAATCTTAAGAGCACTTAGGCAAAAATTAGTACAAAATTCTACCCAGTATGGGAAATAGATGGGGAGACAGTGGAAACAGTGTCAGACTTCATTTTGGGGGGCTCCAAAATCACTGCAGATGGTGACTGCAGCCATTAAATTAAAAGACACTCACTCCTTGGAAGGAAAGTTATAACCAACCTAGATAGCATATTAAAAAGCAGAGACATTACTTTGCCAACAAAGGTCTGTCTGGTCAAGGCTATGGTTTTTCCAGTGGTCATGTATGGATGTGAGAGTTGGACTGTGAAGAAAGCTGAGCGCCAAAAAATTGATGCTTTTGAACTGTGGTGTTGGTGAAGACTCTTGAGAGTCCCTTGGACTGCAAGGAGATCCAACCAGTCCATCTAAAGGAGATCAGTCCTGGGTGTTCATTGGAAGGACTGATGCTGAAGCTGAAACTCCAGTACTTTGGCCACCTCATGCGAAGAGTTGACTTACTGGAAAAGACCCTGATGCTGGGAGGGATTGGGGGCAGGAGGAGAAGGGGGCAACAGAGGATGAGATGTCTGGATGGCATCACCGACTCGATGGGCATGAGTTTGAGTAAACTCCGGGAGTTGGTGATGAACAGGGAGGCCTGGCGTGCTGCGGTTCATGGGGTCGCAAAGAGTCGGACATAACTCAGCGACTGAACTGAACTGGACTGATTATGTATAGACTTCTTATTATGTTAACCCAGTGCTAATGTGTTTGTGCCCTTAGCTCTATTTAACTGGAATATGTTCACTGGAAACTGAAAAAGGACTTTACGCCACTAGCTTTAAACAAGGCATCTAAATGCTCATGTGTTGCTTGTCCTATGATTTGAGTTCCATCCCCTCCTTAATGGACTTCCTTCATGGCTCAGCCAGTAAGGAGTCTGCCGGCAATGCAGGAGACCCAAGTTCAATCCCTGAGTTGGGAAAATTCCCTGAAGAAGGAAATGGAAACCCATTCCAGTATGCATGCCTGGGAAATCCCATGGACAGAGGAGCCTGGCAGGCTAGAATTCATGGGGTCACAAAGAGTCGGACACGACTGAGCGGCTTCACTTCTCTCCCTCCTTAACTGGGTGTCATTGGATGATGGGACTTTCATTCATTTCGTAATTCCTCCATGGCTTCACAAAACTTGATTCTTATTTCATGACACTTTTCTTAATATTTAAAATGACATTATGCATAGTAATATCATAAAGATTTCACACAGCATGATGTGGAAAGAGAATCGATCTTGATGCCAGAGTTTAAATCTTGGCTTATTTATTCACATAATTTCTGTTTCCTGGTCTGCAATGTGAGGATGAAAATAATTACCTTGCAAAACATCTTGAGATTTATTCAAAATGAAGTCTACAGGGTGGCCAGCACCAAGGGGGTGTTTGTGTCCTCTAAACATTATAGACGTCTGATTCTCACTTGAGAAATCTAAACAGCAGGTGCTCTAGTGCTGCTGATGGTGTGGCCAGGAATGGGAGTGATGCCAGGTGTGATGGCATTTCTGAAGTTGGTGGGGGAGGGGCAATGAGAAAAAGGCTTTCCTGTGGGCTTTATATGGGATGGATTGGGGGAGGGGTGCTGTTGGGTATAGCAGAGATGGCTTCCTAGAGGAAGGAACAGGTTTTAATAGAAAATAGAAGTGCAGCCAGACAACTAAGGACTGAACAAGATGGAAGCAACCAATTGAGGTAGAAAAGGATTTAGAAATGCCAAGAGAATGATAAGTGAGAGGTCCCCAGTGATGGGAAATTTGCATAACCTGCAAAAGCACCTACAAGAGAAACATTCAGATGAAAATCTCTGCCAAGAGTAGAATGCTGGGCCACTGTGAAGATACTGGTGTAGTCAAAACTTTCCCGTTCTCTTACCTATTTTTCCCTTACTATGTTCCAATGCAAGGGGGAGGGATCAGAAATTTCACATATCAAGATGCAGGAAGAGAAGTGAAAGCTCTAGGTAGGATGGGAGAAGGAAGATGACTCTCTCTTTCCTAAAGCTAGGGAGGTGGAAGGAGTAAAAACATAAATTTAAAATCAGAATGGAAAGTTTGATTACTGCATTGGTAATCAAAATCAACTAAAAATAAAAAATTTTTAGTTTTTGTACAGTTTTTATAAAATATTGGCTATATTCCTCATGTTGTACAATATGTCCTTGTAGTTTATGTTATACCCAATAGTATCTCCCACTCCCTCACCACTGTATTGCCCTTTCCCCCCAATGATAACCATTAGTTTGTTAGTGTGTTCTCTATATCTGTGAATCTGCTTCTTTTTTGCTGTATTCACTAGTTTGCTGTATTTTTTGCATTTCATATATAACTGATTTCATTCAATATTTGTCTTTCTCTGTCCAACTTATTCCACTTAGCACAGTGCCCTCCAAGTCTATTCATGTTGCTGTAAATGGCAAAATTACGTTCTTTTTTATGGCTGAATAATGTTCATTGTGTGTGTATGTATGTATACATATGTATATGTATACACATATATGAACGTATGTATATATGTTCTGAACATATTGATACATGTATGTTATTTGCATGTGTGTATGCTATGTGTTATATAACATATTTTATGTGTCAATAACATGCTATTAACACATATGCATCTATGTTATGTATATGCATTGATATACACATATATTGTATACTATATATGTTGCTAACATGTGATGCATGTTATATATATCATATTGTTGTGTCACATATATGTTATATATGTGCACATACATATTTATAGTGTGTGTTGTGTTAATATAGAATGTTTGTGTGTTCATTTATATATGTTAACAATATATACATGAACGTATCTATAACTGAACACATGTGTGAAGCAAAAGTGAAAGTGAAGTCGCTCAGTCGTGTCCGACTCCTTGCAACCCCATGGACTGTAGCCTACCAGGCTCCTCCATCCGTGGGATTCTCCAGGCAAGAATACTGGAGTGGGTTGCCATTTCCTTCTCCAGGAGATCTTCCAGACCCAGGGATTGAACCCAGGTCTCCCACATTGTAGGCAGACCCTTTACCGTCTGAGCCACCAGGGAAGCCAACACATGTGTTTACATATATATATCACATCTTCCTTATCCATTGATGACCACTTAGGTTACTTCTGTATCTTGGTGACTGTAAATCATGTTGCTATGAACAAAGTATCTTTTCAAACCCAGGTTTCCTACATTGCAAGCAGATTCTTTACAATCTGAACCATCAGGGAAGCCCCAACCATTGTACTGATAGAATTATTAATGTAGCAAAATGACTTGTTGGTGAAAAATAGATAAGGCATAATGAAAAGAACACTTACACATTGTCAGAATTACTCTGTAAATTGACTTAGAAACAGTAGAAAAATATATCCCCAAATTTACAAATTTATTCATATATTTTGGTTCGTATTTTCATTCTGAAGAATGTACACTAATAAAAACACAAAAGAACAATTTAGAATTTATTATTTTATAAATTTTTGTGTGTATTAATGGCAAAAGCTAATAACAAGATAGCTCAAATGTCCAACAACTCGGTATTGTCAATGTGTCAGTCACAATTTTCTTGTTAGTACACTAACAAAATAAACTGTTCCATAGCCATGAAAAGTAACAAGTAAGCTTACTCTGTTTCCATGCAAAAATGTGTACACAAATTAATTTCAAGCAAAAAGGTAGAAAACAGAGCATGATTACTCTGAACAAAGCAGAAGTATAGGTGCATAAATAAGCAAGTTCAGGAAAAAGTGGGTACCAATATTCAATAGTTTCTTTCTTCCTGTTGTTGCTGAAGAATTAGGGCTGCTGGTTTAGAAGTGGAATGCTACCAATGTTTGTATGTTCCTGCTAAATATCTCTAAGTTAAAGCTAGAGCTCTATTTCAAAACTGAACATCAGAGACATTTTGGGATACCATTATTTGTATCTCATGAAATATGTCTTTTGGGGTGTGATTGAAATGTGTGGTGACATGGCAAAAATAGTCCTTGAAAAAAAATGCTTCAAAAAAGGGTGAAATAGAAAGATTTCTGTTTCTAATTCATCAATAAGATAATTTAGTCTGTACACCTTAGGAAGAATATAATCCTATGTTTTTAATGTGCTGTAGTCTTAAAAACTGGGCTTTCCAGGTAACTCAGTGGAAAAGAATCCACCTGCCAATGCAGGATACTTGGGTTCAATCCCTAAGTCAGGAAGATCCACTGGAATAGGAAAAGGCAACCTGCTCCAGCATTCTTGCCTGGGAAATCCATGGACTGAGGAGACTGGCAGGCTACAGTCCATTGGGTCACAAGAGTTGGACACAACTGAGTAGGAATGCAGTCTTAAAAATTATTTTTTCATATTAAGACATGTATCTATTTGTTGTAATGTTAGCAGAAGGTATGTATATGATCTTGCATCAACTCAACAAATTTTGCATCACTCAAATCCTAGTTTAAAAGAGCTAAATGAAATAATGTTATCTGTAGCAACATAGATGGACCTAGAGATTATCATACTAAGCGAAGTAAGTTTTCTCAGAAAGGGAAAAACAAACACCATAAAATATCACTTAAATGTGGACTCTAAAGTATGAGGCAAATGAATCTATGGACTGGGAGCTTGGGTTAGCAGACATAAGCTATTACATTTGGAATAGATAAACAGCAAGGTCCTATTGCATAGATCAGAGAACTATATCCAATATCATGTGATAAACCATAATGAAAAAGAATATTTTAAAAAGTATATATATGCTATTTAAATATTATATATATTATATACTTTATTATATATATATATAAAATATTATATATATATATAACTGAATCACTTTGCTATACAGCAAAAGTTTTCATTATATAATGTTGGGAAATGTCTCTTTAAAAATGTCCATGTATAGATGTGGAGAAAAGGGAATTGTCATGCACTGTTGGTGGGACTGTAAATTGGTGCAGCCACTTAGAAAAATAGTATGGAGGTTTCTCAAAAAACTAAAACTAGAACTACCATATGACTCAGCAATTCCACTCCTGGGTGTGTATCTGAAATAAACAAAAATACTAATGCAAAAAGACACACGCATTCCAAAGTTCAGAGTAGCATTATTTACAATTGCCAAGGTATGGAAGCAACCTAAGGGTCCATCAACAGGTGAATGGATAGAGAACATGTGGTGTATATACATATGATGGAATACTACTCAGCCATAAAAAAGAATGAAATTTTTGCCACTTGCAGCAAAATATTTGGATCCAGAGATTATCATAGTAAGATGGGATAAGTGAAACAGAAAAAAATGAGTACTATATGATATCACTTATAAGTGGAATCTAAAAAATACAACAAACTAGTGAATAAAACAAAGAAGAAATAGGCATAGGTATAGAGAACAAACTAGTGGTTAACAGTGGGGGAGCAATGTAAGGGTAGGTGGAAAAATGGGTTAATTATGGGTTTACACGAAATCATGTGTGTAAAATTTCTGAAAATTGTAAAGCACTATAGAATTTTTAAAATCTTTCATTCAATAAAAATAAATTATTAAAAAATTATATACTTGAAAAAAATGTACATATATTACCTTGATGATTTGCTATTTTCATCCAGTTTTTAAAATGTGAAACCCTTTGCAGTAGGATAGGTGAGATGGAATGAAGTTCTCTTCAAAGACGAGCAGAGAACATGCAAAAAGGGAATGAAGGCTTCAGACTGAATTCTCACTGGGCGACTGTCCCAGAGCAAATGGAATCACACAGGAATATTACAGAAAAATTAAGATTCATTCAAGTACCGCAGGAGCCTGGCTGCTGAAACTGCACTGATCAAGTATTTCATACTGTGAGTTCCTTGAAGGCAGGGACTGAGTTTTATTCAAACCTTTGTCTCTAAGCCAGGGTTTCTGACTGCCTTCCATTGGTATGGATTGATCTCAATTATAATTCATGTGGCTGAAGTCCAGAGTCTTACCACCATAAACAGTAGAACAAGCAGAGGGATGAGGCCACCCAGAGAAGGGGCTGACCTCCCAGGTGCTCTGGGGAGGACCACAGATCCCACTGAGAATGCTAAGTCAGAAACCTTCTAGGGACTCCTTGAGGCCCACATGTCCGTGAAGGAAAGTTAGAACCGCAGGACCTAGTGTAACCTTGTGTGGCTCTCCCTTCCCCACACACATACCAGACACATCATGACTGCCCCACTAGGGAGTGGGGCTGAGGGGTGGTGAGACAGCTCTTCTGTCCTGAAAGAGAGGAGGCCCTAGCCACTAGCCATATGCTCCCCTTGATAAGCGCTCAGAGGACGGTCACATATCTGTGCCGCTCAAGACCAGCATTTGAATAAATGTGTACTATGACCACCCAAAGCATTTCTTTGGATGTATAAAATCTAGAGTGATTTAGAAACCTCAGGACACGACCTCACAGTCACATTATGTTGTAATTTGTTAAATTTAGTAATAAAGAAAGATGTTTGTGGTATGTTTAAAGTGTGTGTTAGTTGCTCAGTCATATCCGACTGTTGGTGACCCCAGGGACTCTAGTCCACCAGGCTCTTCTGTCCATGGCAGAATTCTCCAGGCAAGAATACTGGAATGCGTTGCCATTTCCTTCTCCGGGAGATCTTCCTGACTCAGGGATCAAACCCTCGTCTCCCACATTGCAGGCAGATTCTTTACCATCTGAGCCACCAGGGAAGCCCCATTTTAAAGATGGATCCTAAAGAACTCATGGATGTGTGTGTACGTGTGTGTTCATCTAGGTGATGGTATCACAACTTGCATATTTTTCTAGCTTCCAAATTTTCTATAGTAAGCTTGTATTACATTTTTCAAGAAGAAGTACAATAAAAGTCATTAAGTTTTTTTAAAGTTAAAAAATAAAATCATGACAAGATAGTTGCTAAGCACATTTCCCTAATGGACAGACTGCATTAATCTGCATGGGATTTTATTTATAATTGGTAAAAATGATCATTTGAATTTGTTCTTTGACTCTGTTGCATGTCTGAAATGTTTCAGAGACTGGTTAGTTGTGTCTTACTGAGAATTCAAAATGTCAGTTCATATTAAACACAGAGTTTTATTTCCACAGTGGGGATCCAAACAATTGTTCAGTAAATATGGGTTTGGGAATAGAACTGGAGATGATGACCATCTATCTGTTGAGTGGTTCTTATTTTTTTTAAACTTATCTGCCCCCCTTCGAGTCATTCTTAGAATTGATCTCATGCTCAGATCAATCATTTTGCAATGGACAATATGCAATTTCTCAAACTTCCCTTTTCCCAGTTGTTATGACCAGAGTCCAACCTGAGTTCACATTATCAGTTGATGAACATCACTCAATGGAGCTTATTAACTAGGGTTGTTGCCTCAGTTTGGGTCTCTTCCAATTGACTTTGCCAAATTCAATCAGTGCATCATATATTAGAATGTTATTTCAATCTCTACTTAAGTTACTCATAGAATGTCCTTCACCCATCTCATGGCCCCTCTCTCTCATGGTGGTATATTATTTGTAGTAAGATGTGTTCTGAGGAAACATAATAAAGTAAATTTTAGACCTTTTTATTCCAACTGAAGTTGAGAAATATTTCAAAATATTTCCAACCATATGAGAATTATTTCCATTCTCATTTGAAGGATATTATCTTTAAACTGAATGCAATCAGTTTAATGTAAGTCTTACTTAACCTAAATCAATGAGATCCTTTCTAGGCCCACTCAAACATAAAAGTGCTGGATATTTTAATTTCCTCAGGTCAAAGTACTCCCTTCCTGAGGTATTTTGAAATTAAGAAAAGGAGGGCACTGAACAATGACCAACATAATTTATTCTTACTGAAACCTATAGGTGAGGTTATCTGTATGAGTGCCACATTTTCTCTTGCAGTTTCTACTCATATTTCTTACATTTTATCCATCACAATGCAATGAGAATAATTTTTCTAGAACATAAATTATGTCATGTACTTCCCATACTTAAATCTCCAATGGGCTTCCCATTACACCAGAGTAACCCCACCCTTCAACGTGCTCTTCAAGGGTTTGCCCAACCTTTTCTGCCAGCCCCATCCCTCTCCAGTTCTCTCATTGCTCACTAGTCTCCAGTCAAACCCTTTCCCTGAAACTCCAACACACTTGCTCCTTTCTCAAGAATTGTATTCTTTTTTTTTTCCTCTTTTTTTTCATATCTTTGCTGGGCTGCCTCCCTCACTTCATTCCTATCTCACACACTCAATCAAGACTGTTGGTTTTATTTTTGTCTGCTTTGTTGACTTCTGTATCTCCAAAGCTGGGAATAGAGAGTGGAATACAGAAAAACTCAAGAAAATGTTGTTGAATGAATTAAATCTCCCCAGCCAAGCTGAGCCAAAGCAGCTTCCTCTCTTCCCTCCCTATTCAATTCTACCTCTTTTCTTTCCTTTATTTTCTTCATAACACTCAATCTCTAGGACTATCCTCTTACAGTTTATCTGTAAACTGGTTACCAGTCTCCTTCTGGTAAGGTAAAAAACATTCAGTCTTCTATTTATTTACTCAATATGGAATATATTTTTCTTAGTCCTTAGAGATATCTTGGAGAGATAATAAATTCTCTAGTCTCTTTTGTTGTTAAAACAATTTCAATTTCAAAATGCTAATCTTGTTGTTTAGTCACTCAGTCATGTCCAACTCTTTGTGACCCCATGGACTGCAGCACGCCAAGCTTCCCTGTCCATCACCATCTCCCTGGAGCTTGTTCAAACTCATGTCTATTGAGTCAGTGATGCCATCCAACCATTTCATCCTCTGTTGCCCCCTTCTCCTCCAGCCTTCAATCTTTCCCAGCATCAAGGTCTTTTCCAATGAGTCAGCTCTTCGCATCAGGTGGTCAAAGTATTGGAGCTTCAGCTTCAGCACCAGTCCTTTCAATGAATAGTCAGGACTGATTTCCTTTAGGATTGACTGGTTTGATCAGAAGGAGGTGTTTGCTATAACAAATGTGTTCTCTTGGCAAAATTCTGTTAGCCTTTTTGTACTCCAAGGCCAAACTTGCATGTTACTCCAAGTATCTCTTGACTTTCTACTTTTTCATTCCAGTCCCCTATGATGAAAAGGACATCTTTTTGGTGTTAGCTATAGAAGGTCTGCTCTTCCCCAGTAGTATATTGGACACCTACTGACCTGGGGGGTTCATCCTCTGGTGTCATATGTTTTAACCTTCTCATACTGTTCATGGGGTTCTCAAGGCAAGAATATTGAAATGATTTGCCATTTCCTTCTCAAGTGGGCCACAGTTTGTCAGAACTCTGCACCATGACCCATCCATCCTGGGTGGATCTACACAGCGTGGGTCATATGTTCACCGAGTTACACAAGGCTGTGATCCATGTGATTATTTTGTAAACAAAAACATTTTATTGATTGAATGTAAATATGTATTTATTACAACTTTGGGAAAAGTCACATACTATTTAAAAGAAAAATCTTTCAAAGATAACACAGAGGGATTGAACATAAAGAGGTAGAGAAAGATGTACAAAGAAATTACCAAGTTGAAAAAAAAGGCTGATGACTAGCTGGGATACTGGAAAAGTTCTCTCTCTTCATCCAAGGGGCAGGTACAAGAAAAATTTCATCAAGCTCAACCCTGAAGATTAGCACCCTCCGTGCTCTTTGCTGTATGTATATTAAATCTCAATAAAAAGGTAAAGAGACTGTAAAAAGTATACAAAGCTGATACACCCATATCAATATCAGACAAAATAGACTTACAAATAAGGCATTTTCAGAGATAAAGAGGACCGCCACGTGATGATAAAAAAAAAAAAATTATCTAGGAAGTCAAAATAATCATTAAATAGCTTACAAAAAATTTAAGCAACAAACAGGAAAAACGTAAACATTTTAAACCATTCAGTACATCATTTGGAAAAAGCTAGAAGTTAACTAAATGTGAACTTTAAAAGTTAGGGAGAAAAACAACAGAATAACCAAAAGCAAGGAGAAGGAACTGAACAATAAAGAGCAGAAGTTAATGAAACAGAAGGTGAACTGCCTGGATCAGACACCTGGAGGGAAGATGGAGGAACACGGTTGAGATTTATTCTGTGTGAAACAACATTACTAAATAAACAAGCCGACAAACAAAATATATGGAGCAATGATTTTCAGACACTGAACCCCAGGCAGCAGCAGGACAGTGACTCCCAAGAGAGGGGACGTGAACTCTTAGAGCCTGAAGCATTTCCTGACCCCCTGCACAGTCTCTGCAAAATAGGAAGGCAGAATAGAGACCAGCAAAAAGCTAAGGCAGCTGGAATTCAGAGGGCAGAGGATTCCGGAGGAAAATCCCACACAGAGGACTCTAGAAATGCTCAGAGTCTCCTGACGTCCCCTGAGTAGCACAAGCATTTGAGGCCACGATGCATATGTTTCAAAGCTGTTCTGATAACATGATGACCAGTTTAAACATCCAGAACTTCCTCTGGGTCCTCATTTTCTCACTTAGAGGAAAAGGTGGGGGTGGAATGACTCTGTCAGCACTAAAATGCTATGACCTTTCTGTAAGCTGTTTCTTCAAATGGATCCCTTTTTGCTCTTTAGTGGAAGGAAGCATACACATCAATATTTTTTGCTTCTAATTCAGGTGAAAGAAATAGAAACTCAGCCTCTCCCAAGATGTCTTTCATTATAACCCTGCAGCTCTTCCACCTTTCAAGGGTAATTCTGGATACCATCAAAGTCTTCTAGTCGTGAGAGAAGAGTAAGCCTCAGAACATTAGAAAAGGTTTGTCCCTCATGGAAACAAGTGTTTAAAGTCAAGAGCAGAAAGCATAAATGAAAAAGCGTAGTAAATAGAGAAACCTTTTTAAATAACTTTTTCACTCAGTGCAATAAACCCAGAGGTCACAATGCAGATGTTTTCTAAGTGTTATTCTCCGAAAACATAGGAAAGTACAGGAACGAAGGAGAAAACTTAGAGGATATTAATTCATTCTGTCTGTAGTTAATTTTGTCACTGTCATCAAAAAGAGTGATAACAAAGTGATGACAAAGATAGTTTCTGACAAAAGTGAGATTCTTGAGAATACATGAGAATATGGATGAGTGAAAACTCAGGATTTTATTTCATTTTCCTGATTCTGATTTCCAGCCTGTTCTATCAAAGGAAAAAGTTGTACATGTAGATACTGCATTTGTATATATTAAAATTCAAAAAATTGCTGTGAACATGGAGAACAAACAAAATTTTAGCTCTATCTCTTCAGCAAGGTGACTTTTTGAGTGCGCTATTATATTTTTTCATTTTAAATGCCACCCCTGAGTCAAAAGACGGAATGGTAATAGCAGAAGCTGGTGGAATTTCAACCTTCTTGCCCACACTGACAATGCTGTCTATAGCTGAATGTTCTTGGGATAGTGTCAAACCTGGATTTAACTCAACCCAAAAGAGTTGAAATTTTATATCCACACAAAAACCTGCACTTGGATTTTAATAACAGCTTCATTCATAATTGCCCAAACTTGGAAGCAACCAAGATGTCCCTCAGTAGGTGAATGGATAGATAAAACATGGCACATCCAAAAAATGTAATATTGTGCAGTGTTAAGAAGAAATGAACTATTAAGCCATGAAAAGACATTGAGGAACCTTAAATGAATGTTATTAAGTGAAAGAGTCCATTCTGAAAAGGACACACTGTACAATTCCAACTATACAACATACTGATTAGAGAAAAGGGTGAAGGGAAAAAATTTAATTCATATGTAGACATCTAGAAATAAATTTTATCCTTAAATATGAATAATACAAGAAAATGCATGTCATACTACTAGCAAGATCATCTGTCTGATACAGAGTCTATTTATTGCTCTTTTTTTTTTTTATGAAGCTTTCCCAAGTTTAGAAAACATGAAGAATATTATTTGGAAAATAGCTGAGATAACATCATAAATAATTTTCAAATATCCCTTTGCCACCAGAAACTAAAACAGATCTGCCTACCATCACCTCAGCCAAATTAACAAGTTTCACTTTCCTTCCTTCTCATGATTCTCACTGATTTCTACATCTTTTTAACCCAAGAAGTCACAATGCATCTGCCTGAAGGAAATATATCCTGCTATTTCAAAGGCATACCTTCCAACAAAATGACCTTAAAAATGGAACTTCTGTAAGGTAAAATCTATCGATTTTTTTTCTTCTAGGCTTTTTTTTAAAAGATTCTTTGATGTGGACCATTTTTAAAGTCTTTATTGAATTTGTTACAATATTGCTTCTGTTTTATGTTTTGATTTTTTGGCCACAAGGCATGTGGGATTTTAGCTCCCTGACCAGGGATTGAACCTTCACCTCTTCATTGGAAGGCAAAGTCCCCACCACTGGCCGGCCAGGGAAGTCCTTCTTCTAGGCTTTTACCTATGTTCTTCGAGCCTTTTTTAATATCCTCTAGGTGTTAGAATAATGGGTACATTAAGCCATTAGATTTTGCTTACATATTAAAGAAAATGTGTAGCCTAAAAGAAACTAAGCAAAGAGAGGCTGTAAGAGTAAATTTTACGCACAGATACAGGATAGAGTAAAGTCTATGCACAGGTGCAGGTGTCATCTGCAGGAATAGATGCAGCCCTTCTTACAAGGCTGCTTCCAGTTGGGTCTTATGTGCATTTTATGGTCGGTGCAATACAAGGCAACATCCATCATTGACAGAAGCCTGTTCCAGGACATCTTCCTAAAGCCAGTGAGAAAGAGATCCAGGTTTAGTTCTCTTTGTTCAGATTAATCATAGCCCTGAGTCTTTCCACCTACCACTTTTCATTTATTTTATTGAAATTTCAGTGTTGTGAGCGACTAAAACCTGGTTAACATAAACATTTCTTCCATCTTCTTCAGCATACCCAGTTCTAAATTTAATCTCAAGCTCTGACTGGCCTGCACACTGTAGACCTAATTCTCTAAGACTTACAATGTCTTAAATCTTCTTTAATTAGACTTTCAAATCCTAGGGAGACCCCCAAATAATTACTTTTAAAATCTTTATACCTCTCCTCACACTCCTGTGTAAATAGATGCTCTGTTATCAAGAAATGGCTAGAGAAATGCCCAGGGGCTGTCAGCCTGTCTTTTGAATCCGGGAAGCAAAGCACCACAGTGATTAATTTGAGTGGCAGGCTGTCTAATTTATTTCTGCTGAGGGAAATTCATTCATTTGCCAGGAATAATAGAAACACAAAATAAAAAGGCCATGAAAATGCCAAGAAATTAAACATGGTAATAGAATTACATCATGCTGCTGTGTGGGGTCCAGGTTTTAGTCCAAGGGTAGGAAATTGATTTTTATTATCTAGACTGAGCATGTCTTTATATGTCTTATACCTCCAATTTGAAACACTTTAGTCTTCTTCTTTGTTTTTCTCTTAAGATTAAGCCAGCTGGAGGGCACATTCTTTTACTTTTATATGCATAGTCTGTCAATGGACAGAAATTTTCTTGTTATCCAGAGCTACAACAATAATATAAAACACAAACTTTCTCTGCCCTATAGAAGTACCTTAAATATTTGACTAAGTCTTCAAATAAAAAATCAGCCCACATGATATAAAACATACTATTTTAAGCATGCTTAACTATACATTTCAATGACACTAAATTGTACAACTCTTACCATCATATATCTCCTGAGTTTTTCACCTTTTCCTAAATTGAAACTCAGTCCCTGTTAAACACTGACTCCCCATCCCCATCCCATTCCCTCACCTCCCAGTCCCAGGCATCTACCAGTGTAATTTCTGACTATGAATTTGACTATTATAGGTCCCTCATATAAGTGGAATCGAACAGTATTTGTCTGCACCTAATGTATATCGGAATGCATTTTAAGGTTAACTTAACATTTGTCCTATAAACAGACTGTATCTTCTTTTACTTCCCCTGTGCTTAACAGTAGCTTCTCATCAGTTATCCATTCTATGCATGGCACTGTGTTTATGTCAATCCCAGTCTCCCCGTTTATTCCCACCTCCTTGCCTTTCCCCGTTGATGTCCATATGTTTGCTCTCTATGTCTCCTCTATTTCTGCTTTGCAAATAGGTTCATCTATATTATTTTTCTAGATTTCACATATATGCATTAATGTATGGCACTTGTTTGTTTCTTTCTGACGTATGACCTTCTCTATACAAAAAACAATTAACAAAAAAGATGCCGTGATATCACGCCCACTTTAGGGCTGAAGGCACTGCAGTTCAGACATATCTACAATGGTCCCCATTAGAGACACAAACCATACACACTATACAGGACCCCAAGTTGTCTGAAATAAATAAAGCATTTAACTCGGGGAGGGGAATTCAAACTAAAACTCTACCATCTACCTATATTCTAAACAGAAATTAC
This sequence comes from Cervus elaphus, assembly GCF_910594005.1. Taxonomy (NCBI): domain Eukaryota; kingdom Metazoa; phylum Chordata; class Mammalia; order Artiodactyla; family Cervidae; genus Cervus; species Cervus elaphus. The sequence continues at coordinate 56,046,379 of NC_057819.1, read as the reverse complement.
AAAATATGTTATGATGGGGATTAAAAAGTAGAAAAATGAGGGTTAAATTTATTAAAGAATAGTGATTGACTAGATCCTGTTCTTATGTCTTTCATACCCTTTAAAACTAAGTACTTTTGTGGGTGGGAACATGGAAATAGGAGCAAGTTTTTTTACATAAAGAGATTCAACAGAATGAACATCCCTTATAAAGGCAATAAGTTGGTGTCCAAGTGGCTACAGTTAAAAATGATAGTTACCCACACTTTTTATTCTTGTGGGTCTCCTACTCTCTCATCCTCCCACCTACCCCCATCCATAAAAGTGTAGTTCATCAAGAGGTATTATGTGTATATGGGATACTTTTCCTCTTTAATTTCATGTTGTCTTCTAAAGAAAATGTATAAAGATTGACCTAGAATTGTATGTGAAAAATAGAATATGGAGTTTGTAAAACTCTGTGGGAAGCTTCAGTAACAGAGGAACAAAACTCTGCTGTAGGAATAGATAAGCAAGTTCCAGCAGATCATTGATCAGGCGAGAAAATATCTTATGTGATCACTAGGTCTGTGCTCTCTATCCCAGAGAAATATTAATAAAACAGATTTGGTTCCTCATAGGTCACAAAACTAACTGCAGAAGTCCATCTTCTCCTTCTGCTGTTCACAGAAAAGATGTCCTCATCTGCAAGGCATTTCTAGTGCCAGGATCTGGAACTTGCCAGCCCTCATATTTTCACATTAAGACATGTCATTCTGCAGGTCCTCGGTGTGTTTCGTTGTTTGCTTCAATTAGAAAGTAGAGTTTGGACTTCCCTGGTGGTCCAGTGGTTAAGACTCTACCTGCCAATGCAGGGGACCTAGGCTCAAGCCCTGGTCCAGGAAGATTGTACATGCCTCGGAGCAACTAAGTCCGTGTACCACAAAACTGAAGCGCGTGCCCTAAAGCCTGGGCTCCACAACAGCAAAAGCCATTGCACCGAGAAGGCCATGCACCGCAACTGCAGAGTAGCCCCGCTGGCCACAGCTGGAGAAAGCCCACGAGCAGCAACAAAGACCAGCGCTACCTAAAATACACAAAAAATAAAATTCTAAAAGCAGTTTAAAAAAAGGAGAGTTCTCTAGAGATAGCAACGAGTGTCTGCTTCCCAGCTAACTCAGAGATCACCTCCAGTTGTTGTTAACAGGATACAAGAATGAGAAAAGCGTTTCCCTGTATCTTACTATTGTTTAGGATAACATTGATTTATTAGATGAATTCCTTTTCTTTTTTTCCAAGAGTGGAAAAAGAGCTGCATTCATATTTCTTACCTAAGTACTAGTTTTAGGTTAAATGAAGAATCAATACACCAAAGATTTCTTTACAGCTAATCGTTGGGAGGGATTTGGAGAATGTGTAATCACATTTTGACACAACCTTATGAATCCAGAATCAATATATTTAAATAGAGCCAGACCATTAGTTTCATTTAAACACTTGGGCTTAACTACATGACTTAAATGAATTCAATATTATATTTTGGCTCTGAAGCTGCATAATATAAACAACAGTTTCATTACAGGAGCAAAATATCAAATCATACAATTTTACTAAGCAAGTCTTTTTGTATTAGCCTGAACATTTCCCACATTCCCACAGAAAAGCTAAAATGGGCAATGGCGTCAAATTATTCAGTATTACTTCAAATCAAGCCCCCTGTTTTGATTGCTTGAATATTTAGCACATGGTTATTGTGGAAAATGAGTTCCATTGATGTTGGTGTTTTTATTCCATGGACCGCATAACAGGCTATGCTTACTGATTCAATATATGGCTCTTTATCAATGTACTTTATCTACATTTTTCCCTTGGCCAAAACTTCACACACATATATATAATAACTCCTGTTTGCTCAACTGGCTTTGGGGCTGACTCATATCATCATCAGTTTGGCAGGCAACTGGCCCTTATCTCCTTCCTTGAGGTTCCTTTATGCTTTCCTCAATAAGACGTGAAACAACTTGTGTTTCCTGGGAACTAGAAGATAAGAGAGTATTCGAATTGCTTCTCTAGCAAGGAAATGTTTACTCACCTACATTGACTTTTCCCAATTTATAGGACCCTCTCCTCTGAGCCAGAATCCTGCCCCATTTCCACCTCTCTCCCTCTCAGAATTCCAGTGAATATTGGAGGTGCTGGACAGTGAAAATGACCCACGGTGAGCACTCAGATCCATATCAAGGCTCTGGCCAAGCCAGTCATCCAAGACTTCTTCAAATTAGCATTCTTTTAGAATAGTTCTGACTGGATTAAATATATTTTTAATGTTTAAAAAAAAAGTAATGACTTTTTTTTGAATGCCACCTGCTTGTGACTTAATCACTGATGATAATTTTATCACTGAGTATAACTAATTATAATTCTTAAGGATAGGAAAGCTGAGCGATATATGGGGAAAGCACAGAATTAGGAAATTTGGGTTCTCACACCACTCTTACAAGTTACGTGCTGAGTTTCTGTAGTGAATTATCTTAACTTCTCTGTGCCTCATACTCTCATTGGTAAATGGAGAATGATGAAAACTATCCCAATTGCTACACACAATTCCTCTGAGGATTAAATGAGATAAGAGGCTACAGAGTTATTTGAAAACTACAAGACACTGTGTAAAAATAACAAATTACTTTCGATAATCTCAGAGACATAAACCTACCAAAAGTTTTGAGCCAATGGTAACTAAAGAAAAAACATGCTATTGAGAAGCAGATATGTATTTCTCATTTACTACATGATAGTTTATGATTCTGGAGAAGGAAATGGCAACCCATTCCAATATTCTTGTCTGGAAAATCCCACGGACAGAGGAGGAGCCCGGTGGGCTATAGACCACCACGCACGGGTTCACAAAGAGTTGGACATGACTGAGTGACTGAGCAACAGTCTATGATTTAAATATGTTTTTCTATGTGGATTGGATATGCAAAAGGAAAAACTGCTTCTTCATCAACCATGTCTTTCCTTGGGTTAAAAGCATCATGAACTATTCAAATGACTTCAGACTTAAATTCAGTCTCCTCGTTCTCCCACACCCTCCATATCCAACCAATCAAGTCTTCCGGTTCTCTTGACTCTTCCCAGGAGGTCTTTACCTCCTCGCCTCACACCCACTGAAACTCTCCATGTCATCAGGCCTGTTTTCACTGCAAGTGGCTTGAGGAAGAAAAGAAAGAACTGATTTACATAGCCAAAAATTTCAGAGGGAAAACCAGCTCCTGGTATATTTGAATTCAGGAGATCAAATGACATTGTTCTGACCCTATTGTCTCCATCAGAAGGCTCCACCTGCCATACTGTCACTCACAGGCCCTACACTTCCAGGGGCAAAAAGGCCACCAGGAACTTGGGTTTATTCTCCCAGATGAAACAGTACTTCTCTCCCAGTCATTTTTATTTTATTTTATTTATTTATTTATTTTGCCACACTGCACGGCTTGTGGAATCTCACCTCTCCAACCATGGACTGAACCCGGGCTACTGCAGTGAAAACCCAGAATCCTAACCACTAGAACACCAGGGAACTTCTCCAAGGAGCTTTGATACAAGTCCAGCATGGACTTTCTTTGTGCTGACTTTTACCCATTTTTTTCCCTGAACCAAGTCCTCCGATCAGAGAGGGAGCACACACTCATCGGGCAACTTGGATCACATGCCTGCCACACCCACCCACATCCAAATATCAGGCCACAGGGACTATGTCAGTTCTACCTCCAATCACTTGGACTGACTGTGTACAAGCAGTGGCTTTCCATATAGTCAGAAAGATGAAATAATCAGAGGAGAAGGCGAGCAGAGGCTGGTCAAACAGAACATATGTCCATTATACTCTCCTAGGGGCTCCCAGGCGGCACTAGTGGAAAAGAACCCATCTGCCAATGCAAGGGAGAAGGCAATGGCAACCCACTCCAGTCCACTTGCCTGGAGAATCCCAGGGATGGCGGAGCCTGGTGGGCTGCCATCTATGGGGTCGCACAGAGTCAGACACAACTGAAGTGACTTAGCAGCAGCAGCCAATGCAAGAGACATAAGAGACATGGGTTCAATCCCTGGGTCAGGAAGATCCCTTGGAGGAGGAAATGGCAACATACTTCAGTATTCTTGCCTGGAGAATCCCATGGAAAGAGGAGCCTGGCAGGCTTTAGTCCATGGAGTTGCAAAGAGTCAGACACGACTGAAGCATCTTAGCATGCAACCTAGGGCTTCATAATCTACTATTCACAACCAGATTTAATAAAAGTGACCTAAGGCTACTCTTTGATAACACCAATTTAAAAAATTTTTTCAAATATTAAATTATGTAAATTTTTTAATCAAAAGAATTAAAAGAAGCCACATACATGTATCATCCCAAAAGTTATCTAACCAGGCTGTGCCCATTTATATATTACTACAAAACCACAGTCCTGGTTGCATGGCTTCCTTGTGCTTCCTCTTCTCAGGTTCCTAATCAATTTCTCCTTCAGGGTTGTAAAACCCTAAAGCAAATTCTTTTTTATCTTTTCAAGTGTGTACACATCATATTTTCCTTCTGTGGTCAAGACTATGCAAAAATCCAGATAATTACTTTCCTTTAAAACTTAATAGACACCATAAACTATTATAGACACTATATACTACTATTTGGGTTAAGCTAACCCATCTGTTTGTTTTGTTTTTTCTGTTTTAATGCCTCAGGCTCTTTTTTTTTTTTTTAATGCCAGACTGTATTTTCTCATATTTATGAGTTTATCTGTTCTAAAGTATTAAATAAATTTGAACAAATGCACCCATGTTATGTTAAAATTCCCTCATCTTTCTTTGCCTCCTATGTTGAGAATCTTTTATTCCCTGTCTTACAACCTCTAGGCTTACCATTTTTCTTCAGTGATTGTTATACCAACCATTCTCTTCCTTTCTTCCCCGGTATTTCTGCTCTTTCTCAGTGTAGGGGGTGACTGCAGGAACATTTCAGCCATTCTGACTTATATAAAAATCTGGAGGAGGGAGAATTTAATCCCCTTTGGCTCAATACTTCATTCATGAGGAAAGAGCCAGGGGACAAATATTCCCCTCTTGCACACCGTGGGCAAGCCATCTTAAAACATTTTACATGGTTCCCCATAGAGACCCCAGTGGAATTGAACCCCAGTTGCCCACACCAGTAACCCAATTTAGTTCATACCCTTGAATTTTCTTTCCTTTCCCTATTTACTTCTTCTCAGTGTTCCCCCTCCAATTTCCCAGTATCCTCCTCTCCCCATAATTTACCTGTATCCACCTAAACAGTGCTCTTAATCTGGGGGCTATGGGAGTATCCAACTAAGATAATCCATGATTACAGTTCTTATCCCCCCTAACAAATATGAACCTTTTGATGCCAGAAATTATATTTTCTTCATCCTTAAAACTCTGACACTTAATGCATTATTTGGAATAGAACAAATATTTAATAAATATTTGTTTCAACAGTTGAATGACTATGATCACTCTTAAATTGGAAATCAGGAACTTTCACTTTTACCTTTAATGAAAGTTGTTTGTTGTAGACCATTCCTCATGCCAAGGACAATTAGAAAAGCCAACTAAAAAAAAATTTTTAAGCAATATCTTTAAAGGCTTGAACACTGCTAAGGCAACCAACACTTAAGGGGTCAAGATCCTGGTGAATAGAGAAGTGCAGAAAGGTAAGATGAATTCTGAATGAGGCTTGCCTCTCAGGGTATCTGCCAATTAGAGATTTCAAAAGACAGGTTTAGAATCTTTAGCCATTGCTAAAAAAGTAGATGGGCTTCCCAGGTGGCACAGTGGTAAAGAATCTGCCTGCCAAGGCAGGAGACTTAAGAGACACAGGATCCATCTCTGGGTCAGGAAGATTTCCTGGAGGAGGAAATGACAACCCACTTCAGTACTCTTGCCTGGAAAATTCCTTGGACAGAGAAGCCTGGCAGGCTACCATCCAAGGGGTTGCAGAAGAGTCAGGTATGACTGAGTACACACACACACAAGTAGATAACCTAAGTAAGTCTTTTTGTAATCTCACAAGGTTCAGTAAACAACAATTAAGCTTGGTGCTGACAAGGCAGCCAAGATTTGAGAGTATAGGCTGAAGGGAAGAGAGGTGTAAAAGGTGAGCCTGACACTCAGTTGATTTTCCTTGTCAAGACATTTTCTCAACTGAGCTAATCAGGGCAAGAAGCTAAGAGGCTAAACATAAAGCCACTGCAAATCAAGACAGATTTTTAAAAAATCTTTTAGTGTTGAGAAGACAAAACTGGAGACCATGATCCATCAAGGGAGAGACACTATAGTGACCACTTAACGCACTCATTTGAAACCATCAAGAAGGTGGTTAAATCTTCAGGAAACTGAAACCCAGATTTCGGTTCACTTGATTAGGTTGATTTGCCTCCACTAGACATACCGAGCAGAGGATACAGTAAACTCTCTGGAAAGAGATAACACAATCCAGATCACCTCCAAATTTTCATATGCAATGGCTGGTAGTTAATAAAAGTATACTGAGTAAGCAAAACAAAACAACAATGCAGTAACAAAGAGGAACTGAGAGAAACAATAGACAATAGGAAAAGAATCTGAGATGATCCAGATAAATTTTCTTCCCTCGGGGCTTGCAAATATCCCAAACGATGACCTAGAGTCAGACCCAAGTAGGGATCCGGAGTTCATACCTTCTACCATACCACCATTGCAACGTCTTGGAAACAAGGCAAGAATGTATTGGCAGATGGCCATTGTCATATTGTTAGTTGCAGGCTTCGTTTTTCATTCTTTATGTTTTTTTCAAGCTATCTTAAATCAATGTCTAACATTTGACAAACCAACAACACAAGGGCAGGCTGCCCAGGGAATATAATTTAAGAAAGGACATTGAAATAGCTGTTGTTTAGTCAGTAAGTCATATTCAACTCTTTTGTGACTCCATGAACAGTAGCCTGCCAGGCTCCTCTGTCCATTGAATTTCCCAGATAAGAATACTGGAGTGGGTTGCCATTTCCTCCTCCAAGGGATCTTCCCAGCCCAGGGATTGAACCCGTGTCTCCTCCATTGGCAGGCAGATTCTTTATCACTGAGTCACCAGGAAAGCCAGTTAAGACATTCCAGATTCAATGGCAGACAGCTGTTGAAAGAGAGCCCTTAGGTAAGGCACTTTTTAAAGATATATCTTGGAAGGCTGAAGGATGAAGTCTGAAAAGTTTAATTTGTTGATCACTCCTGACCTGAGAAGTTGTTCCTCATGCGTGTAAACAGCTCCAAGCCCTGCTGTTGACACTCCACACACCATACTCTTTTTTTTTTTTTTTTTTTTTTTTAGTAATCAAATATCTTCATTTCCCAAGTGTAACACCTGGTTTACAATTATTGGCAACACTACAGCTCAGAAAGACAGACTGCTCTTCTGAACTCAGCTTGAAAATCTCACTTTGATCTCTATAGCCAGAGGCAATAGTTAGTAAGTTTCAAACACTTCAAACTCCAGAGACTCTAGTTTTCCTCTTTCTTATTGAGAAAAGCAAGTATGAGATAAATATAAAAATCCTACCTTGGAAATAGTTACATTTCTGGCTCATAATACTTAAAAACGTTTAATATTGGTAATAATGCTTAGGCTTGTCTGGTGGCTGAGTGGTAAAGAGTCTGCCTGCCAGTGCAGGAGACACAGGTTTGATCTCTGAGCCAGGAAGATCCCACATGCCTCAGAGCAACTAAGCCCGTGGGCCACAACTACCAAGCCTCTGCTCTAGGCCCGGGAGCCGCAACTACCAAGCCCACATGCCACAACTACTGAAGCCCATTTGCCCTAGTGCCTGTGCTCCAAAACAAGAGAAGTCACTGCAATGAGAAGTCCACACACCGCAACTAGAAATTACTGATACTAGTGATTAGTGCCCCTGATCACTACAACTAGAGAAAAGCCCACCCAGCAATGAAGACCCAGCACAACCAAAATAAAATACATTAATTAAATTATTTTTTAAAAATAATAGTGCTTAAAGAAACACAGAGAGTCACACTGACTGGCAAAAGAGACCAGGCCCATGTCTTTTGCCTTGTAACCCAGGGCTGTTTCCACTACAGCCTCATTTGACTGGATGTTTTAGGTACTATAAAGATCATTACTACCCTAAATAATTTCTGCAAAAAAACTTAATAAGCAAAAACCTCAGTTAAATAAAATTGAGAGACCAAAAGAAGGAGATCTCACACCCTGTGAAGATAGCAGAGCCCAACAGGAAAAAGACTGCTTTCTTGGCAATAACTCAACCAGTGAAACAACATGGACTCATTATTTAATGTAATCCTCCCAACTTTCTTTTCCTCTCAATAAGGGTTCTCCTTTTCTTGCTCTTTGGGGACTTGTACAAGACTTACTGTGATTACAGACCCCAAATTACAGTTCTTTCCTGATCCCAAACAAATGTTGGAGAAGTAACTGGCCATCTATTTATTCAATATTTTAGATCAGCATTTCAAAGTAATTGTCTTCAATATTGAGATCCTGTAAATTAATGTTTAAAATAAAAATTGGAGGAGAGATTTCTCTGGTGGGCCAGTGATTAAGACTCCATGCTTCCACTGCAGGGGGCTCAGGTTCAGTCCCTGGCTAGGGAACTAGGATCCCACATGCCACTCAGAGCCACCAAATATTTTTTATATAAAATAAAAATTATGTATTGGGGACAGGGAGGCCTGGCGCTCTGTGGTTCATGGGGTCACAAAGAGTCGGACACGACTGAGCGACGTAACTCAACTGAATGTATTGGGGGAACCGTGTTACAAGCATAATATGATCTCATATTTTGAATTCATTTTTTAAGTCTAACATAATTGACAATCAATCATATTCCTATTAAGTTGAAGACACTTCACAATTAATTGACTGAAAACATGACTAAATTCAAACAAAAAGGAAATCAATATTCCATTATGATCTTTGAAGAATGCTGATAAAGAGGATCAATCTATTTTTTACCAAATATTTCAAATCAACCTATGTCAGGCAGGTCATTTAAAAGGACTGATGAGTAAGAATTACAAATAATATTCTGAAATTGAATATGTGGGACTTATGGTTTAGTGAATTATTATTTAAGTTAATATCACCTTTAAATCTAAAGTAATTGAGAAATTCTAGAATAATTAAAATTTTAGAGTTTTGGAAGAACTTTCAACATTCAGGAAAAACCATATCTAACCAAGCTAGTGGTATGTGTTGTTTATTAATTTCTAGCATGGATAATATTCAAACTATTTAATCACTTAGACCACATAGTACCAACTAATTAGAATGATTACTGGCTGACATAACAGTGCAGACCAGCTAAATATCAGCCCTGATTTTAGCAAAATTAGTAAAATGAGTTAAACAATAAGGATTCATATGCTATCTTTTCCCCCTAAAACTTTAACATAAATGCTTACAATGGTAAAGATGCATATTCTTTAACTGGTCATATTGAGAAATGTTCTAATACCAGTGCTGCAAACCAATAGGGCATTTCTGGTCTGAGGGCAAGGTATCTGTGGACTGCACAGCCCTTGGTTTAACATGAATTAATTGACAACACTTCACATAGGCTTCACAGGTGGCGCTAGTGGTAAAGAACCCTCCTACCAATGCTGGATACGTAAAGAGAATGAGGGTTTGATCTTGGGTCCGCAAGATCCCCTGGAGGAGGGCATGGCAACCCACTCCAGTATTCTTGCCTGAAGAATCCTGTGGACAGAGGAGCCTGGCGGGCTACAGACCATGGGGTCGCATAGGGTCGAACATGACTGAAGTGACTTAGCACGCAGGCAGACTTCACATGAAAGGTTTTGGTTTCCCTTGAAATATCAAAGATCTATGAGTAAATGACCCCAGAATGCCTCATGACAACAGTGACCAGCAGCTGCTGCCTTCAGAAAAGGCATGCTTCCCACGTGGATGAAGTGGCCACCAGCCCTGTTTTACACTTTTAAAGAACCCGCTTTGTGCCTATGGACACTTGAGCTTGGAAGCTGTTTGGCGTTCAGTTAACCATTGGACAGAGAGCAGCCTCACGCTTCCTGTGAGTTTAAATTACCTAGCTAGAGTTTCTCAAGTCTCTGTTACCGTCCACAAAGCAAATAAATGGTTGGCATAAGTAAGAACAGTTCCAAATATAAAAAAGTGACTTGGAAATGAATATAGATGGTATGAACACACTGTCCACAGAAAAAAAGCAGAATAGAGAATATTTTACAACTTTAGGAAAGAATAGTGCTTCGTGTGTCATTTCCTTATGATTTACCGTAATGCCTCTTTACAAGGTGTTATTATTCCGAACATCTTGCCCTTAAATCGCAGCAAGAGTTGTATTTCAGATGAACAGTTTCATGTCTCCTAAAATTTCAATAAAAATCCAGGCCTGCTCTATCTTGCTGATAAAGGCCTTGGTGTAGCTGTCGTTCACTGAAGTGTCAGAGACACAAAGCAACTAGCATGCTCTCTATCTTTTTGTGTCTCAGAAACACACGTTTATAAAATCGTCAAACTATAATCCAAACTATTTCACTTGACAATAAATATAAAATACTTCCAAATCCAGGTGCTTAATAACAGTCAATTAGTACTGATCAAGGAACATACAGAAGAGGAATGTAAAGAGTGGTCAAAACTTAGTTGTGTCAAAAAAAACCCACTCCCTTTTTCCAATAGGATTGCTAGGTTGGTAGAGTAGGAGAACGTGGCCACATGGTGTATTTGTAAAAAAAAAAAAAAGAGGGTTTGTTTTTCCTTTATATTCTTGTAGAGAGATGAAGGAATATGAGCTAAATAAAATCAGAAGGATTTTTATCTTTTACCTAAACTGTCTCTTTCTCCAGGGATTTCTTTCTTTATTTTGTGGTGCTATCACTCACCACCAAACATCCAAGCTAAAAATCTTGACATCGTCCTGATTCCTTTCTTTCCTTCTTCACTCCATTCAATATTCTATTATTTCTAAAATACAGTCTCTTTCCCTCACCATTGCTGCTTCTCTGATGCAAATTCTCCCACTGCAGTAACTTGTTCTCACCCTCCAATCTCTTCTCTTTAAATGGGTCCCTTCAAGGCCACCAGATAACTTAAAATAAAAGTCACACCATGGCACTACTCCACATAAAACCCATTGATGATTCCCCATCCAAAGCCCTCACTAATTTTAGGTTGCAATAATGAAATTCAAGATCCAGGATATAGGCAGGGGATGCACCATTCTGTTCCTTATGAAAAGATCATACCCATATATGGGAAAACTAGAAAGAAACCAGAATCACCAACAACTACATAGTCTTTTCATAGAAGTAGAGATGTTTTACATGGAAGTAAAAAATCTCTGGGTGAACTGAGCAATCTAGAAATAACTGTAAGATTGTAGATTTGTTCTACAAGGCTGAAGATATGGATCTAAGATCTATATATATGTGTATATATATATATATATATTAGAGAATCAAATTTTGGCTATTACAAGAAACAGCTTTTAATGCTCTAAATTGAACAAGATTAAGCGAATAAAGTGGTACATTTCCCACCACTGAAAGTATTCAAGCATAGATTGGACAATTACCTTGACTGATCACAGTATCATAAAAGCTGTTGAAGTCTCCAATAATTCAAATTAGTCATTTAATGTGAACTTTAAAGTCCTTCAAATTCCAATATGCTATGGTTATTTTTCCAAAATTATAAAGTATAAAACACTTTTCCATTATAAGACTTAATGTTTAAAATACTGGCAACCGCTGGCTTACCTATAACAACACAATTTCTCTCTAATCCCTTTTGGCTAATCACACCCACCTTCCAATTACCTGCCTCAACATTTTAAACTCTCTCCCCCCCCCCCCCCTTTTTTTTTGTTCAAGTATAGTTGACATACAATATTATATTAGTCTCAGGTATATATCATAGTGATTTGACATTTATATACAGTCTAGTAACCATCTGTCACCATAAAAACTTATCACAATATTATTGACTATGTTCCCTAGGATGTATATTACATTCCGTCTTTTATGGACATGTATTTGAGCAAACTCTAGGAGATAGTGGTGGAGCAGGAAATGGAAACCCACTCCAGTATTCTTGCCTGGAAAATACCATGGACAGAGGAGTCTGGTGGACTACGGTCCATAGGGTCACAAAGAGTTGGACATGACTTAGCGACTGAACAACAACAGCAGCTATAGTCATTTTATAACTGGAAGTCTGTATCTCTTAATCACCTTCACATATTTTGCCTAATTCCCAAAACCCCTCTGTCTGACTTATCTCACTTAGCATGATACCCTCTAGGTGCATCCAGCTTGTTGCAAATGGCAAGATTTTATTCTTCTTTATGGCTAATAATCATTATATATGTACATATATGAGTAATTTTAAAGGGCTATTGAGTAAGTATCACCAAAATAATATTCTGAAGTTGAATGTGTGGGATCTTCCTACCTCACCATCTTGATCCAAACTCCTCAATTTTAACATTCTTAGCTAAAGTAAGTAAGATCTTGATTTAGAAAAAACTCTATGGTATAACTACAACCACAAGTTTCTCACAGAAATCAGTAGGCAGTGCCATCACTCAAGAAGTGTCAGGCTCAGAGCATTGGCCCTCCAAGTCCTTCAGAGGTATCCTTGCACACTAATAGATAATAAAAAATTCTAAAATATTTTATTTTTTAACTCAGGTTTAAAGCTTCTGATAAAATTGAAAATTCCTATGAATATTCCTCCCTCTACTACCCAGAGTTTATGACACCCAGAGCCAAAAGGAAGAGAAAAGGCCATGTAGGAAAAAAAATAAAACAAATTCTCCTTAAAGAGTTCTGTAAAGTAGCTTATGTGGTATAATTTTCACTGTTGTGGATGACGAGTTTTGTTACTTTTATGGTATGAAACAAGTTTCCAAAACTAGAACTCTCTTCTTGGAAGAAATTAGGTCTTAAGTTTCCCATATGTCTCCTTTCAAGGAAAATTGGGAAAAGCTAAATAAATGCAATATATTTATGGCAAGGGGGAATGATATCCTATCATTTTTCTCCTGCTATTCAAGCCTCTTCCTCTTGCCAAGTTCAGAGGTACTGAGCATATAAGATTTCTGGCCACTGCCTAGAGAAAACATGACTAAGTGCTATCCTGAAATCTTGTAATTCACAACTGTGGATTCACAACTATGGAGCTAGGAGTCAGGATTCTCCCTTGAGGATTCTCCAAGCATCTAAAGGAAGCAGGCCTGTGTCAAGTGAGGTTTCTGAAGGCCAGGGGAAGGTTACAAGACGGTGGCCAACCTATAAGCCAAAGATAAATGACTCTGGTGTCCTCTCTGATTCACATACTAGAGCATGCTGGCTCCTAATTCTAATGTGGCAACACTAATCAGAGGAAAATCCAGTAGAAATGCAGAAGGGACAGATTTGGGGAGTGAAAGTCGTTCAGTCATGTCCGATTCTTTGCAACCCCATGAACTATGTGGTCCTTGGAATTCTCCCAGCCAGAATACTGGAGTGGGTAGCCTTTCCCTTCTCCAGGGGATCTTCCCACCCCCGGGATCGAACCCAGGTCTCCCACAGTAAAAGAGGCTTGGTAATGGTAACTCAGACTCTTGCACAGCTTGCCCTTTCCTGGCCAACATGCCATGTGTCCTAAGTGGGAAAATCTGTGCCTATTCTCAGTCTGAACCTTGGCAGGAAAGGAGTGGAGGAAAGGAGGTTGATGAGTCTTCTGGAGTCTTCACTTCAGAAATTCAAATAGAGGAAAGTTTCTTCTCACTACACCTAAGAATGAAATATCAATAAATCACCCTCGGTGCTTTTTCCAAAAACCCATTATGTATGGACTCTCATGGAATGTTAATATCAGGCAAAATCAGAAAGGAAATTTCACTGATGGTACAGACAGTCCCTTGAATCTTCCAGGCGAAATAATTTGCACCCCTTCTGGAAATGACTAGGTATATTTAGAACTGTATGTCTCATTTTGTGGTCATTCTAACAGCAATAACAATATTCTGTAGAATATTATAGTGTTCACCAAAATGGTATAATAATTATGCCAGTCAGTTTTGAGTGAATTACCCTGGTAGGCACCCTGGGAATAGAAGACCACTAAACAATCTTTTAAGCCTCCCTGGTAGCTCATTCAGTAAAGAATCCACCTGCAATTCAGGAGACCGGTGTTCGATCCCTGGGTTGGGAAGATCCCCTGGAGAAGGGAATGGCAACCCACTCCAGTATTCTTGCCTGGGAAGTCCCATGGACAGAGGAGCATGGCAGGCTACAGTCCATGGGGTTGCAAGAGTTGGACATGACTTATCAACTAAACCACTACCAAATAATCTTTCCCAGCCACCCACACAAAAGATCTCTCCCACTTAGAGTGGAGGGTAAATTTGAGTACCTTTCTCAGGGCCTTTGGAAAAAATTGTACCTGGAAACCAGAAAATAAAAAACAAGCAAGCCAAAAAACCTTTTGATTGTATCATTTGTTTTTAAATACTGATAATCTGAGGAGTTAAAAAAAATATCAGTCTCCAAGACACATTTTCCCTGTAGTAGGTGATATTTATTGCCAAGCCTGGTTTTCCTCTTGCTAATGAGTCACTTAACTCTTCTTCCCATAGCTCACAGCTTATAGCAGTCATGCTTTTAAACTATCTGTTTTTTCATTGTAGATGGCCTCTTGTGATTATTTAAAATTAGGTCAAATTATGATCTATTTTCAATGGGGTTTGTACATACCCAGGATTAAAAGAATTTGTTTCTGTCTTGCTCTCTTGCCTCCATTAGTCATCCTGAATGGAGGCAGGAGGAGAAAGATCAGGAAAATAGACATGGAATTCATGGGTCTCTTGAGTCAAGCCATCCACAGATAAAGAGCAACTGGCTTTGATTCTTCACAAGGACGAGCTGCTTGACATAATCATTCTTTACTCTCACTTTCTGCCTGTGAGTCTATTCCATAGTTTCTGTCCTTTTTAGGAAGAGCAACACACAAAAGAAATGCCACCAAACCTAGCATATTTCCAGTGTCCACCAGTTGGAGTTTTGTGTTCAAGGAACCATCAAAGGCTTTCTCCCAGACCCTGACCACAGAGGACAGGGACTGCATCTAACTCCTCCATCACCATCTCCTGGTTCTTACTTCTTCATAGACACAAATGCTTAAAAAATTGAAATTTCATCTTCAATTGTTTTTTAAAAAACTTTGATTCTCTGTTCCTTTTGCTTCTGCTCCAGATGAGAATCGAGTGGCCAAAACAATGAAATTTAATTTAATTAAATAAAACATTTTAAAATTGTTATAAAAAAGAAAAGAAAGAACCGTTAATGTCAAATAATATTTCTAAGCACCTCTTTCTGCCAGGAATTCCAGAAAACGTGGGTATATGCAACTACTTGCCTCGCTAACAAGAAGTTACAAAAGTGAAAAACTAAGATTTGAGTGAAATTGTGGGCAGTGGTTGCTGTTCTGGTCTCATTTATTGAAATTCTGAAGAGTTACACTGTGCCTTTTCTCATCAGCACTGTTTCCTGAAGCTTCCCATCTGCAGATCCATCCCAGCAGTTCATGGTTCTCCCCACCTCTGCCAAGAACAGAGGCAACTGCACATTTTTCAGCTATTTAATCACAAGGCACCAGTTTGTTCTACTTGAGAACTTTGGGACACCAATTCCCATCTCAGCTGTGGGGTCTTAATTCTTCCTTAGACATGGTTCCTGCAAAACACACAGTGAACCTCCTTACTTCATCCTCTACTGTTTACCCTTCATACTCCAACATGCCATACAAATCCCTGTCAAAACTACCTCTGCGATTTTGAATAAGTGAGAAATGTCAGAAGTGGCCAAAGCAATACCATCACCAAGACCAGTTCTTGCAGCTGAAAATTGCATCTGGTAACCAAATAGTTCCTCACCCTCTGTGCTAATCTTTTGAACAAGTTCAACGCAAAGACTGAATTATGCTACCTCTAGGAGTGTTAAAAGATTAATGACCTTAATATCTATGAAGTTCTTTGAAGGTTAAAAAGTACAAGCACTAAGTTTTTTTAAGCCAGCATTTAATTTGTGTAACTCAAATATATAGTAATGTTTCATTTAGACAAGTCTTTGAGGAAGAAAGAAGCAAGCACAAATTACATTGATTTATGTCCCTGTGCTGCTCCTGATTGGGAATGTGATTTGTTACATGACCTTGAAAAGATATAACATGCCAGACAGGGGCTGGCGAGGAGTGAGAAGTAAGGAAAGCAACTTATTGTGAGATCACACTCACAGGAGAAGAGCCAGGGACTTTAGGACTGGGAGATGGACAGTTTGCCTTTGTGAACACCTTCACCTCTTCTTGAGGATCGCATCCTTCTTTACCCCATCCCCTGGCTGCCTGGAGACACTCCATTTTCTGCATCTCAGACCCTGAATCAACTATTTGGAATTTCTCCAACTCCAGCTTCTTGAATTCAAAACTCCCACTTTCTTGGCAACACCTCCTGTCCTTCCATTTCCCTCTTCCCTTTCCTGACATCAAATATATTATTCTTCCATGGAGATATTATATTTGCCTTCCCACTGTCAGAGCATCCTGGTCTGAACTCCTTCTCTCCTACTTGGTTAGTCAATGGCTTCAACTGCACCCCAAGCTCCCTCATCTTCCCCTTTTCCCTCTGCTCCCATGCAGTCCACCCAGTCCAGATTGAATCTAATCACTTCTCAGTTTGTGTCCACAACACCCAACTTTGCCTTTACCAATTAAATCAAATAGGGAAAAGTAAAATTTAAAAAAAAAAACCAAGAGTATAAGATAAGACAGAATAGGATAAAGTTAAGCAAATAACACTGTCTTTACTGGTCTCAGCTAAAAAACGGTGGCTTCGATTGGACTCTTTGGTCTAATTGGACTCGGAAATTTCTTGATGTGTCTGACATTTATATTCTTTGGATTAGTGGTTCCAGCTCTTTAACCTTCTCAGATTCTTTACTCCAGGGACTTTTCTCAGTCCAGTGATTAAGACTCTACACTTACACCACAAGGGCCATGAGTTTGATCTCTAATCAGAGAGCTAAAATCCTGCATGCCATGCAGCCAAAAGAAAAAAATTATCTACTCCATTTCCACTTTAAATTTTCCACCAATGATCTTGTCTCACACCTCACAGAGAAAATAGAAACTGCAAGATAAAAGCCTCTCCAATTCTCTTTCCTTCCCCTCTTTCTCTATGTATACACGTAAAAGTGTGAAAGTCGCTCAGTCGTGTCTGACTCTTTGTGACCCCATGGACTATAGCCTACCAGGTTCCTCTGTCCGTGTGATTCTCCAGGCAAGAATACTGTAGTGGGTAGCCATTCCCTTCTCCAGGGGATCTTCCCAACCCAGGGATTGAACCCAGGTCTCCTGCATTGCAGGAGGATTCTTTACTGTCTGAGCCACCGGGGAAGCCCTCTTTATCCTCAAGATCTAACATATACAGACCCACCACCTTTTCCCTTTAGGTCAAAGTGGCTTCCCCACTTCCTAGACCATTCACATAATTTAATCCTATGCTTACATTTCTGACTTCACTATGTTACAGACTCTCCATTCCCTGGGGGACGTTGACCCTTCTTTCTTTTGAGAAAAAAAAAATGGCATAGGAATGCCACTGAACAAATCATATTACCAGGAAGGGGCAATGCATCACGGAGATCTTTTTTTTAAATATGATACCTGCTATATTTTAAGAATAATAGCTAGCATTTGCTGAGCAGTTGCTATGATTCAGGGAGTCTAGTAAGAACTTTATATTCATATCTACTTGACCCTCTCCATATTTCTTTCCAGAAAATTCTATTAATGTTATTATTTAAAGATGATTTAGTAATGAGCAACCACAACAACTCTGGAGGACTACTGCATCAGAGGGTTGGTGTCAGGTCAATAGCAATGGAATGATCTCCAAAATATATATATGTTTTGGAGTCACTATTGATATTTTCATCCAGTCATTGGCTAGGACTTAAAAAGCAAACTTGAGCATATTTTAAATGTCCATTTTCATTGTTTTAAAAACATTAAATATATTACTAATTCTGATATCTGTTCAGATCTATATTGGACACAAGAATTCTGAAAATACTTAGTGACAAAAGTAGTTTTCTGAAAGCTTCATTATAAGTTCTCCCTCTGGGAAAGATTGAAGGCAGGAGGAGAAGGGGACAACAGAGGATAAAATCGTTGGATGGCATCACCGACTCAACGGACATGAATTTGAGTAACCTCTGGGAGCTGGTGATGGACAAAGAGACCTAATGTGCTGCTGTCCATGGGGTCGCAAAGAGTCGGACATGACTGAGCAACTGAACTGAACTGAATTGAACATTATAAGTCCTAGGAGCTTGTAATAGAGGAGCTTCCTGTCTTTCTGGCTACTGTGGGGCAGGATCTTGCATCTTGATGGTACATACTATGAAAGTCTGGAGGTTGTCTGAAGTATCTCTCTTATCTACACAAAAGCAATCCATTTTTGGTACAGAATGAGGAGTTTGGAGGATTTCTGCAGTTCTCTTGCTCTAATAAGACTGAAAAATTCTAAAAATAACCACTCTTTATTTGAATGCTGTTATGGATTGATGTGTGCCCCCCCATTCTTATGTTGAAGACTTAACCTCCAAATCTTAGAAGGTAATTTTACTTGAGAATAAGGTCACTGCATATGCAGTTTTATTTTATTTTCTTGGGCTCCAAAATCACTGAGGACAGAGACTACAGTTATGAAATTTAAAGACTGCTTGCTCCTTGGAAGAAAAGCTATGACAAACCTAGACAGTGTATTAAAAAGCAGAGACATCACTTTGCTGACAAAGGTCCATATAGTCAAATCTATGGTTTTTTCAGTAGTCATGTATGGATGTGAGAGCTGGACCATAAAGAAGGCTGAGTGCCAAAGAATTGATGCTTTCAAACCATGGTGCTGGAGAAGACTCTTGAGAGTCCCATGGACTGCAAGGAGATCAAACCAGTCAATCTTACAGGAAATCAACCCTGAATATTCATTAAAAGGACTGATGCTGAAGCTCCAATACTTTGGCCACCTGATGTGAAGAGACAGCTCATTGGTAAAGAACTTGATGCTAGGAAAGATTGAAGGTAAAAGAAGAAGGGGATGGTGTTACCAACTCAATGGACATGACTTTGGGCAAACTCCAGGAGATAGTGGAGGACAGAGGAGCCTGGCATACTCAGTCCATTGGGTCACAAAGAGTTGGAGATGACTTAGCAACCATGGAACAATGGCAACAATATATATAATTAATTAAAATAAGGTCATACTAGAGTAGGGTGGAAGAAGGCAATAGCAACACACTCCAGTACTCTTGCCTGGGAAATCCCATGGACTGAGGAGACTGGTAGGCTACAGTCCATGGGTTCGCTAAGAGTTGGAGACGACTGAGCGATTTCACTTTCACTTTTCACTTTCATGCACTGGAGAAGGAAACAGCAACCCACTCCAGTGTTCTTGCCTGGAGAATCCCAGGGACGGGAGCCTGGTGGGCTGCCGTCTATGGGGTCTCACTAAGTCGGACACAACTGACATTGACTTAGGAGCAGCAGCAGAGTAGGGTGGCCCCCAGTCCAATATGACTTGTATCTTTATAAGATTTGGACACAGACAGACACACACTGAGAGAACACCATGTAAAGACGAAAATAGAGATGCACCAAAGATGACCAACAAACCACTAGAAGCTAAGAGAGAGGCATGGAACAAATTCTCCCTTATATGCTTCAGAGTAACCAACCTTGATCTCAGACTTCTAGCCTTCAGAATTGTGAGACAATAGCTATCTTCTGGGCTTCCCTTGTAGTTCAGTTGGTAAAGAATCTGCCTGTATTGCAGGAGACCTTGGTTTGATTCCTGCATCAGGAAGATCCCCTGGAGAAGAAAATGGCAACCCACTCCAATATTCTTGCCTGGAGAATCCCATGGACAGAGGAGGCTGGTAGGTTTCCAGTCCATGGGGTCGCAAGAATCGGACACGACTTAGCAACTAAACCACCACCACCAGATATCTTCTATTTAAGAGACTCAATCTGGTGGTAATTTTTTTCAGCAGCTCTAGCAAATACATACAGGTGTCTTTAAGGGGCAAACACATCTGTTGATGCAAAGGAACTAGAAATCCAGAAGGAAATGTTTCTAAAGGATGACATATAGAAAATTACCCCATAAATTTTCCCTAGTGTTCCTTTCTTTCCTTGTAGGTTTTATTCTTTCTCCATATTATTTCCCAGCATAGTTGATTTGTAACCTCTTTCAGATTACTATATCTGCAATTCTTAGAATGCCTTTGTGAGAGGAGATGTTTGTGAACTTGCTGATTCTTCCTCATGGTGCTTTGTCATTGTCTCCTTGATGTTTTATTATGAGTTCATGTTCAGTGCATTTATATTATTCTGCAGGAGCTCTGTTTGTCCTAAGATGTGAAAGTTTTCTTACAAAATGTCTCTCCTAGAACACATTCTGACTTTTAAGTTCCTTAGACTTCCCTGGTGGCTCAGTCGGTAAAGAATCTGCCTGCAGTGCAGGAGATCTGGGTTCAATTCCTGGGTTGGGAAAATACCCTGGAGAAGGAAATGGCAACTCAGTATTCTTGTCTGGAGAGCCCTATGGACAGAGGAGCCTGGTGAGCTACAGGTCATGGGGTCGCAAAGAGCCGGACACAACTGAGCCACTAACACTTTCACTTCATTTCATTTTGCTTATGGCATCCAAGAATTTCTCTCTTTTTTGTCCGGTTGGTCCAGGATCATTTTTGGTTTTGTTATTTGTTATTTTTTCCAGTATTTTCAAGTGTATTCAGCAAGCGTGGACCCCCTCTACATCCACTATTTCAGCCAGAATTTTAATTTCAGAACTCTCAAAAACATTTCTACATAAATAATGATAATCATCATAATAATAGGAGAACGATCACCTATCTGCCATTTTATAGTGCTCCCAAAATTACTCTCTCTTTCTCTCACCTATCAAAATCTAAGTGACAGAAACTCCACCTGGACCAATCTTTTTCTATCTTTCGATGCAAAAAAATACCAGAAAATTACAAAGCAGTTCCCAAAAATTATTCTAGAAAAATTCATATCTCCACAAGTTTGCTAAAATTAACAAGGCCAATAAAGAGAATTGTAGTAGTGCCAGATGGTTTGAATCACTTGTCATGCAACTCCACTTCAAACTTCCAAGAATGAAAGTAACTATACGGCCTTTCATTTGTCCTACCAAGCATCAGAAATGTTATGAGCATTACCTCAATTTCATCTTCACAAAGTGCCTTTAGCTATTTATCCCCGCTTGGCATATGAAGAATCCAAGATTCAGAGAATTAATTCAGGTTCCTGAGCTACTTCACGGAGCTCATGGCATGTATGTGTATCCCCTCCCCTCTCGAGGCTTATGGGGTTTCTGTTTGCCACTGTACCACGCTATTTTTCATTACACAGCTATTTTATCCTTTGGATTGTATATATACACATATGATGAGGGACTTCAATCTGTTTCTGATGCAAATGCCTTGTGTTTTATCTTAGAAAATATTTTTAGTAAGAGGATTTAATCTTGCTTTATCATAAAAGGAAATTGATGTATTCCTAGTCTAACACCACTATACTAGATTAAATATCATAAACTTTCTAATTTCATGGAATTTGCATGGATTTTTTTTGTGTGGATGAAAGCAGAAGGTTAGCTTTTATTCTGACTGAGTACAACAAACTCTTTCAAGGTGACACACGACTAATAATAGTCACGTATCTTAATACAGATCTTGCAGCTTTTGGGGCAATAGATGCATTTATAACATGCTATAATGAGTTTAATAAGAATCTATTAAGAAGGTTAGAGATTACTGTTATGGCAAAGGTTTATAATACAAGAATCCCAGTTTGAAACTGAAGCGTGATCTCTGCTACTGACACACTCTTGGCATTTGGGATTATCTTTAGTTACACAGAGCACACTGGAGAGACAGTCAGCTGTTTGAAACAATAGCATTTGTATAAGCTTATTAGTACAAGGACTTTGCTTTTGGATAAAAGAAGATGATGAAGATTTTAGAAAAGAACTTGGGACCAGAGGGGAAATGAAAGATGGAGATGCTGGGGGGCCAATTGGAAGGACTATGTGAGATTCGGGGTACAAGCTTTGTTAAGGTCCTAAGGGATAAAGTAGGAAACCCACTTGAGAAGATGAAACAAATACCTTATGCACCTCGAGGGCCGATGACTTTGGGAACATCAGACAATAATCCATGTAGCTTTAACGTTGTTACTCTAAGGTGGGCATAGGAAGCACGGCACTAATGAGGCATCAGGCAGTTTCAGAGAGCATCAGCAATGGATGGAAGCAAAGACTGTCACAAGCAAACCACCTATGGCAACCAAGGCTGGCAGACCAGTTTGTGCTGGAGGACATGCTAGGGGATTCTGTACCCCACCCCTCAAGTGTGACCTTATTTGAGACCCAGCATGCTAAGTCACCTTAGTCCTGTCCAACTCTTTGCAATCCTATGGTCTGTAGCCCACCAGGCTCCTCTGTCCATGTGACTGTCTGGGCAAGAATACTGAATGGGTTGCCATGCCTTCCTTCTGGGGATCTTCCCAATCCAGAGACTGAACCCGGGTCTCTTAAGTCTCCTGCATTGGCAGGAGGGTTCTTACCACTAGTACCACCTGGGAAGCCCTATATCTTTCTTTTAAATAAACTCTTTCCACGTAGGCAGAACACTCTTTGACATAAATCACAGCAATATTTTTCTCAAACCATCTCCTAGAATAATGGAAATAAAAATAAAATAAATAAATGAGACCTAATTAAACTCAAAAACTTTTGCACAGCAAAGGAAACCATTAACCAAATGAAAAGACAACCCACAGAATGGGAGAAAATACTAACAAACAATGCAATCAACATGGGATTAGCCTTCAAAATTTGCAAACAGCTTATGTGGTTCAATATTTTTTAAAAAATGACTTCTTTGGAAAAATGTCTGTTTAGTTCTTTGGCCCATTTTTTGACTGGGTCATTTATTTTTCTGGAATTGAGCTGCAGGAGTTGCTTGTATATTTTTGAGATTAATCCTTTGTCTGTTGCTTCATTTGCTATTATTTTCTCCCAATCTGAGGGCTGTCTTTTCACCTTACTTACAGTTTCCTTTGTTGTGCAAAAGCTTTTAAGTTTCATTAGGTCCCATTTGTTTATTTTTGCTTTTGTTTCCA
Organism: Cervus elaphus; assembly: GCF_910594005.1. NCBI lineage: Eukaryota > Metazoa > Chordata > Mammalia > Artiodactyla > Cervidae > Cervus > Cervus elaphus. The sequence goes on along the minus strand of NC_057819.1, from coordinate 56,023,113 downwards.
ATATTCTGGGAGGTGGGTCATAGAGGATCCTGCTGTGATTCATGTCGGAGAGTGTTTTGCCTATGTTCTCCTCTAGGAGTTTTATAGTTTCTGGTCTTACATTTAGATCTTTAATCCATTTTGAGTTTATTTTTGTGTATGGTGTTAGAAAGTGTTCTAGTTTCATTCTTTTACAAGTGGTTGACCAGTTTTCCCAGCACCACTTGTTGAAGAGGTTGTCTTTTTTCCATTGTGTATCCTTGCCTCCTTTGTCAAAGATAAGGTGTCCATAGGTCCGTGGATTTATCTCTGGGCTTTCTATTCTGTTCCATTGATTTATATTTCTGTCTTTGTGCCAGTACCATGCTGTCTTGATGACTGTGGCTTTGTAGTAGAGTCTGAAGTCAGGCAGGTTGATTCCTCCAGTTCCATTCTTCTTTCTCAAGATTACTTTGGCTAACAAACACATGAAAAGATGCTCAATATCATTCATTATCAGAGAAATGCAAATCAAAACTACAATGAGGTACCATTACACGCCAGTCAGGATGGCTGCTATCCAAAAGTCTACAAGCAATAAATGCTAGAGAGGGTGTGGAGAAAAGGGAACCCTCTTACACTGTTGGTGGGATTGCAAACTAGTACAGCCACTATGGAAAACAGTGTGGAGATTTCTTAAAAAACTGGAAATAGAACTGCCATATGACCCAGCAGTCCCACTTCTGGGCATACACACTGAGGAAACCAGAGCTGAAAGAGACACGTGCACCCCAATGTTCATCGCAGCACTGTTTATAATAGCCAGGACATGGAAGCAACCTAGATGCCCATCAGCAGATGAATGGATAAGGAAGCTGTGGTACATATACACCATGGAATATTACTCAGCCGTTAAAAAAATGAGCAGAAGGCCTAAACATAGATTTCTCCAAAGAAGACATACAGATGGCCAACAGGCACATGAATAGATGTTCAACATCATTAAGAATTAGAGAAATACAAATCAAAACTACAGTGAAATATCACCTCACACCAGTCAGAAGGGCCATCATTAAAAATATACAAACTAAATGCTGGAGAGGGTACAGAGAAAAAGTAACCCTCCTACACTGTTGGTGGGAATGTGAATTGGTGCAGCCTTTATGGAGAGCAGTATGGAGGATCCTCATAAAACTAAAATTGGAACTACCAACAATCCCACTCTTGGGCGTATATCCAGAGAAAAACATGATTCAAAAAGATACATGCACCCCAATGTTCATTGCAGCGCTGTTTACAACAACCAAGACATGGAAGCCACCTAAATGTCTGTTAACAGATGAATGGATAAAGAAGATACGGTCCAGAGTGAAAGTCACTCAGTCATGTCCAGCTCTTTGTTACTCCATGGACTATACAGTCATGGAATTCTCCAGGCCAGAATACTGGAGTGGGCAGCCTTTCCTTTCTCCAGGGGATCTTCATATATACAATGAAATATTACTCAGCCATTAAAAAGAATTAAACGATGCCATTTGTGGTAATACAGATGGACCTGGAGATTATAGTATTAAGTGAAGTAAGTCAGACAGAGAAAGACAATATCATATGATATTGTTTATATGTGGAATCTAAAAAATTATAGAAATGAACTTATTTATAAAATAGAAGCAGACTCACAGACTTAAATTGAAACTTAAAGCACAAATTTATGGTTTCCAGGGGAAAAGGTCAGAGATAGGGATAGATTGGGAATTTGTGATGATATACACATGTTGTTATATTTAAAATAGATAACCAACCAGGACCTACTGTACAGCACAGGGAACCCTGTTCAATATTCGATAACCTAAGTAGGGAAAGAATTTGAAAAAGAACAGATACATGTGTGTGTGTGTGTGTGTGTGTGTGTGTGTATACACATTTCCCCAGGAGAGTTTTTAACCCTTCCTGAAGACAGTAGGCAATCTCCTCCAGTTATGTCTGCATCCTGAGATGAACACAGCCTCAGCCCAAGCTGAGACCACACAATTTATTTTTAATCTGCTTCCCTATAACTAAATGTTCCACATTTTTCTAGACTCTGCGATAAAATTCATATTCAGGAATACCTAGGGACGGGAAGCAACGAATTCAGCAATTCTGTTCTAGGCCCTGGTAAGGGGCTCGTGGCTCTGGCCATCAGTATTTATGACCCAGCAGGGGATGAGAAAAATCACACGATTCATATGTTTTACTCTTGCCAGAGAAGAAAGAGTGTTCTGGGCTTGCTGAGGTCTCCCTTAACTACTTCCACCTCCACTCCAGACCTTCTTCCTCCCCCCAGAATTCTGAGGGGCCAAAATTCCAGAAAAAAGGGATGTGTAGAGAAATGAGCCTAACCTTTAATTTCACTTTTCCTTGAGGCATTTGCCAGTTCCTATAGAAGGAAATGGCAATCCACTCCAGTACTATTGCCTGGAAAATCCCATGAACAGAGGAGCCTGGTAGGCTACAGTCCATGGGGTCGTAAAGAGTTGGACAAAACTGAGCGAGTTCACTCAGATGAAGACGCTGAGCAAATGTTCTCGGAGTTTTATGGGACTGAGGGATGAAACCGCAGTCAGATGCAATAAGAAGCAGACAAAATAGCTCAGGATTGTCAGTTGAAACCCCAAATGGGTTTCATCTTCAGAATGAGAATGACCAGAAACAAAAGGACTCTCGTGAAGATACAAACCCTTCTAATCAACTCAGTCCCTGTCTGGATTAAATTATCTCCACCTATCCTTTCAACTAGAAGAAAAATGAAGCCTCTGGAAGTAACACTGAAAGTGAAAGTGTTAGTCGCTCACTCGTGTCTGACTGTCAGTTACCCCGTGGACTGTAGCCTGCCATATTCCTCTCTCCGTGGGATTTCCTAGTCAAGAATACAGTAATGGGTCGCCATGCCCTCCTCCAGGATGGTGCGTATATATAATGGAGTATTACTCAGTCATAAAAAGGAACCAAAAATTATAACTATAATTAGGACATCAGTGTAGACTTCCCTCATGGCTCAGATGATAAAGGATCTCCTGAAATGCGGGAGACCCGGGTTCAATCCCTGGGTTGGCGAAATCTCCTGGAGAAAGGAACAGGCTACCCATTCCAGTCCTCTTGCCTGGAGAATTCCATGGACAGAGGAGTCTGGCGGGCTACAGTCCATGGGGTCACAAAGAGTAGGACACGACTGAGTGACTTTCATACTTCATAAGACACCAATAGATGGGATTAACAGCTGAAGAGAAATTAGAAAATAAGTCAGAAAAAAGATTCCTGACTGAAGCACAAGAAGAAAAAAATAAAAAATATGAGAAATCACAGAAAAGAGCATAAGAGACATGTGGGATACTGTGAAAAGATCTCAAGTACATGTGATTAGTGGATAGAGAATGGAGCAGAAGCAATGTGTGAAGAGATAATAGTGAAAATTTTCCAAAATGGTAAAAAAAAACAAGTCACAGATTCATGAAATACTGTGCTCAGTTGCTCAGTCATGTCCAACTCTTTGTCACACTTTTGGACTGGGTTGCAGGCTCCTCTGTCCACGAGATTCTCCAGGCAAGAATACTGGGTTGCAATTTCCTACTTCAGGGGATCTTCCAGACCCAGGGATAGAGCCCACACCTCCTTCAGCTCCTGCTTGTGGATGGTTCCTTTACTGCTGAGCCACTGGGGAAGCCTTCATGAAATACAGTAGTGCCGAAATAGGATAATTTCAAAGAAAATCACATCTTGACATATAAAGATTTTGAAAAAAACAAAGAATCTCGGATAGTTGAGGAAAAAAGAAAAAACATTGCTTTAAGGAACAAATGATACTGACAGCTGATTTCACAGTGAAATATTGGAAGCCACATGACAGCAAATGACATTCTCAAAATGCTGAAAGAAAATGAACAGCCTCCTAGAAGTCTGTATCTGACAAAAATATCCCCCAAAGTGGAGGTTAAATTAAAATATTTTCATACAAACAAAAACTAAAAGAATATGTTACCAGCAGATCCACACCAAAAGGGATTTATTTAAGCAGAAAAAAAAAAAAGATTCCAAACAAAAGCATGATAATAAAAAATAAATACACAATCAACTAATCTAAATGAACATTAAATGTATATAATAATAATATATTTAAAGGTTTGTATAATAAAATACTTGCAGAACTAAAATATATACCAACAATTGAAGAAAAAGAAAAAGGAGGTGGAAAATAAATTAATCATTCTAAGCTCCTTAGATTGTCCAAAAAGTGGTAAAATTATTCATTTATTTTAGACTTTAATAAACCAAGAATGCTTGCATTATCTCTAGGATAATAATGAAAGTAATAATAGTAGAAATCTAATCCAGTGGTACTTACGAATAATAATTTGTCACAACCAAGTAAGTTTTATTCTAGGAAAAGAATTTCAAATTTCAACCAATGTAATTTACTACATTCATAAAGTAAAGGGTAAAATATCATTATCTCAATAGACACAAAAACATTTTTGACAAAATTCAGCATACATTTTCAATTTGAAAAACTCCTAACTAGTAATAGAATGGACCTTCAATAATACGATAGAGAGGATTTACAAAACCTGTAATAAATCATATTTAACAGTGAAGTATTGAAAGCTTTCTTCATGACATTGGAAAAGAGATAGATGGCACTTATCAACACTTTTATTTAACATTAATAGGAAGTAGATTCTAGCAAATATAGTAAGGCAAGAAAAATAAAATGTATAAGGATTAGAAAGAAGTCATTATTTATAGATTGTATTATCAACCAAATGCAAATTAATATATAGGGAAAGTATTGGAACTAATAAATGAATTTAGAAAAGCCACAGAGTTTAAGGTCTATACATAAAAATACATTGTAAATTTCTATGCCAACAATTAAAAATTAAAGTTTTCAATTATACCACATACAATTGCATCAAAAATATCAAATATCTAGGAATACTTTAACATGTAAAACTCTATACAGAAAACCATGAAACATTATTTGAAGAAATTTTTAAAGACCTAATAAATGAAAGACATGTAGTATCCTAAGGATGTCTATTATCCCTCAAGTGTTCTATAGAATTCAAGTAATCCCAATTATAATTCCTGCAGGATTTTTCATAGAAATTGACAAGTTGATTATAAAATTTAAATGAAAATGCAAATAGCCAACTCAAATAATGTTGAAGAAGAAAAACAAATCAGAAGACCTACATTACCATATTTCAATATGCATCATAAAGGTACAGTAATTAAGACAGAACTAAAGATAAACACATATGACAGTGCATAGGAAAAGAATTCAGAAACAAGCTCACACATGCACAAGCTCTTGATTTATGGCAAAGCTACTACTCTAAACAGTGGAGATGTAACTGTATTTTTAAAGAAATAATGCTTAGTCAATTAAATTCATAGTGGTAACTGTTAAGATTAATGCTTCCTTACAACATACTCCACTTTGGTTGTATTAAAGACCAATGTGAAAGAAATAAGAGGTTCTAGAAAATGATATTGGAAAATATTTTTCATGACTTTCTGGTGGATACGATTTTCATAAGCAGACCACAAAAAGCACTACCCATAAGAGGAAGCACAGAAAACAGACTGTAATAAAATTAAGAACATCTGTTTATCAGAAGACATCATTAAGAAAGTCACAGAGTAGGACAAGATACCTGCAATAAATATAACTAACAAAGAACTCATGTTAAAAATGTATAGGAACTTATAAAATAATTTTTTAAAAAAAAGAAAACCTGATTGGTGGGAAATTTTAACCTTGATAATTTTTGCATACACACATGCTAAGTCTCTTCAGTCGTGTCCAATCTTTGCAACCATTTGGACTGCACCCTGCCAGGCTCCTCTGTACATGGAATTCTCCAGGCAAGAATACTGGAGTGGGTTGCCATTTCCTTCTCTAGGGGATCTTCCTAACCCAAGGATTGAACCTGGGTCTCCGGCATTGCAGGCAGATTCTTTACCATCTGAGCCACCAGGGAAGACTCATGTTACTAAGACAAACTCAATACCTTCTTTACTTTTTAAGATTTTTCTAAAATGAACTGGAGACTTTGAATTGACTGAGTTGTGGCTTCATATTTCACTAGAGGATTGGTTCATTTCTTCTTTGCTATCCCCAAGGAAATAGGAGAGTGGAATTATAGCAGAAGAAGATGTACTCACCAGCCAACAAACTAAAAAATTTTGGTGCAGTTAGGGCACAATTGGACTCACACATATTCCCTTTTCTTTTATTCATTTTCCATGGCTGGAATTTGTCAAGAAGCTTCTTCTCTTGTTCTATAATGCTAATGAGAAAATGCTGCCAGTGTAATGATGATCACATTCTTTCAAAATAATGTGCTACAGAAATATATAGATTTTGAAAGGACAAATCAATATAAAGGAAGTGTAATTTTTTTTAAGTTTTGGAAAACACTGTGGATAAACTTTTTAAACTTCTAAGAGTTTTTTTTTAAGTCAGGGTGAGGAAATTGCACAGATTCAAAATTATTTCCTAGAATAAATACAGATGAATTCTTTGTGGAACACACACACTCAGACACCCACAAAAACAACGTTTTATTCAAGATCTGAAACCGAGAATAGTCATCAGTTAGACCCTGTTATGTATTTTAGCTCCAAGAAACTCCTGTGAATGAGACTGCATTTCAAAAAACACACCCCTCAAGCTCTAGTTGAAGTGAAAAAAAAATTACAAACTGTTCTTTAAAACTGTTACTTACTTAATAAATAATGAACTGTAACTGATAAAGCCCAAACTGGCTTTGTTTCACAAAAACTTGTCATCACATAGCTTAGAAACAATAAAGATGGTTGCCAGAGTTATTCTTCACAAACTCGGAGTTGGCTATGAACAATTTGAGCTCAAGCCAGTTAAGTTTGGTTAGGCTCACTGACTCTCCAACTGTGCGTGTGCAATCCTCATATTGGTGACTTTTTGACATCAGAGAATCCAAACCTCCACCCTCTGAACCTGCTGGCCCAGACATTCTCTGAACATCCGTCTGTGAAGTCTGTGGCTTAGCTGCACTTTGTTCTTATCTCGATCACTTCTACCCAAGCTCCCTACACCTCAGATCACCCTATTTCCTTTCCTCATAAATACTTTAAGCCCCTCACCTCCATGCCGGCAGATCTGAAGCTTGTTCTCCCTCTTTTCCATTGCCCACCTCCTAAAAAAAATCTTTGTCGCCAAAAAATCTTGGCATCTCAGGGTTTGACCAATGAACCTGGTTTGGTTACAGGCAACTTTGGCAATGCTCTTTCTTTTTGAAGAACAGTTTGTAATGTTTGTTTTTCTATTATTTGTTTAGCGATCCAAAATCAGGTAGAATAAAATCAACTAAAAGCATCATAAATGTATTCTCATCCTGTCTGTATATGAAATCTGTTAGCTTTTCACTTCAACTAGGGTTTGAGGGGCATACTTTTTAAATGCAACCTCACTCACAGGAGTCCTCTGGAGCTAAAATACATAATGTATAGCCTTTTCAGTTGGTTTGTTGAACAGGATTAGCAAGCCAACTCAGAACATTTTGTCAACACAAGGCAATTCTATGTTAAAACAATATAATGAACTTAATTCCTTCCATGATTACAATGGAGGAAAGTTGACAGAGTGTAAACATGGTTATCTCCCTAACACAAATAGAAGAAAACTCTCTTTGACTTCTTTCTTGAGTTTCCCTTCAAAATAGTCTTAAACGTTCCACAAAGCTGCAAGACTGTAATTCCTGTGGAGGAGTCATTGTTTCTTTACAAGGGGTTCAGAAATGCCACTTAGTAAAAGGCAAAAAAATTTATAGGATCTGAAGAAAAACCCGAGTATAAGCCACTTAGTAAAGATGGTTGAATGTCCACTGCAGGCCCTTATCCCTCTCTTCACGCTCTGAAGGCTGTGTGTCTGAATTTGCCCTTAAATGTAAGGATTCTCTATCAGAGCACCTGAGCTAGAGCTAGAAGGTCTTTCCCAGTTATTTCAGATTTTCTACATACTTTGCCTGTTGAGATCACGATTACCACAGATATCATCCTGGTCATAGAAAGCTTCTTATCACTGTGTTTACACACAAAACCCAGCTCATTGGGACTTGGAAGAGCTACTTAACATCCTTGAGTTTCAGTTTCCTTCTCTATACAATGGGGATAATGTTACATATTTCATAGAGTTGGAAAATAAAATGAGCTAATGCCTGAAAAGCAATGAGCATAAAGTACAGCAGAGATTCAATTGTACATTAGCTCTTATAATGAATGAGGTTCAGACCAGGAAGATTTTTTTTTTTTCCTGCCATATCTGCTATATTCATACTGTCTTACATTTAAAGCCATAGCTAAATTGACTACTACACCCCTTTGTCTCAATAGTTCAATAAAGTAAATGTTCAAAGAATTGAAAACTACTTGCCTAAAAGATGACAGTTCTCACACTATGGAATTTATTTTTAGTGACTTCTTAGGACCCTGCCAATTAATATGTCGTTTGTCACATTACCATTGTGTTTCTTTCTCCAGAGGTTGTTTATATAAAATCCTGAATTTCAAAAGCTTCAGAAGCATAGTGTTAAGATAATTGAAGTGATTATGGAAAGAAGGTTACAGGGTCAATATAAAAAATTCAACATAAATAAATGGAAAGAAAGATAAATAACTAGAATTTTTCCTTCCTTTTTCTCCTTACCTGTATTTCAAACTTCTAGATACTCTCTTAAAAATTAATGAACTGAGCTTTCAGACAATCAGAGAGTGTACCTCTACAAAAAATTTTTAATAAAAATGACAATTAAACTGGCTTGCTGTTTGGGGTCATTTACATATTAATTGGCAACTATTGCATTCAAGTCTTTGCCATAATTTATGCTACAAAAATTTTTAACTCAACTCACACAATAGTTACAACGCTTCACAACAATTACCCAGTTTTAATAGGGCTTCCCTGATGGCTCAGTTGGTAACAAATCTGCCTGCAATGCAGGAGACCCCAGTTCAATTCCTGGGTTGGGAAGATCCCCTGAAGAAGGGATAGGCTACCCACTCCAGTATTCTGGCCTAGAGTATTCCATGGACTGTATAGTCCATGGGGTTGCAAAGAGTAGGACACAATTGAGCAACTTTCACTTTCAATAGGGAATAAATGATATGTATGTTCCTTAACTTGTACCCTTAGAGAAGAACCATATCAATAGCCAAACCCTGCAAAAGTTCATTCAGCTTAGTTCAACACTGCACTAGCTGACTCTGATGGTTTTAAGAAAAGATTCAGACAGTGAGCTAATTTCACTCTTCACCGCAATGTCATTTGATTGGTCCCAAGGTTGCCTAATTAATAAGGTGACTCATACTGAATACATCACTCATTCAAGACCCCTAATTAACCCCAATCCCATATTCAACCCCAGCTTCCTTTGGTTTTCTGTAAATAATTTCTCCATCATCTACTTTCCTAATCTCTTTCCCATTTTGTCATCTGCTGCCCATTCTCCATGGAAAGGCTCCCATTTCTCCTGTATTCAAATTCTCTTCAAAAGTCCACAAGGAACCAGTATTCCCTGTCTCCTTCCAAAGTTTTCAGGTAGATCACCAGACAACAGAGCTCAGAGGTTGGAGCATTCACTTTATTCAGGTTATCCAGGTTATTCTTACAGAACAAGAATCCTTCTATTTTACAGAGCATTTTCAGAAAAGACCTTCCAGCAGTATCTGTACCAAATTGCTACTTTGGAATGTGATGGTTGAAATAAAAGTATCTCTTCTGCCAGGGACCCTACCTAGTTTCAATCCTCACTTGGCCATTGATTATTTTATTTTTCTGATCTTTAGTTGCACCATTTGTAAAGTAAGGGAACTAGAATATGTAGTCTCTTTAAGCTTTAAAATACAGTGCCCCAGAGTTAGAATTTATGGATTGGCTATACATCAAAATGATTGAATGTTTTAAATATTATTCAAGCCCTGTTAAATTTCTAGGAGGTTTGCAGTGCAGTGCAGTTCAGTTCAGTTGCTCAGTCGTGTCTGACTCTTTGAGACCCCATGGACTGCAGCACACCAGGCTTCCCTGTCTATCATCAACTCATGGAACTTGCTCAAACTCAAATCCATTGAGTCGGTGATGCCATTCAACCATCTCACCCTCTGCTGTCCCCTTCTCCTCCTGCCCTCAGTCTTTCCCAGAATCAGGGTCTTTTCAAATGAGTCAGCTCTTCGTACCAGCTGGCCAAAGCATTGGAGCTTCAGCTTCAGCGTCAGTCCTTCCAACAAACACTCAGGACTGATTTCCTTTAGGATTGACTGGTTTGATCTCCTTGCAGTCCAATGGACTCTCAAGAGTCTTCTCCAACACCACAGTTCAAAAGCATCAATACTTTGGCCCTCAGCTTTCTTTATAGTCCAACTCTCACATCCATACATGACTACAGGAAAAACCATAGCCTTGACTAGACGGACCTTTGTTGGCAAAGTAATGTCTCTGCTTTTTAATATGCTGTCAGATTAGTCATAGCTTTTCTTTCAAGAAGCAAGCATCTTTTAATTTCATGGCTGCAGTCACCATCTGCAGTGATTTTACAGGATAGGATGATTTTTATAGAATAGAAGGAGTAATTTTACAGTGATAGGAGGTTTTTTCTTTTATTATTAATCCCATCTCTGCCCACGTCAATTATGGAAAAGTCATACCTACACTGAATGTATAATATCATTATGCCTTTTGAGAAACATATTTCTCCGATACAAATCAAAGCACACAATACACATTCTGAATTCTTGGTTCTCAGAGTATACTCTGACTACAGTATACTGTAGTCATTTCATAATTTTTTAAAGAATAACTGTGCTGTAACACAGTCAAGCACAGCTATCCCAAAATTAATCTAAAATCTTAAAGCAAAACTGCCCATTGTCTTTGTAAATAAATCTGTCTGTGGTGGAATTGGTAGTCAAAGCAGGCAAGCATGAAGATTGATTTAGGTGTATTCCAGGCCAGTGGTTTGCTAAGGGTAATCAATAATCAACCAATCAATACTCCTAAACATTTTTAGCAATAGATTTACAAGCCCCTGCAAGTAGGCAAAACTGGAGTTAAATTGTATTTCCTATGAAAGATGTAAAACCAAAAGCCTTCTAATAAGATCTGACTTACAATCTGCAATCAGTAATACCTAAAGTAGTATTTGACATTCCGATTAGATAGATCTTTGGTTGACTAAGAAGATAATTAACATACAGAGATGAAAATATGCATAAAAACAATTTATTTTTTGTTTGAACTGGTGAGATCTCATGTTTCTTAGATAAGACTAACAATTCATCTTTGCACCTCTGTGTCTGTTTCCCAGGCTGTCTTAACTTTAAGGAAACACCTCCTGTTCCAAGGAAATATATTTCTAGTGAGAAAGCACAGTCTCTTGATCTGTGTAGATTCAAATTTAAATTACTTCAGAGAAACCTCTGAACTTCTTTATCTCACTCTTTTGAACTATTAAGTGATTTGATAGCACAAAAACAACACAAAAACCAAAATTGTGTGGCAGAGCAACCAATATACTTAAAGAATGAGTATTATTTATTAATTTGCATGTTTTCCTTCATGTGACATTTTAACTATAAAGACATCTTCAGATGTAAGTAATACCTTTATAAGTATTAAAATATTGAATATAAAGAAGAAAATACAAATTTTGCTGCTTCAAAAATTATTGTTTTAAATTGCACTCTTAATTTTCCTTGTGAGTAACCCTCTGGAATCATCAAATTAACTTCAGATACATTCAATGCTTGATAGATTATAACATACTGACAATTTATTCTGAGAAAGTCAAGGTCTTAACATTTCAGTATTTTTTTATCCATTTACATGTGGCCTGAAATGGTCTTCTTAGAGTAAAAGGTTGATTAAAAATAACCAAAGCATAAAGATTCAATTCCATCCATTCATATCAAGAGCTACAGCTTCTCTCATTTGTAAGACTAAGTCAGACACTCAACAAGATCTATTTGGCCTGTATTGTATGTACCAGCTTGGGCACACTAAGAATGTATTAACTTGCTCTTTGAAGTATTTAATTCTCTGAGCAGAGGAGAATTCTGTATCATGCCTTCCAAGAAGAAAATAAATAGAAGAAGAAGAAAACAAATGAATAATAAGACTTCAGATGCATATAAATGTTAAATTCAAGCAAAACCCTCCGAACAGGTAGAGTATTGCCAAAAATCATAATCCTGCCCTAACAAATGGATAATTGTCTCTATGGCCAAAATGTCGTAACACATAATTGGCTGTTTGGAATTCTATTCATATTGTCTTGTTATGCTTTTGGTATCATGTCCAAGAAATTATTGTCAAATCCAGTATTGTGCAGAATTTCCCTTATTTCTACTAAGAATTGTATACTTTTAGGTCCTACCTTTAGGTCTTGAATCCATTCTGAGATAATTTTTGTAAATGGTGTCAGGAGAAGTACAGTTTCATTCTGGTGCATGTAAGTCAGTGTTGGTGAGGATCTGAAAATATTGAAACCCTGTGCACTGTTGATAGGAAAGGAAAATGGTACAGCCACGATGGAAAACAGTATGGAGCTTCCTTAAAAATAAAAACTAGAATTAGCATATGATCCAAAGAATTGAAAGCATGGCCTCAAAGAGAGATGCTTGCACACTCACTTTCATAGCAGCATTATTCACAACAGCTAAGAGGCAGAAGCAAACCAAGGACACACCCCCAGATGAATGAATAAACAAAAGGCGGTGCACACATACAAAGGGTAGATTCAGCCTTAAAAGAGGAAAAAGTGCAGTCACATGCTACAACATGGATGAAGCTTGCGGTAAAATTAATTGGTGACAAAAGAGAAACAGTGTATGGTTTCACTTTTATGGGGTATATGAAGTAGTCATATTCATCGAGATAGAAAATAAATTGGTGGTTGCCAAGGGGTGAGGGGAGAGGGAGAAATGGTGATTTTTTTTTTTTTTTAGTTAATAGGGATAGAGTTTTGCAAAGATTAAAGTACTGGAGGTCTGTTGCACAACAATGTGAATAAAACTAACAGTATTGTACATTTAAAATAGCTAAGATGGTAAATTTTAAATTATGGTATTTCACTATAATTAAAATCAATTTTGAATATGTCACCTATAAATACAAACAATTATATAACATACCTGCTTAAATTTTAAAAGATCAAAATGATACATAGTCCCATAGTGTATCTATTTGTGATTTTTGAAACAAGACAGTAAAATCTAGAAAATTCAAGGAGAAATAAAGAGAAAATTCTGTCATTTTACAAAATCTAGAGACTGAAATTTTTCTTGAATTTCCTTGAATTGCTTATTTCAAGTTATTTGCTACCATAACATCAACAACTCAATGGCCATGCATTTCAGCAAACTCTGGGAGAAAATGAAGGACAGGGAAGCCTGGTGTGCTGCAGTCCATGGGGTCTCAAAGAGTTGGACATGACTTAGCAACGGAACAACAACAAAGATATACTTAAGTTATTAACAAAGTTAACAGTATACCAGCAATGATGCATGACAGTTTAGGGTAGCTTCTGAAAAGATCTTATTCTTCCATAGAGCATATTAAATATTTAATAATTACTTTATTGCATTTCTTTATAAAAGAATAAGCCAGAAACATACTAGCTTGTAGAAGTGGTCGGGTTTATTTACTTAGTTCAAAGTCACAGATGCTGGCCTTGGGTAGCCTGGGTCAAAGTCCCTCCTCCACCACTACTAGCAGTAAGATTTAAGTATATTAATTCTTCTTAGCCTCATCATCTTTATCTGTAAATTGAGGATAGTTTTCTTAGTGTTAAAGTAAATAAGATAGTGCATGGTGTTCTTAACTGAGTAATTTAAATTGTAACAAGAAGAAAGGTAATCTGGGAGATGGGAAATTATTGGCTAAAACTGATGGCTTTCAGAAATAAGCCTGCATGAATGGCAGATGACAAGGGTCCACAAATACAAGCTACATGGCAATGATTAGAAATTTAACTAGAACCCACTTCTTGGGGAGCTTCCTAGGTGACACTAGTGGTAAAGACTCCCCTGCTGATGCAGGAGGCGTAAGAGACAGGGTTTGATCCCTGGGTTGGGAAGATCCCTTGGAGGAGGGATGGCAACCCACTCCAGTATTCTTGCCTGGAGAATCCCATGGACAGAAGAACCTGGCAGGGTACAGTCCATAGGGGTTGCAAAGAGTCAGACATGACTAAAGCGATGGAGCAAAAGCATGCACTTTTTTGGGGGGAGGAAGAGAGCAACTTTCAACTGTGCTTTAAAACCTAGAAGTCATCCACAACAATAAAATCTCAAAAGGAAACTTAATAAAGAAGGACTTTCAAAACCAAGATTATATTAGAGGAATTATGTAAGATTCTAAATTCCAAATAAGGTGATTGTTTCTCTTCATCTGGTCAATTTTGTCACATAGATGTAACAGATATCAGAATGAATCAGGATGTTGAAAAGGTTTGGGAAAACTGCATCCAAAATGTTATTTTGATGTGAAAGGATGCCAAATACTAAGTGTTCGTAGTAACCTTAAATGTCTTTAAGAATTTCAATGTCTGCTTTTAGATGCCCTTCAAATTGGATAGAGAAAGCTGCATTTCTCTAGGATTTTGTTTCTTTCATGGGAAAAACATATAAAAACAAGATACTTTGTGATGTGAAACTCATCGAGGTGAGTAAGGGTGGCAATAGTCAACTAAATGCTTCACTTTTTGCTCTCTACTAAAATAGGCATCAATGAGGTTATTGCAGGAAAGAAGCATGTTCACTGCTGTATGTTACAAGAATTCTTAAAAATGTATTGCTAACACATATATGTAAACAGTATTCCTGGCAGGATAGTGATAAAGCAGTGTAGTTCCTTTGACTTTGCTCTAATGAGGATCTACATCCAAGGATTATAGGAAGTGATATACCTGGAATTTGAGTTATCTCCACAGTCAGTTAATTATATTATCATGATAGGAAGCCAAGTATAAAATAGAGTGACTTTGAGTCTTTGCATAGCTTATTTTTGCCGGTGATGGTGTTTGATTTTTATTTCTATAGCACAGAGATTTAAATACTCTATGACATCAACCATTTGATCTTCTTTTATCATTACAATTTGTTACTTTTTAAGTCACAAGATAGTCAATGGACTTTTCAAAGGGATAAATGCAAACTTTCAGTCTTTGGGGTTATTTTTAAATTTTAGATCTATGATCATTGTCAGTTCAAAATCATGGTTTGACCACAAAGACAGATGACTAGACAGAGCTTTTTTTTTTTTCTGATCTAGTTCATTCAGCTAATCAAGGTGTGCAATCTGTACCTACACTCTTCCTTTTCTTTACAGGTGTCTGTGTCCTAATCCCCAGGATGCATGACTATGTTATGTGACATGGCAAAGGAGAAACAACGTTATAGATGGAATTGAGGATGCTAGTGAGCTGACCCTGAGATGGGGAGACTAACCTGGACTAGTGGGTGAGCCTAATATAATCACGAGGGTCTTTAAAAGTGAAAGAGGGAGGCAGATGAGGGAGAACAAGAGACCTGGCAGCATGGAAACGACTTGGTCTGACATTGCTGGTGATTAAATGGGGCCACAAGCCAAGGAATGTGAGTGACCTCGAGAACTGGAAAAGACAAGGGAATCAATCTTCCTTACAGCCTCCAAAAGGCACTCACTCTTGCCAACACCTTGATCTCATCACCCATTTTGGGCTTTGGCCTCCAGAAATGTAGGATAATGAATTCTTGTTGCTTGAAACCATGAAGTGTGTGTTAATTTGTTAGGAAATCAACAAATATTTATTGTCTACTCTGGACCCAGGGAGGTAGAGTTGGTCCCTAGGGGTCTCAGCAAAAACAGTAGAGAAAGCTTTCAGAGTAGGATCCCTAAGAAAGGGCTGTGAGGCTGAGAGGAAATGTGAGGAGTCTCTGGAAGATACCATTTAGGTCTGGGACAGCATGTCTTTGAACATCTTTTAATTTCTTTATCTTCTTCATGCTTTGGGTATTTGGTTTCCTCTCTCAGGAAACTGGCATTTTCTGCAGAAGAATTTTGTTTCATGGAAATACTTGTCTTTACAAAAGTAAATGAAGTCAACAATAAGAGATTCAGGCATCCAAGTAATTAGACGTGGTCTTCTGTTGTTTAGCATCTTTTAAATTAATGGAAAATTAATTTTGAGCACTTCAATAGCATTTTTACTTTGAAGGATCAAAGAAAGTATGTTCTACAGATTTTATTCAGGATGCTTTCCTTCACTTTGCTCCCTGGGAATATGAGATGTACCCTACTGAATGTCCAAAGGTCCCCCAGCAAATAAGGAATGCTCTGATGCTTAGCCAAGGAAAATGTTGGCAGAAACTGCAGGAAAGACTAGACTTATAGGAAGCTCCCTGAAGCAGGATCTTAAGAAACATTAAATGGAGGACATGAGAAAGCTAAAACCACACTCTACTCATTATCTGACATAGTCACATTCTCCCATAAGCCTTATTTTTGTGTCCAACTATAAACCTGGCTTCATTATGATTGTAGTTGTCTGAAACTTGTCAGGTTTTTGTTGACTTGTTTTTCTTCTTCTGTCCTTTTTTGGTGGCTTCCCTAGTGCTTCCAATGGTAAAGAATCTGCCTGCAGAGCAGGAGACCCGGATTCGATCCCTGGGTCGGGAAGATCCCCTGGAGGTGTGCATGGCTACCCTCTCCAGTATTCTTGCCTGGAGAATTCCACGGACAGAGGAGCTGGGCAGGCTACAGTCCATGGGGTCAGAAAGAGTCAGACATGACTGGGCAACTAACACTTTCACTTTTAAAGGACAGAGTTCTTTTTTACGAAACGTGTTTGGGCAGTATGCCGTAGAAGGAAGAGCAGCTACTTTGGCATCAGAAATCCTCCATGACAATATGGCATTGCCACTTCCTAAAGACAAGCTCCCCAGACGACTTCTATCTTGATTTCCTCCTCTGTAAAGTGGGAATGGTGATAAACACACACCTTGTGGGGCTGTTGTAATAATTACATGAAACACAACATACAAAGCCTCACTTCATGGATGAAGTATTGAATTAATGGTAGGTGAGTGAATGAATGCTAGCGCCCAGGACAGTGAAAGGTCATTGCACCCAGGGACCCCAGTCCTACCCTAGTAGTCATGTGACCCTCAACCACTCAGGAAGGAAGCTCAACTTCCTCTATCTCCAAAAGAGAAATAATCTTAATACCCACCTCATAGGCTTACTGTGGGACTTCCCAGGTGGCTCAGCGGGTAAAGAATCTGCAATGCAGGAGACAAAAGAGACAGAGGCTTGATCCCTGGGCTGGGGAGATCCCCTGGAGGAGGAAATGACAACCCACTCCAGTATTCCAGCCTAAAGAATCCTGTGGATAGAGGAGCCTGGTGGGCTACAGCCCATGGGGCCACAGAGAGTCGGACACGACTAAAGCTAGTGAGCACAGGCTTTCTGGGAGGCTTATTCAGGCCACGTATGTGAAGGCCTGGTGGTTTGTCTGATTTTAGCTGAATAAGAATCTGACTATATGGTGAACGATTATAATTATTTGGCTGGCTCACAGACACACACATGCACATCCATACATAGGCAGATAAATAGAGCCTTTTTACTCAAAGTTAAAATTTTCCAGAAGTTTTACGTCTATTGTCAATATCACTTACCTGATTAGGGCCCAGAGTTCCAAGTCATAACCTGATAATGCCTTATAAATGCAGAGATATGCCATGATGTGCTCAAGAGTTTTTAATCTTTCGTTAATGTTTATGAAACAATCTTATGTACAATGTGAAAAGACATCTAGCTCTCCCTCCACTGGAGGGTACTAGTTTTTCTTGTGCATGTATTTGTTTTTCCCCATTAATCTTCCTTTATTTTCTGTTGAATTCTGAAATAAATGTGTCTTCCAATTTGTGGTGAGAGCATAAACCCAGATTTGATCTCCCAGGGTTTGGAGGAGGAATTAGATTTTGCTTTTATGCTTAGTGCAAAAGTCAGCCTCATGTATTGAGCAATAATTCTTTGTTTTTCTCGTCTTTCTCCTGAGAAAATAGGAAATTAAGTGTATCCCAGTAGAGTGACTTGGTATTGATGAAGTGGCACTTTGTCTCATTAAGCCGGAGTTTGGGGCTCAGTTGATTTTATTCAGGGACTGCGGCTGATGACAAGAAGATAAATGTTGCATTTCCACTGGCTGCTGCTTGGTTCACGTGACCCAGACACCTCACTGCTTCTCAGATGCCTCAAGGAGATGAACCACAGGACTGCAATGCATTTCATCATTTATACTAAAAATGTGTCAAGTACTGTCTGCAACTGCCAGCCTGTTTTCTTGTTTTCAGTCAAGCACTCAGCCTTGGGAAAAACATTCAGCCTTGAAATACCTGGCCTGAAGGACTGTCACTTCCATTTTATAGCCAGATCACCGTTCATTATATGTATCTAGGATGACTGAATCTGTGTGTATTCTCTAAGTCGTCTCCTTTCAGAGAGAAAAGGGGCCTCTATTTAAGGGATAAATAAACATAGTGCAATCGGGTCAGCACGTTGTTTAGAAACAGTTGCCGTTGCCACAGAGTTCTGCAAAACTGCCCAAACCCATGCATTTGTCCCCAGATAAGAAGCACTTCCTGCTTATCCACCACATACAAACCTGTAGATACAGAAATTTATCTCAGCTTCAGACTTGCACATAAAACCTGCCTGTGGTTTCTCTACATAGCTGCTTCAACCATCAGCCTGAGAGCACAGGTCAGCAATGGAACACAGTAATATTTTTAAAGGAAGTCTGCAATTTGAGAGAAACAATAGGAAATGGAAGCATAAAGACAAAGTCAGAGGCACTGGGAGAAAATTTGCAATGTTTACTGTATTGGACATGAGCCCTCTGTCCCCTTCAAGTTCCAGCCTCTTCCTGAAACCAATGCTTACAATATATAATTAAATATTTATTCAGTTGCTTTCAACTCCAATTGCACCACCCACAGAACCTGCCGTGTTGATCTGTGAACTTTGGCTTAACTAGAGCAAGGCTTCTGAGCTCTGCCCACATTTTTAACTCCTCCCCTCTGTCCATCCTTACACCCCCATATTCCACAGAAGAGGTCCTGCCCATGAAGTGCATGTAGGGCCAAGTGGGTGGACATGGAATGGTAGCGGAGAGAAGCTCTAAATAACTGAGATTCCTGGGGAGTGGTCCTCAAGATCTTTTGGAAGAAGATGATGCAGTATGCCCAGCAACCCTCTGAAATACTAAGGAAGGCATTGGTTTTATGTATGGTAGCATAGGCGGAAGCCACATGATTTACTCTGACCACTAAAGGAAATAATGACTTCAACAGGGTGGGAGATGTGTGGAGCAACCTCCAGTCTACTGCGTCTCCATGAGGTATGGGCTTCTTGGGCAAGAATTCTATCCCTATCTTTATACTTCCATAGTGCTTATCACATAGAGTTCATACATAGAATTGTATCCCTTTCTCTATATTTCTAACACTATTTAAACGGCTTACTTCCTAAGCCATGTCCAGCTCTTTGCAACCCCATGAACTTTAGCCCTCCAGGCTTCTTTGTCCATGGGATTTTTCCAGGCAAGAATCCCTATCTCTGTATTTCTGACATAGTGTTTATCATAGTAAGTCCCCTATGGAAAGCTGCAAACTTTCCAAAGTTTGCAAAGATATGAGCATGGGTGCCAGACCCTGTATGCCAGCTGTTTGTCCTGCCCCACTGTACTTTTCAAGGTACTGTACTGTAAGATTTTAAATGTTTTCTTTATTTCTTGTGTTTGTTTTTTATCTATGTATTTTTTAGTGGAAAGCATTAAATCCTATTACAGAATAGTACTATATAGCTGATTGTGTTAGTTAGGTACCTAGGCTAACTTTTGGACTTACAAACAAATTGGACTTACAAACATGGTCTCCAAATATATATATGGGACTTTCTGTAATAAGTGACTAGTAATGTTGGTTGTTTGAATAAATGATTGATTCCTTCATTCTATTTCACCTCTGAGACCACATTTAAAAAAAAATGAATAGGTGACCATGGTCTTCTTACTATGATTACCAGGGAGATTGCCTAAGAACCAACACTGGCTTGAACAGTACTTCTCAAACTAGGCATCTTTTTAATACAAAGATTCTGATTTAGGTGGTCTATGACGAGATCTGAGATCCTGCATTTTTCATATGATCCCAGATGATGCTGGCTTTGCTGGTTCACAGAACACAAAAGGTTAGAAGACACTGGGTCAAAAACTCACAGAGAATAGGTGAGCCATAGTACAGAATGCCTTGATTTTTGTGAGCCAAATAAGATTTTAGCCTACTATGGTTCGACTGTTGCAGAATATATAGTATTTGTTGATTCCTCTGTTCTTTTAAATGAGGTGTTCATTTGAAATGTAGCCAGCTGTCAGCAAGCTTGCAACAGCTTTCAAGTTTTGGGGTTGATGCCAATTTCCTGACCTTTCCACCCAGAAAAGAAATGTCTCCAGACTTTTTATAAAGCTTAGACTCTAGGACATGGCATTCTGTACAAACATGCCAGAGGAATCAATCTATTGAATATGAAGTTAAGGAAAATAATATCAGCTACTTAGAGTTAAAAATGAATTAAGTGTCAATAAACTTGTATAACTTTCTAGGCACTACCCAACAATCTCTTACAGATACAAAATCTTGAGCCCAGAATTTCTACGGGCCATTCTGCATTCTACTTTAACAGCCTTCCCATGTATTTCACACACACCTTGCTGTTCTCCTTCTCACATCCATGAAAGCTGATTCCTCCAAAACTTTTGGGAAATCAGGGCAAAACAGCTTCACATATTTATCCACAGCACAAAGAAACATGTTAAATCCCAGAGAACATCTTAGGAGATGTTCCACACACATGGATTCCTCTTTCTTAAGTCCAGAGATCTTTCTGATTCTATGATCATCAAGATTTTGATCCTTTAGAACACATTTCTGTTCAGGTATTCATTTTTAAATGTTTTCCCTCTAAAACTGCTCTGCTTCTCAAAAATCTCTCAATTTAACCTCATGAAATCTAAAACTGACTTCTACTATTCATACATTTTCTGTTTTCTTGATTGTCACTGTGGCATAAACATCAAACAAATTTCATGTGGCCTGAAAGTGAAAGTCACTCAGTTGTGTCCATCTCTTTGTGATCCCATGGACTGTACAGTCCACAGAATTCTCCAGGCCAGGATACTGGGGTGGGTAGCCTCTCCCTTCTCCAGGGGATCTTCCCAACCCAGGGAGGGAACCCAGGTCTCCCACATTGCAGGTGGATTCTTTACTAGCTGAGCCACAAGGGAAGCCCAAGAATACTGGAGTGGGTTGCCTACCCCTTCTCCAGGAAATCTTTCTGGCCCAAGAATCAAACTTCCAGGCCCAAGGTCTCCTGCATTGCAGGTCAATATTTTACTAACTGAGCTATCAGGGAAGCTCGACCAGATGTCAATATTTCCAGGTTTTACTCAATTATATATCTCACCAAACTCCAGGAGTCTCACCCCAAAGTATGTCACATTGATTGTGAGAAATGATACCAACATGCAAATAACAAAATGCGGTGTATAATAAATCATTTCCTTGCATATTCTCTGGGCCTACTTTTTCAAAAGAGGGCAATAAATAAAAACAAGGTGATTCCACCAAGCTGACTTATTATTTAACGAACTATTGTGGCACTTCAGCTTAAATACTAAGTGTAAAAGGACTGAAAGTCAATTTTTCAAGCCAGAGCTTATGATTGTAAGATAAGCAAGCAATGTAAGGAAATTAGCTAATGAAGTACCCAGGCTTTGCTCAGAATAGCTATTATGAAACTATGGGAGGAGCCCAGCTCACCATGCAGCCTACTGATTCCTCTGTTCCAGGTTATGTATCTCCTTTCCAGAATGGACTTTCTTCATTATTCCTTGTATGGTTCCCAGATTCTTCACATCTGAGTGGGTACTATTCTGCAAATAGCCAGCTCACAGTATGATATTCTAATGGTGAAAGTAGAAGTGTTAGTCACTCAGTCGTGTCCGACTCTTTGAGACCCCATGGACTTAGCCCTCCAGGCTCCTCTGTCCATGGAATTCTCCAGGCAAGAATACTGGAGTGGGTTGCCATTCCCTTCTCCAGAGGATCTTCCTGACCCAGGGGTCAAACCCAGGTCTCCTGCATTGTAGGCAGATTTCTTTACCATCTGAACCACCAGGGAAGCCCAGTCCTAATGGTACTAAGCCTTGTATATAAAAGTTTGTCTAAGGTACCATTGTATTGTGGTAGCAGCTGTGACACATAGTTGGCTTGAGTTGATGTTTTAAGGTTTTACCAATATATGTTGCTTTGAAAATATATATGAAGCAGCTCCTCAGTCTTTATTCAGTATCATCCTTCAGGTTTCCTCTGATTATCTCATTTTTAAGCTTAAATACATCCTCTTAGATGTTATTTTTTACATATTTTATGCATAATTCTTTCTCAGTGGTAATGCAAATGCCTTGAGGACAACAGGTGTCATATAAACCCATGTAATGTTTTCTATGGGTGGTTTAGCATGCAAGAAGTTCTAAAAAACAAACAAAAATGTTACTTAAATTACTATTTTACCAAATTTAATTTCTTTTTCAAATAAATATCCTTTATATACATTTGTGTGTAAATGTATTTGAGACATAAAGACTTAACACATGAAACTAATGTGGTTAAAAGAAACTAAATACAATATGGACAAAGAAATTGTGGCATAGCTATATAATAAAGCATTATTCTTTCAATAACTCTGTGCTGTGGGAAATATTTAACTTTAAATGTTCAGAATATAATGTTAGACTTTTAAAAATCAAGATAAAAAATAAATCCTTCCACCAATTGCTAATAATGATCTCTAGGGGTAGTAAATATATTTTTCAGAACTCTTAGATGATTCAGCAAAATGAGGAATTTATTAATATAATACCAGTTTATATCATGAGACTTCTTAAGGATGGCAGTTCACTGAGCCTCAGGAAAAACTAAAATGAGGAGTTCGGATGCTGTCAGGACTCTCTCTCTGGAAAGCAAAGGAAAAATAACAATAATAATAACCCAATCATATCAATAATTATATTAAATGTCAACACTTGAAATAAATCTTAGAGTGTGTCAGACTTGGTTTGAAAACACAAACCATAACACAGACCCATGTATATACTGGATTGGTAGTTAAGTTAAAGAGATACACTGTAAAAATAAGGACACAGATAGGTTGAAAATAAAAGGATATAAAAAGATATTTTATGTAAACACTAACCATAGGAAGATTGGTATGATTATACTGATATCAGAGAGGAAACTTAAGTATTAACCAGGGGTAAAGAAAAAAGGAAAAGAATCATCTGAAAGAAATAACATATGAGCCTAGCAACTTAGCTTCTTAATATATGAATTGAAAATTTATCAAACTATAAAGAAAATTATAAAGGAAAAAAACTACGAAGGAAAAGACGCTTACTCCTTGGAAGAAAAGCTATGACAAACTTAGACAGCATATTGAAAAAGCAGATACATTACTTTGCCAACAAAGGTCTGTCTAGTCAAAGCTATGGTTTTTCCAATAGTCATGTATGAATGGGAGAGTTGGACTATAAAGAAAGTTAAGTGCCGAAGATTTGATGCTTTTGAACTGTGGTGTTGGAGGAGACTCTTGAGAGTCCCTTGGACGGCAAGGAGATCAAATCAGTCAATTCTAAAGGAAATCAGTCCTGAATATTCATTGGAATGACTGATGCTGAAGCTGAAACTCCAATACTTTGGCCACCTGATGCAAAGAAAAGACCTTGATGCTGGGAAAGATTGAAGGCAGGAGGAAAAGGGGACAACAGAGGATGAGATGATTGGATGGCATCACCAACTTGATGGACATGAGTTTGAGCAAGCTCCGGGAGTTGGTGATGGACAGGGAAGCCTAGCATGCTGCAGTCCATGGCATCACAAAAAGTTGGACACGACTGAGCAATTGAACTAAACTGAAAGGAAATTTTTTGAATGCAAAACATAGATGGAAAATATAGAACACTTGTCTCAGGAATTAACAGAAAACTCATACAAAAACTAGTGAAGACAGAATATTTCAACAAAACCATTAATCAATCTGCTCTGACTGATATTAGAAAATACTAGACAGTGATTGGGCTTCCCGGGTGGCTCACTGGTAAAAGAATTCCCCTGCCAATGCAGGAGATGCAGGAGACGTGGGTTCGATCCCTCAGTGGGGAAGATCCCCTGGAGGAGGAAACAGCAACCCACTGCAGTATTCTTGCCTGGGAAATCCCATGGACAGAGGAGCCTGGTGGGCTACAGTCCACGGGGTCACAAAGAGTTGGACACCTCTGAGCACACATGCCTGAGACAGTGATTGCAGAAAGTATTCAAGTGTGCATTGAACATTTGCCAAAATGTAGTATATGCTAAGCCATATTGTAAATCTTAATAAATTATTTAAAAATTAATATCATTTAAAGAGAACTCTAAGAAAGTTAAAAGGCAAACCACAAAAATATGGAAATAAATACCATTTGGCATAGCTAAAGGAGTATAAAGTGGATACCTCTAAGGAAGAGAACTCATAGAGGGAAAGAGATGTGGTAGGAGACATATATATAAACATATTTAAGTTTAAATATTGGGCCTTTCCTGATGCCTCACACAGTAAAGAAACCACTTGCAATGCAGGAGACCTCGGTTCAATCTCTTGGTTGGGAAGATTCCCCTGGAGAAGGGAATGACAACACACTCCAGTATTCTTGCCTGGAGAATTCCACGGACAGAGGAGCCTTGGTAGGTCACAAAGAGTTGGACACAACTGAGCAATTAACTCTTTTTTATATAAAATATGTTATTTTCTGTGTATTATTTTGATAAAGATACAGTTAAATACAAATTATATCAACAATGTGTGTGTATTAGTCACTCAGTTGTGTCCAACTCTTTGTGACACCCTGGATTGTAGCCTGCCAGGCTCCTCTGTCCATGGAATTCTCCAGGCAACAGTAACTGGTATGGGTTGCCATTCCCTTCTCCAAGGGATCTTCATTTAATAAAGTACAAAAAATACACTTAATCTTAATAAGTACTAACATCTTCTGTTTCAAAATTAATCTTAATAACTTAGAGAAGAAAAGACACTAATTTGTTAAAGAACCTTTGTATTACTTCAAATATTGACATTGTGCTTAAAGCTAAAATGTGAGAAGCAATATTATTAAAGCAAGATACAGTATGCATTATCATCCTTAATATTTAACATGTTCTAAAAATTCTAACTGATGTACAATGGAAATGAAAAGGTAAAAGAAACATACAGAGTTCTCATTATTTAATTGATATAATCATCTGTGTGACTGAGTGCGTGATGTCACTTCAGTCATGTTTAGCTCTTTACAATCCTATGGATTGTAGCCTGCCAGGCTTCTCTGTCCATGGGATTCTCCAGAATACTGCAGTGGATTGCCATGCCCTCCTCCAGGGCATCTTCCCAACCCAGGGACTGAACTGCGTCTCTTATGTCTCTTGCATCGGCCAGGCCGTTTCTTTACCACTATGCCATCTGGGGAGCATGTAAAATTAAAAATCTTAAATAAAAATGCCAGTTTTAAGTTTTCTCTGATGGTACAATTACAGATTTTTTTAAACTTTTGCTTATCTGTATTCTTAATATTTATAATGAAAAGCATTCTTTTATAATTTCAAAATTATAAATATTAAATGTTCACCTGAAGTGCAAATGTGAGAACAATTCTGTTTATATTCACAATTCAAATTTTTCATATTTTACTCAAGTGTAAATTCTAAGAATCAAAAAAGTTAGAGAAGTATTTACTGGAAGCATATGTTTTATCAGTTTTCTGAGACAAAACAAATACTGTGTACAAAAATATTAAAATTTCACCTATATGTTGAAATTTATTGTAATTTTAGAAAATTCCCCCAAGATTGCAAAACACTACAATATAAATTCTTCATAGATGAATGAGGTTAATCAGCTTATATTTTAAAGATACAATCAATTTAAAAGGATTTTAGGGGCAAGATGCTCCAAATATATCCTAAGTTCAGTAAGTTTTGCCTCTGTAGTTCAATAGGTTATTCTACATTTCTTCAGAATTCATCCTCATTTTAGACATCTGAATTAATGTGAGTAAAAGAGACATTTGTTATTCTGATACCCCCTCTTTCCTCCCTTTAGACTCAGGAAAATAATATAACCATCTTTCATTTCCTCAGACAAAGCAGTTTAATAAATTAATGATGTGTCCTCCATGACATCAAATTTAAAGTAGTTGGCAGTACCTAAAGATGTAATTTCAACCCACTGTGACAAGGCTAATGGGTGATGCCTTGCTGGAGTTCAATAACTGTATCTGTGATGCTTAGTTGGCCAGGGCACACCATGACTTTTATAATTCTGCCCTTTGAAAGCAAATCAGACTATTGTTCAACTTAGAAAGTCTACAAAAAGTGTATCTTGCCACTGTAATAGTGATCTCTATAATAGTGATCAATGGCATCTTCGTAATAATTTCGTTTATTTATTTTTGGCTGTACTGGGTCTTCCTTGCTGCCAGGGCTTTCTCCCTCATCTCAGTGAGTGGGGGCGTCTCTCCAGTTGTGGAGCGCAGGCATCTCAGTGTGGTAGCTTCCCTTATTGCCCAGCTCAGGCACCAGGGCGCTCAGGCTTCAGCAGCTGTGGCACGGGGACTCAATAGCTGCAGCTCCTGGGCTCTAGGGCACAGGCTCAGTAGTTGCGGTACATGGACTTAGATGCTCCGAGGCATGTGGGATCTTTCCAGATCAAGGATCAAACCCAGGTCTCCTGCACTGACATGTGGATTCTTTACCACCGAACCACCTGGGAAGCCCTGATCAACTGTATTTTAGAAACAATATTCAACAAACAAATTAAATGACCAACTTATGTGTTATTACTCTAAAAACTGGAGATCAGGTTTCACGGCATGGATATGCATGTCTCTGCATCAATTTTTTTTTAATATTTAAAATCTTCCATGAAAAAGTCCTTAATGGAATTTTTTTCCTATTCTTTCATTTCAAATCCTCTCTGTAAGTCACATGATTACCATTTAGATAATTGAGCTATATGCTAACTTCTAACACAGGACCACTTTCTTTCTGAGACGAATACAGATTTATACAAGATTTGGATATATTTAATTAAAGTCTTTTTATATGTTTATGATTTATTTAAAATTTTCAAACACTAATGGTAGTAAAGCTAACCATAAAAAAAAAAAACCTTACATATATATTTTATAGTATTTCCCTTCAAATCTTATCTTGTCACTCTGTAAATATAGGATCTCTTAATGTGAATTCATGGTCAAACCTCAGAAGGTCATGATCACTCTGAATATTTGGAGCAGTAAGCACATTTTTCAACAAAAGAGTCCCTAATTTTTCATCAGTTCAAAAAATATCAGAGAACTAGAAATGTGAAGGTAACAATTTTGGGGTCAAAGGAGAGGGCTTTATTTTTATTTGTTCTATAGTGACATTTCTCTGACTCCCCAGAATTATAAATTTGACAATTTTATAATTTTACTATAATTCTTATTCAAGGACAAATTGTGTAACCAGACTTTTGTGTACTCAGTAGCTTCCTATCACATATGATAGTCTTTCAGATAAGATGACTTCATGTTTTTACAACTCTTTCTTTATGAATGTAAAATTGTTTACTTATATTTATCTGTATTTACATGAGAGTTTCTAATTAATCAAGACTTTTGGTTATTACCATCTTCAATACATATGAATTAGAATCATAGCATTTTACAAAGGTAAGAAGTTTAATAGATATTGGTTTTTATCTTCCAGGCAAAGGATGAATATTGTTCATATCACCCTTAAAAGATGATCAGTTTTCAGCCTCTATCTAGATATTTCTAGTGACAAGAAACTCTCTACATGATAAGCTGATCCAATTCATTTTTGATAACTCTAGTTATTAGGAAGCTATGAATACACATTAAGGAATCTGAATTTCATCCTAAGACTGAAAGGAAACCACTAAAAGGATTTATACTTTAAAGTATGCACTAAAGTGCAAAGAATAAAGTAGAGCTTTTTAAAAAAAAATCAGCTAAGAGACTGTTACAGATACTCAGGTATAATTTTTTGATGGTGATCTAGAAAAGGCTAGCATAGAAATAAAAAATTTACAATTTTTTAGGTGATTAAAAAAACAATATTTAGTACTTGTTTGCATTTAGAGGGAAAGAGAGTTGAAAGAATGACAGGTTTCTAAATGGAGAGTGATAATTTTAAAGAAATAAAATCTCAAAAAGATGAGCAGTTTTGAAAATAATGTTGACTTTATTGTGGCTCTACAGCACTATGAAGCTATAAGAAACCCAGACTCAAAACATACATTTTCAGAATCTTAAGAGTAAAAATGTAAATGAAGTCATAAAAGTGGATGAGATTGCAATTCAATAATAAAAGAAGAAACAACCTAGCTCCTAAAAGAGCCAAAAATGTGAACAGACATTTCTCCAAAGGTGAAATTTGTTGTTTAGTCGCCAAGTCACGTGCAACTCTTTTGCAACCCCATGGACTGCAGCCCACCAGGCTCCTCTGTCAATGGGATTTCCCAGACAAGAATACTAGGGTGGGTTTCCATTTCCTTCTCCAGGAGATCTTCCCAACCCAGGAATCAAACTCACGCGTCTTCTGCACTGACAGGTGAATTCTTAACCACTGAGTCACTGCCACTGCTGCTGCTGTCGCTTCAGTCGTGGCCGACTCTGTGCGACCCCATAGATGGCAGCCCACCAGGCTCCCCCGTCCCTGGGATTCTCCAGGCAAGAACACTGGAGTGGGCTGCCATTTCCTTCTCCAATGCATGAA
Organism: Cervus elaphus; assembly: GCF_910594005.1. Lineage (NCBI taxonomy): Eukaryota > Metazoa > Chordata > Mammalia > Artiodactyla > Cervidae > Cervus > Cervus elaphus. The sequence goes on along the minus strand of NC_057819.1, from coordinate 55,994,169 downwards.
AGTGAAAAGTCAAAGTGAAGTCGCTCAGTCGTGTCTGACTCTTAGCAACCCCATGGACCACAGCCCACCAGGTTCCTCTGTCCGTGGGATTTTCCAGGCAAGAGTACTGGAGTGGGGTGCCATTGCCTTCTCCGACTGAGTCACTAGGAAACCCCAAAGATGAAAGATGAAATACAAACAACCAATAAGCATGTGAAAAGATGTCCAATATCATTTGCCATCAGAGAAAAACATATTAAAATGACAAAGAGATACCATTTCACACTTACTAGCATGGCTATAGCGCTTCCTAGGTGGTGCAGTGGTAAAGAATACACAGGAGACTCAGAGATTTGGATTCTATCTCTGGATCGAGAAGATCTCCTGGAGTAGGAAATGGCAACCCACTCCAGTATCTTTGCCTGGAAATTTCATGGACAAATGAGCCTGGGGACTACAGTCCCTGGGGTCGCAAAGAGTCAGACACAACTGAGTAACTGAACACACCGCACAGCATGGTTATAGTAAAAAAAAAAAAATAACAAATGTTGGCAAGAATATGGAGGCATCGAATCTCTTGTACACTGCAGGTGAGGTCATGTAACCTCTTTGGAAAACCGTTTGGCAATTTCTCAAAAAGTCAAACACAGATTTACTATATGGTCTAGTGATTCCACTCCTAGATATATATCCAAGAGGAAAAAAATATATGTCCACACAAAAACTTACACACAAAGGTTCATAGCAGCATTATTCATAACAGCCAAAAAGGAGAAAAAGCCTAATATCCATCAGTTGATGAATAAATCAGACGTGGCATCGCAAGACAATGAAATGTTATTCAGCATAAAAAGGAATAAAGTACTGACACATGCTACAGATAGTTGAATGTTGAAAACACTATGCTGAGTGAAAGGAGATACAAAGGACCATATATTATATGGCTCCATTTACATGGAATGCCCAGAATTTGCAAATTTTTAGAAGCAGAAAGTAGCTTAATAGTTGGATATGGGGAGGAGTGGGGGAAATGAGGAGTGACCAACTGTCTATGGGTACTGAGTTTCTTTGGAAAATGATAAAATTGTTTGAAATTAAAGATGGTGATGGCTACACCATGCTATGAATATACTAAAAACCAGTGAGCTCTACACTTTCAGTGGATGAATTCTATAATCTGTGAATTATATATCAATTTTTTAAGTGGATGAGATTGATCATAGAAAAATGTATGAAGGAAAACAACAGGAAAGCCTAGACAGACCCCTGAAGAGCAAAGATGTGTCAGAAATGGAAGAAGAGGAGCCCAAAGTGGAAACCAGGCAGAGGAAATTGAAATGTCAAGGGGGAAGGTTGCTGTCAGGGGTGTGCCGAAATCAACTCCTGGGAGTGTGATAGTCACTGAATCATGCTGTACTCTTTGTGACCCCATGGACTGTAGCCCACCATGTGCCTCTGTCTGTGGAATTTTCCAGGCAAGAATACTGAAGTGGGCTGCCATTCCCTCCTCCAGGAGATCTTTCCAACCCAGGGATTGAACCTGGGTCTCCCACATGGCAGGCAGATTCTTACCATGTCAGCCACTCCTGGGAAAGCCAATTGCTAAACGCTAAAGAAAGGTAGGCGTATTTAAGGCCACGGTGGAAGTATTTACACCAAAGAAGCTCAACACTACAAATCAGGGCTTTCTTTTTCAAACAAAGTCGGTTTATCAGCACACCATATGCTGTCACTTAAGGGTGCTGAAGTACCAAGTATAATTTCAAATCATTTTACACATGCTTTTACATGAGTCCTCACACCTACCCTAAGAGCTGGGTCCTGTTATTATTCTTAACTATGAGAAAACTGGGGCTTTCCAGGTGGCTCAGACAGTAAAGAATCTGCCTGCATTGCAGGAGACGTGGGTTCAATCCCTGGGTTGGAAAGATCCCCTGGAGAAGGGAATGGCTACCCACACTAGTATTCTTGCCTGGAGAATTCCGTGGACAGAAGAGCCTGGTGGATTGCAGTCCATGGCGTGGGAAGGAGTTGGACATGACTGAGCAACTAAGGGTCATGAGGAAACTGAATCCCAAAGATGTTGAGTGGCTTCCCAAGGTCATGCAGCTAATCAGTGTCAGAACTGAGACCAGACAGCCTGTCTTCAGAAACCTGAAACACACAGACAACAGTCTCCAATGCCAAGGGATGACACTGCTTCCAGAAAAGGGTTATCATCAGTAGTGCCAAATGCTTCTGAAAGGTCAAATAATTAAATAAAAACTCAAAAGTGTTCACTGGACTTAGCAAAAAATGAGTCATCAGTGACCTTGGCAAGAACACGTTCAGTGGCCTGAAAAGATGTCTATTTCTGTGAAATGAGAAACAACAAAGGATTTTTAAAAATCATGTGGCCTCTTCATTGACGTCCTTCAGTAACCGTTGGAGCTGTTCATATTCTCTAGTTGGAGTGAAGACTTGGACAAGAACAAGAGGAGCAGGAAGCCCATGGCAATACCAGGGAAATCACCATTACTGGAAAAAACCTGAAATGAATAGACACAAAAACAGTCTACAAACTTAGTTTTCATGAGCAATGCACTTATCATAAGGAACCAGCAAGTGTTAAAGACACAGATAAGCAATTTGAACACACATTTAAACCCATAGTCATGTCTTGAAAGTGAGACAAATTACCATACATTTATGAAAACATTTTATCCACTATCTTCTAAAAAAACAACTCTATGTGTGCCAGTAGATACACAGATAGATATGTTTAATTTACTCCTTCTTTAAAAGAAAAAAATTTATTAATTATTGTTTTTAATGTGTCCCTGGCCCCTTGCGTCATATAACAGCAGTCCCCAACCTTTTGGGCACCAGGAATGGATTTCATGGAAGACAATTTTTCCACGAAGCAAGGAGTGAGGGGATGGTTTGGGAATGATCCAAGTGCATCACATTTATTGTGCACTTTATTTCTATTATTATTACATCAGATCCACCTCAGATCATCAGGCATTAGATCTCAGAAGTTGGGGACCCCTGTCATATACAGTTTTGTCCCCAATTTAAATTAAAATTTCCATGTGTCAATAATATTAACCACTGATGAAAGAAAAACATGATGATATCTATGGAAATATATAAAATTAATTGTGTTGGAGTTATATATTTTGTATATATATGGTGATTTAGTCGCTAAGTCTTGTCTAACTCTTAAGACCCCATGGACTGTAGCCTACCAGGCCCCTCTGTCCATGGGGTTTTTAAAGGCAAATATACTGGAATGAGTTGCCATTTCCTTCTCCATGGAATCTTCTTGACCCAGAAATTGAACCTGGGTCTCCTGCATTGCAGGTTGTCTCCTTCATTGCATACAGATGCTTTACCGACTAAGTCACCAGGGAAGCTATATATATATATATATATATATATATGTCAACAGTGATGGTGAAACAGAGAAATCATAGGCTTTTAGAACCATGATAGGCAAAACTTTAAATATTACTTATGTGGCATTTACAAGTCCATCAGCAGCCTTCAAAATTTTCATCCTCTTTGGGCCAGTAATACCACTGTTGGAAATATATCCAAGAGGAATTAATCTGAAATACCAAAAATAAATTTTTGGCATAAAAAAATTGTAAAAATTTTCAGAAACACAAATATGCTAGATATTCTCATTTGACCCACAAGAATTTGCCCCTTTCTTTCCAGCCTGCTTTATATAATGAGAGGCTGAGCTGTTTAGATTGCATCAAAAGATTCCTTTTGCTTTGGCCTTCAGTTAGATCTGGCCAATGGCAGACGCAGGCAGGGGAATAATCAGGATCTGGGAAAAGAGTAAAAGTGGGATCTTTTCTACTGAGACTCTCTGCTTTTTAGACCCCCAGGGTTAGTGGGTTTGCTGTGCCCCTCTACCCACAGCCTTGTCAGCAGAGAAGCAGCTGACTCCACACACATGCCCTCTCCAGCTCCCTTTCCCTCCATCCATATTGTGGCTGGCTTCCGGGTGGTACACCACTTGTACCACTGTACAAAAAAGGAGGCAAGTGCTAGTAATTATTTTGTGCAGAGAAAAAAGAATTTAAAATATTTGGCAAAGCAGCCTTATCTTTATTTCCAATAGATTTGCTCTGATTTTTCTTCTTTAGCCCATTAGCTTTTAGAATATTCTTTGGTTAGAGACATAATATAAAACAATATGTTTTGCTGTTTGTTTGTTTTTTTTAAGAAGACAGTCATTACATTGAACGATTTGTTTTCTCTTCTGTTACATACCACTTCTGTGATTGTAGCGTTATTTCTTGCTTTTGATATCTTTGGACAGAGAAATAAATACACATTATTTTAAATTAATTTTTCCTTGTCTTTGAAGCTCAGTCTATAAATGTGTTATTAAAACAGAAATTACTTGTTTTTCATCACTTAAATACTTGAAAACTGAAATTAATAACATATAAGATGAATTAGATTTTTCTGAACAGATTTTTTTTTTATGTGAAAGCTTTTCATATAGAAAACCTAAAGTTAGTATCATACTTAACAGTGAAATACTGAGTAATTTCTCCCTAAGATAGAAACATGACAAGAATGTCGACTCTTTCTACCTCCACTCAACATTATGCTGGTTGACATAACCCTTCCAGTAAGGCAAGAAAAAGACATAAATTCAAGAAAAGAGGAAATAAAACTGTTTTATAAACAATAAAATTGTTTATAGCTTGCATAAAAGATTATAAAGAATATAAAAAATAACTACTAGAATTAATGTCCTAACACAGCACAAGATACAGGTTAATTTACAAAAGTCATCAAAAATGTCCTGTTTCTGCATAAAGTGGTATCAATTTTACATTGAAGAAACTGTTATCAAGCCCCAAGACTTATTATTGGGTGGTTATTATATTCATATTCACATCATTTCACATATGAACAATTATTCATATATAAACAATAATCCATTACCAGTTAGGCTTGAGTTTTAAAATAAATGGAGAGGCAAGAAAAACTGAGAGAGATAAGGCTGCTGGGTCCAGATTGCAATTGTTTCTTGCAGAGATGTAATCAGACACCACCTCTCAGAAATATTTACAATATTTTTTCTTCTTTAGAGTTTTAAAAGTATACTTTAAGAAGCCTATGATATCTATTCCCAATTCTTACTTCTATACAATTATAACAAAGCAGGAAATAGAATTCTATTCTCCAAGAGATAAGATATCTTACACTACAGATCTTAATAAGTTGCACTTCATAATTTACCTTAGTATTCTTAATAGCACATTTACATCTATCTTACCCACACGCATCACATGGTTCTATTTTACTGGTCATGGTGTTGTATTTTGTACTCTGTATTTTGGCCCTATTTAGGTGAGGCACATTTCCAACTGATTTCTTTCTTTTTTTTTTGGGGGGGGGTCCAACTGATTTCTTATTGAGAGGAACCACAGCTACCCTTTGGAGTTTTCTGAACCACTTTTTTCCATTTTCTCATCCTGCAAATTGCTGTTCTTTTCAAGAGCTCATGGAAGTCTTAGCTCTTCTGGGAGCCTTGGATTTAAAGGTCAGAGATTTACCCCTGGCTAAACTGAACAGGAAGTGAGGAGACAGAATTGACCCAGATAGGATCTGACCTGAATTTGATCCTCACAGGCTGGCAGTTTATGTTTGTCCCCCCAACTTTGCTTTCTCCTGAGTTTTCCATTTATCTAAAAACAACTTCCTGGGGCCTAAGCTATTAAACACCAAATGGGCTTATGACTATGCTCAGAGGCATTTAGTAAGTGTTTATAGAATACAGCCTATTCAACAAATGATTCTGGAGATTCCAACTTCTTATACCAATGGAAATTCTAACTCTTGACAAATACCTGCTTGAGAAATAACACCTGAGATTCTTTTTTTTTTCCCAATTATTTTTATTAGTTGGAGGCTAATTACTTTACAATATTGTAGTGGTTTTTGCCATACATTGACATGAATCAGCCATGGATTTACATGTGTTCCCCATCCTGAACCCCCCTCCCACCTCCCTCCCCATCCCATCCCTCTGGGTCATCCCAGTGCACCAGCCCCGAGCACTTGTCTCATGCATCCAGCCTGGGCTGGCGATCTGTTTCACACTTGATAATATACATGTTTCGATGCTGTTCTCTCAGGTCATCCCACCCTCGCCTTCTCCCATAGAGTCCAAAAGTCTGTTCTGTACATCTGTGTCTCTTTTTCTGTCTTGCATATAGGGTTATCGTTACCATCTTTCTAAATTCCATATATATGTGTTAGTATACTGTATTGAACACCTGAGATTCTAACCCTTGAGAAATAACTGTTTTAAAAGGAACCTCGTAAAAGCCAAGAAGAAATTAACTCTTGTATTAAATTTTAAATGTTTAATATTTAATAATATTTCTTGTCCATTACAATGTCTATAATGCCTCCTCAACAAGAAATAGGTTGGGAACATAAGATGACCTGATGATCTCAGTTGTCTTTTTAGTCTCAAAGTTTTATGAATACATAATACTCATCATTTTAATTAAGCCTACATTATCACCTCTTTCAATTCCAATCATGAATAAACATATTTCAAAGTGTACCATAGAATGTAGGACAAATTTTAATATGCTATTTATAAGTATACATATATATATATGAATTGCATTTTATTTCTCTACTTTTAAATTCTTTGGTGTTAACATTACTTCTTTTTCTAACTTAGGGACTGTTTGGTTACTATCAACAAAACTCAGTGAATAAAGTTTAAGCAAAAGAAGAAATGTAAGAATGTCTCTTGGGCTTCCCCAGTGGCTCAGTTATAAAGAATCTGCCTGCCAAAACAATTAAAAAAAAAAAAAGAATCTGCCTGCCAATGTAGGAGACACAGGTTCAATCCCTGGTCCAAGAAGATCCCACGCACCAAGGAGCCCTGAACCACAACTATTGAGCCTGTGCCCTAGAGGCTGTGAACCATACCGACTGAGCCCAAGCGCCGGGGCTGCTGAAAGCTGCACACCCTGGACCCCGGCTCTGCACCAAGAGAGGCCACGAGGAGGAGCCTGTGCACTGCACCTGGAGAGTAGCCCCACTCGCCACAACTAAAGAAAAAGCCCTCACAGCAACGAAGACCCAACACAGCCAAAAAAATAAATAATAAAATAAATAAATAAATTTTTTTTTAAAAAAGAATGTCTTGTAAAATTCAAGGGTAAATTTCAACAGTCAAATCTCAAAAAAGAACTGGAACTAGGGACTGAAAGTCAATAAATAAGATTATCTGCACCTTCTCTTCTGTGAGTGAAGAAAGTGACCGAAAGTCACTCAGTCGTGTCTGACTCTTTGAGACCCCATGGACTATACAGTCCATGGAATTCTCCAGGCCAGAATGCTGGAGTGGGTAGCCTTTCCCTTCTCCAGGGTGGTAGAAATAAAAGGGAAAATGGGGTTGGGGGAAGATTGTGAAAAATAAATAGAAAATTCCTTTTTATGCCAACTAAATGTTTATCCTCTAAACCAGGATTTCTCAACCTCAGCAACACTGTCATTTTGAGTTCAGCAATCCTGTGTTGTAGGGGTTGTTCTGTACATCGTAAGATGCTTCATAACATCTTACATCCTGGGACTTTACAGTAGATGCCAGCAGTATCCTCACTCACCCATTCCTCCCCATCCACGTGATAACCAAAAATATCTCAAGACACTACCAAGTGTCCCATTGGAGGAAAAATGCCCCTGCTTGAGAACCACTGCTCTAAAGTTACCCTAATAGCACTTTTAAGTAAATTATAAATAATTTAAATATAATCATATATATGTACATACGTAAGATTGCATATGGGGTTTGTTCAAGCCTTAGTCCCTCAGTCATGTCTGACTCTTTGTGACTGCATGGACTGTAGTCCACCAGGCTCCTCTGTCCATGGAATTCTCCAGGCAAGAATACTAGAGTGGGTAGCCATTCCCTTTGCCAGGGGAACTTCCCGATCCAGGGATCGAACCTGGGTCTCCTGCACTGCAGGTAGACTCTTTATCAGCTGAGCCACTAGGGAAGCCCCAAAGTTACCCTATTTAAATGTAATCATATATATGTACACATGTAAACATGCATATATGTATTAGATTTATCGCAGAGAACATTAGGCCAGTAGATCTTAATTAACTAAACGAGCAGTTGTCAAAATTTTCCCTCAAATTATATTTTATTTACTTGTTTGTTTGCTTATTATTTATTGGCATCTCTCCCTTCTATAATTAGATACCCAAATCCCGTGTCCTATAGAAAATCACAAAAAGAAATTCTATTACAATCAATAAACAGCTGAATTCTCACCTTGTCTAGATCAATTCTAATATGAAAGTAAATTACACATAAACAGACAAAATATTTTAACTGGTTTTAGTCAAAGCATCAGTTTTTTACCAGTACCTTGGTAAAAGTGTTTTAAAAGTTACTAAAAGTTGAAAGATTTCACATCATGTACTATGAAACTTTGATTGTAATTGTTTCAGGTAGTGAATTGAAAGCTAAAGTATTTGTGAGCTGGGACATGGGGAGCCAAGGGCATGATTAATCCGCTGCTGAATCATACATACAAGCTTCTCTTTCCAGGAAAAGGCAATAAATAAAAGCTAAAGGAACAAAACAATGCCTTCATAAATATTGTGCATGTTCTCTGAGTTCTGTTCTCTTCCCCATGAATCGTAAAAGTTGTTTTCAGGAACCCAGATTGTGTGAACATAATCACACCCTTTAGACTAAGAGATGGGTAAGGACATAGAAAAAATATTTCAGCAACTCTGGAGAAAAAAATCCAAAAATTTAGGGTTCTGCCCCCCACCCAGGAGGCTGGCAAACCTCCAGAAAAAAAAAAAAAAGAGGTAGCAAATTGCAAGAAGTAATTGCTTTTATAAAATTTGTTCTCAAGTTGACCCTGTTCCATACCTCCCCCACATCTCTGCCCACTCTGTGTCTAACTCCAATTTGTGATTGAATCCTGCTGTTTATTTCAGCTTGGAAATTTCCAGCATCAATTTCTTGGTTGACCTGCTTCTCCAGTCTTCAGCCCATAACTTTGCCTCTGAGCTCTATTATCTCAAGCAATGAGACTACACTGAAGTAGGGAAGAATGGCCTACCCCGGAAGGTGAACATTGAATAATTACAATACAGGGTGATGAGTTTTGTTGAAAGAAAATTATAAGGGTCTTCTGAATTGAACTATGCCCCCTAAAAAGATATATTGAAGTTCTAACCCCTAGTCTCGTGAATGCCACTGTATTTGGAAATAGGGTCTTTGCAGATGTAATCAAATTAAGTTGAAGTCATTCAGGTGGGCCCTAATCTAATACAATAGGTATCCTTATAAGAAACACTGTTTGAATGCAGAGACACGGAGGGGAAGCCATGTGATGACAGAGGCAGAGATTAGAGTGATGCAGTTATAAGCCAAGGAATGCCAACTATGCCGGCCACTTCCAGAAGCCAGAAAGAAACAGAAAGGATTCTATCTAGTCTAGAGAGAGCGTGGCCCTGCTGACATCTTGAATTTATACCTCTAGCCTCCAGAACTGAAAAGAAAACAAATTTCTGTTGTTTTAAGTCACCCAATTTGTGGTACATTTTTTATGGCAGCTCTAGGAAACTGATCATAGAGCAGTGGGAGTGAATCCAATCTGAAATTCAGGCAAAATTTGCAAAGAATTTGTATTTAAGCTAAAATCTGAAGGATGAGTAAGAATCTATTAGGAAAGACGAGGAGGGGGGGACACTTCAGACAAAGGGAATGGTAGGTATAAGATGGAAATAAATGGACAAGTTTAGAGAATTAAGGCGCATTTAGAGAACTGAGTCAGTAGAAGTTGAGGATTAACCAGACATGTAAATGAAGAAAAGGGAAGAGCACTTACTGATGAGTCCAAACTTTCCGCTAAGACAGTAGGTGGTAGTGCATTCACTGAGAAAGAACACAAGAGGGGCAGGATGGTGTCCTACTGCCTTTGAGGCGTCCACAAGTCTGTTAGCCAAACTGGGCTCCGGAAAGAGGGTTAGGTTGGACGTGCAGACTTGGGATTCACTAGTCTATAGCTGAGAATTGATGCTATGGAATAGGATAAAGTAGACTAGAAAGAAGACATAAAATCAGTAGAAAAGATAGGAATATCCCTGGCAGTGCAGTGGTTAAGACTTGGCCTTTCAACGCAGGGAGTGTGGGTTCAATGCCTGGTCAGGGATGCAATATCCCATATACCTTGTGGCCAAAAAGAAAAAAAAATAATACATAAAACAGAAGCAATATTATAACAAATTCAATAAAGGCTTCTTTTTTAAAAAATGAGAAGAAAAGAAGACCAAGAATAGACACAGAAAACACAAAATTTTAATGGCAATCAAATAAAGATGAACCTGTGAAAAAGAACTAATAGTGGATAGTCACAGGGTAAGGGGAGAATAGATTAGAAAGTGATGTCCTAGAAAACAAAGGAGCATTTCCATAATGATTCACAGCATCAAATAAGTTAGATCAAGATCGGCAAAGTCACTAAAACAGTCAAACTGCCAGAGAGAGGCATAGTGGAGGCTAAGATTTCAGTGGATTAAGGAAAGAATAGGGAGGAGAAATGAAATGCACTAATTCATTTAAAAAACTTGGCAGGGAAAAGAAGGCTACAGATGGAGCTGAGCTCAAGAGAGATGCAGGATTGATGTACATTTTTAACACATAAGAGACTGCAGAATCCCTGCTAGGAGGAAGGAGGGAACATTACTGATGGAGCTTCAGTGATGCAGGCGATAGAAGAGAAAAGTGATGGTTTGGAGAGGAAAGATTCAGAGAAGAGAGAGTTTAGATTTTAGACGATATACAGGAGAATCATCACATCCTGTGAGATAAGAGGAGAGGAGAGGAGAGGGGTAAGGGAGTTTTAAGTGAAGGTTTCTGATTTATAATAGGGAGAAAAGTTGACTGGGAGAGTTCTAGCTTGATGGCCTTAGTTTTCTCTGTTGAGAGTAGAAGGAACAGGGATTGGAAAGCTGAAAAGAGAGGTTAAAGTTGGTAATGACAGCTCTCTGTAGAATCAAAGAGGTCATCGAAGTTGACCTCTATACCTTTTTTTTTTCCATTTATTTTTATTAGTTGGAGGCTAATTACTTTACAATATTGTAGTGGTTTTTGCCATACATTGACATGAATCAGCCATCTATGCCTTTATTGAATTTATTTTTCATAAAAAATATGAGAGAATTTGAGAGCAAGTAGTTTTAAAAGCTACCCAATAAAAACCAATGAGAACCTACTGTGGGGCTCAGGGAATCAAACTCAGGGCTCTGTGGTAACCTAAATAGGAAGGAAATCCAAAGAAGAGGGCATGTGTGTATATGTACAGCTGTTTCACTTTGCTCTACAGTAGAAACTAACGGAGCACTGCAAAGCAAATATGCGCCAATAAAAATTAATTTAAAAATAGATTAATCCACTGCATACTATGTTAATATGGTGGTTTAGTCACTAAGTCAAGTCTGATTCTTGCAACCCCATGGACTATAGACTGCCAGCCTCCTCTGTCCATGGGATTCTCCAGACAAGAATACTGGAATGGGTTGCCATTTCCTTCTCCGGAGATCTTCCCGACCCAGGGATCGCATGCAGGTCTCCTGTGCTGCAGGCAGACTCTTCATTGACTGAGCAACCAGGGAACCCCACATACTGAGATTCTGTTTCCTCTTTTGTAAAATGGGAATAATAATTTAGTACCTGTCTCATTAGTGCTGTTATAAGAATTAAGTGAGATAGTATAATATCTAAAAACCTCTAAGTGTATATAGTAGGTACACAGTAGGCAATAATTTGTTTTTTTTCCTCCTAGTAGGGTAATATCTGGATATTTTATTATTGGTGGTGTTGGAGTAACTTTTATCTATTTATTTATATTGCTATATTTATATTTTAAAAGTTACTCCAACACCACCAATAATAAAATATCCAAATATTACCCTACTAAGAAGAAAAAACAAATCAATGTCTACTGTGTACCTACTACACACTTAGAGATTTTTATATAGTGTATTAGCTCATTTAATCCTTATAACAACACTAATGAGATAGGTAAGTTATTATTCCCATTTTATAAAAGAGGAAACAGAATTTCAGAGCCATTAATATCAGACCACAGCTGATCAGGTTAAAAAGCATTGCAGGCTGCAAAGTTGGTGACACTTGTTATTCTGTGCAAGCAACTGGTGAAACTGTCACCTACAGTGTTTTAGACAGCATGCCCCTCATACCCATGCAAACTGTGTGTTCTATGAGAAGAGGTTAGGAAAAGCCGGGAGGCCAGTGTGTGGTTTGTTGTTTCTAGAAAGACACTGTGAAAGGGAGAAGACCTCTGGCAAGAATTAACCAGTTTATGAGCAGATGTAGAAGGAAACACAGCTATCCTAAGGACTGCTCTTGATAGGTGACCTGATAATATAGTCAGTTTAGTGTCTTGCAGGGTTGGGAAATCCATCTGTATCTGGTCCCCAAATAACAGGAGATAAGATCACCACATGGTCAAGGGGAGCTGATTTTGCTATGAAGATCAGATTGCTATAGGACTTCTTTGGTGATCCAGTGGTTAAGAACTTGCCCTCCAATGCAAAGGACTCAGGTTCGATCCCTGGTTGGGGAACTAAGATCCCGCATGCTGCTGGGCAGCTAAACCCACAGAGCACAACTAGAGAAGCCTGCATACCACAGCTACTGAGATTGGGCAATCTAGAGCCCGAGCTCTGAAACAAGAGAAGTCCAAGCACCACAGTGAAGGTCCAGTGCAGCCAAAATGCTTAGAAAAGAAAAAGGAAGACCAGATTATTGTCTTTGCACACAAGCTTATTGGTTCAGATGCCCTCAAGGGCTGTGTGTGTGTGTGTGTTAGTCGCTCAGTAGTGTCTGACTCTTTGGGACTATAGCCCTCCAGGCTCCTCTGTGCATGGAATTCTCCAGGCAAAAATACTGGAGTGGGTAGCCATTCCCTTCTCCAGGGGATCCCCCCAGCCCAGGGACTGAACCCGTGTCTCCTGCAATGCAGGAAGATTCTCTACCATCTAAGCCACCAGAAAAGCCCACCCTCAAGGTGGTCTCCATTTATTTGGGGGAAATGGAAATTATCTGAACAGAAGCCAGTAAATTTTTTAGAAAGATGAGATTTAGAATATGTAAAATCTATGAATAGAAGGGAATTTTATATGCTGTTCCTTTGACATGAAAATGACTGGAAGCAAATAGCCCATAAGATTATTAAATCTTACTGCAATTGTATTGTCAAGAAAACAGCAAGCTTGGCTAAAGAAAAACCTGAAACTATTTGGCCTTCAAATAGTAAAGCTACACACATCCCTAAATCTGCACCAGGGAAAGAAATGAACAGGCTACAGAAGTTCTGTATCTCTTTTATAGGGCATATTCTCCAGCATCTTCATCAGATATGTGTGCGAGGGACGATAGAAAATGAAGAAACATGCAGAGTGGAGAGCTGGGGAATGGGGGAAATAGATATTGGTGTCCATCCAGAGAGAAGAACCAGTCAGTCTAACCCGAGAATTAACTCCACAGCCAGGTCAAGCCCTCTTCATCATGATTTCCTCTTACTGTGGATCGTTAATTACCATGTGTTTCCTCTTCTTGCTTTTCTAAATGGTTGTTTTTTACCATAGTTTTTCTCTAAATGAGGAAAGAAGGATGCTGGGGAGAAAACCCAAGGCGCTTGTCCTGTTCTGCCAGATATACCAGGAAAGCCACATCGTGGTCAGTCCTTCCCATACCTGGGGTTGTATTTTCAGCAAGCAACCTGAAGGGATGAAGTAATCTCTCCCTCCAGAGGAGGAGCGGCTAGCTGTAAAAAGGGTGGATTCCCCAAACTCAGGGTTCCTCAACTGCGACAGAAACCCATTGCATTTGCCTTCTGGCACCCTGGGGCCCACCTGGACCCTTCTGAGTCACTCTCTAGGACTTAGAGAGCCAGGGAACCAATGTAAACTTGCTGCTCCTGCTCTTCTATGAGTTATAAAATTCTTTATTTCACACCCAGCATCCATGAAACAGCAACAGGCTGACTGAAGTGTCTTCAGGAGGGTCAAACCAAACCCCAGAGCTGACAGCTATGTGGTGAGATCTTAATGGGATATGGAAAGAAGTGTGTGTAGTTTGAATGTGGGCAGAATGTGTAATATAAATGACCACACAAAAATGTGAATGTACTTAATGTCACTGAACTGGACACTCAAAAATACTTAAAATGGTAAATTTTATGTTTTATTTTACTACAATAAACACACACACACAAACACAGCCAAAGAGCAGAGTATAGTAGTTTTAAAAATATGATTATACATTTATTGACCATTTTCACTTCCAAAGGGAAAGCCAGATTCCCCTTCCTTTTAGTGTGGGCTGGACTTAGTAACTTGTTTTAATGAACATAACATGGTGGACATGATGGTGTGTGACATTCAAGGCTAGGTCACTAAAGGTGTTGAACTTCCTCCTTGTTATCTCTTGGATCACTCACGCAGGGGGAGCAGCTGCCAGGTCATAAAGACACTCAGACAGCCTTGTGGGGATGCCCATGTGGCAAAAAATGTTAGACCTACCAAGAGCCAAATGAGCGAGTCATCTTGGAAGTCAATTCCTCAATCAGGCCTTCACATCAGTGCAACCCTGGCCAAGGTCTTGACAACTCATGAGAGACTCTGACCCAGAACCTTCCATCAAAGCCCCTCCTGAATTCTTGGACCACAAAAATTGTGAGATAATAGATGTTTGGTGCTTTAAACTGCTACATTTTCAAGCAATTTGTATGTAGTAATAGATGATGGTTACAGATGGGAGGCTGGATATGAATAACTCATGTATTTACTCTTTAGATCACCAGAGCACAAAGACCCACATTTGAAACTAATGGAAACTACTATGTACCACTTAGAGTTCCTAGACTCTGAGCTGGAAGAGGAAACCTGATGGAAACTTGGATTATTGCACTTAGCAGGAGGGTGTTGGTATTCTACAGTGAAAATAGTTGTGTGGATTAATACTTAGGTAGTCAGAAGAGCTACTTGTATCTATTTTCTTTTTCTTCCTTTTAGTAATAGGAGGTGGTCATAGGTATACCATCTTAAGATACTTCTCACTGTTCATTTTCCACATAACCAGGTTCAAATTGATGAGATAGGGGAGGAAGTGCTGTGTGCAACCTTAATTTAAAAACTTCTTGCTTTGAACCCTCTTTTTCCCCTTCCTGAGGTCAGAAGGATGTACAGAGAGGTAAATCAGCCTAAAATACTTGGACAAGGATAAGATGGTTGGGTGGCATCACTGACTCAATGGACATGAGCTTGAGTAAACTCCAGGAGATAGTGAATGACAGGGAAGCCTGGTGTGCTGTAGTTCCTGGGGTAGCAAAGATTTGGATGCAACTTAGCGACTGAACAACAAAGGCTAAGCTATAGTGGATGGCAATAAGCTGAGAGAATGTTTCTAAAGAGCTTGGCTGTGAATGGATCTCTTCTGTTTTTCTTACTAAGATGGATACAGATGGAAGACATGGGTCAGTTCTACTTGGACATTTTTTAAAGCTCAAAGGAAAAGATCTCATGAACAAATAGCTGAAAAAGAAGATATTTTTGTGTAGGTTAGGGTTAGACTTAACTGCTGTAACAAACAGATCCTGATATTCAGCATTTTACACAATAAGAGTTTATTTCCTGTTCCCCTAACAATCTGATCTCTGGGTATTTCTAGTCAGGTAGATTTCCCCCCTGCAGTGTCAGGGACAATGAGTCCTTTTCATCTTATGTTCTCTTCTTCAACACTAGGTTTCCAAGGTCACCGTGGGGGTCATTTCCATTCCTGCCACCTGGAAGTGGAAAGAGCTTCCAGGTTGTGTTCAACACAACCTGAAAGAAGGTTGTGTTTCAGAAATTTCAGGGTCTCAGCCAGGACTCAGCACATCTAGCTTCTGTTCACTTTCCATTGACAGAATTGAGTCATGGGGCCACACAACTGCAAGGAAAGCTGGGGAAATGGCCATTCAAAATGCCTGGGTGGGAGCGGACAAGCTTGGCAGCCTCTTCTACAAATTGAGCATGGAATAAAGAAACTTTATTAAAACCCAATAGACTTGTATCCTGGAATCTAGATCTTTTATTCTCTAGTATAAAGCATTTGCACTGCAATCATCAAGCACAATCATTTGTGCATTATTTTTCTAGGATACATAACTAGGAGAGGAATTGAAATGTTGTAGGATATATGAATTTCAGCAGATTATGAAGTATGATTTTCTAAACGGGTTTTACCAATTTATGCTCCCAGATGCAATGTTTTAAGAAATCCTGTAGCTCCAAACCTTCCTCAATACCTCTGGTTGTCAGACTTTTTCATTGTTAACCTGGTAGATCCTTAAAATATCAAAATACACATGATTTTTCAATTTCCTTATTACTAGTGAAAAAGTTGGAAAGTCTTTTTATATGTTACTGCTTATTTGGAGTTAGGTTCTCATAAAAGGGCTACTCAAGTCCTTTGCCAACTTCTCTACCAGGATATCTTTTTATCTTATCAACTTATGAGTACTTTCTATTTATTCTGGATACTAGTTCTTTGTCAGCTATATGTGTTGTATTTAGCTTAATCTATTCTACAGCTTGGTTTTTCTTTTTATAGAGATTTCTTATGTGTATAGAAGTTCTTAATATTGCTTACTGCTGCTGCTGCTGCTGCTGCTAAGTTGCTTCAGTCGTGTCCAACTCTGTGCGACCCCATAGACAGAAGCCCACCAGGCTCCCCTGTCCCTGGGATTCTCCAGGCAAGAACACTGGAGTGGGTTGCCATTTCCTTCTCCAATGCATGAAAGTGAAAAGTGAAAGTGAAGTCGCTCAGTCGTGTCCGACTCTTAGTCATCCCATGGACTGCAGCCTCCCAGACTCCTCCATCCATGGGATTTTCCAGGCAAGAGTACTGGAGTGGGGTGCCATTGCCTTCTCCGAATATTGCTTACTAGAATATATCAATAATTTCCTTTGTGGGTAATGATTTTTATATCATGTCTGAGGAAACCTTACCTACAGCAAGGTCACAAAGATATATTCTTATAATTTTTTCAAAAAGCTTTATGGTTTTGCCATTTACATTTAGGACTTTAAATGTAGCCCCCATGGTCCTCTTCCCTAGGGGGGGTTGCTGGTGACCATGATCTTATTGGGAAGTGGTTGCATAATTGTCCATTCACAGTTAAATTATTTAGGCATTGGAGTACCAAGAGATGTCACTATGGATCCCTTAAATCCAAGCACAATCAATCCTTTCTGCCCTTATCATGTAATAGCAATTATACCTTCTCATGATGGACTAAATCTCGATTGCCTGTTGATCTAACAGTGGAGAGGCCCCAAGTATGACCAGGCCACCACTGGGGGTTTAGCCTTGGTTGCATTTTTACTGAGTCCCCCCTCTGGGAAGCAGACCTCTCCACCCACAGAACCTAAGCAAACCAGAAGCAGAAGCCAACCCCCCACCCCAAGGGAGTCACAGAGAATGACGGCTGGCGGGGCCACCCAAGCTGCATACCAACCACCACTCGGTGATTTTGTTTCTTATCTTGGCAGTTTCAGGGCCACGAGGGGAAGGGTTCATTTTAAGAGCTTCCACTCAGCCTTCTCCTATAATGATAGTTTTTATTTCGTAAGTTGATAAATCAAAAATGAGAATTCTTCCAACTGCTAAGTACGTCTGTCTCACGGCTAATCACCAGAGCCAGGAATGTGTCTATCAGCTGACCCCTACATGCCTCTGCTCGAACACAGGGGTCATGATGATAGTTTGGGTCCCTAGGTGTCAATGTTAGCTCAGACTCTGTATCCAAGCACCCTCAAAACAGCTAGTGTACTGTGCACCTAAGTGCACTTATATTAAGTGGCCATAGATCCCTTTGGGGAGTCACCAGGGGGATGGCTACTGTACACATTTGCTGTGCTATTACAAAGTCCTTTCCCAAGAGCATGCACCATGAGCTTTGTCTCTAAGAACTGGCTCATTTATGAAAACCCCCTGGAGTGCCCAACATCTGACTTGACGCTCATCTGTTCTGATATCTTCTGATTATATATAGTAAGTCATACTCTCTTCAGATGTCCTTATGAATGTAATGATCTATTAGTCATCAACATGCATCTCTATGTTCTTGGTTGCCATTCTGACCCTGCTCCAATTATTTATTTCCGTTTTGCCTCTGATAATTCAGTGCTATCATCTGACCTATTCTGTTCTGAAATCCTGTCATTTCCATTACACTAGCAAGTCACATGCCATCACAGAAAATCTTACAAAAAGCCATTAGTATAGCAACAGCCATTAGTAAGGCTCTAAATGACACCAGTAATATAATGATACCACTTTAGTGAAGGCAGTGTCCTCTGGACCCTCCTAAAGAATATCATCTGGAGATTCTCAGATGTATCTTATTGAATAAATTCATTCAAAAATTCATATTTCTCTGAGCCATTCCTCAACATTTAATGTAGGCTATTTTTTATCCCAAAGTTAGGCGTCATCCTAGCAGTACAAGGATGGCTCCAGGAGCCCCTCCTTGAGCATTATAATCTAAGCCATTCAGTTCAGCTCAGCTCATTCACTCAGTCATGTCCAACTCTCTGTGACCCCATGAACCACAGCACACCAGGCCTCCCTGTCCATCATCAACTCCCGGAGTCCACCCAAACCCATGTCCATTGAGTCGGTGATACCAACCAACCATCTCATCCTCTGTGGTCCCCTTCTCCTCCTGCCCTCAATCTTTCCCAGCATCAGGGTCTTTTCGAATGAGTCAACTCTTTGCATCAGGTGGGCAAAGTATTGGAGTTTCAGCTTCAGCATCAGTCCTTCCAATGAATATTCAGCACTGATTTCCTTTAGGATGGACTGGTTGGATCTCCTTGCAGTCCAAGAGACTCTCAAGAGTCTTTTCCAACACCACAGTTCAAAAGCATCAATTCTTTGGCGCTCAGCTTTCTTTATAGTCCAACTCTCACATCCATACATGACCACTGGAAAAACCATAGCCTTGACTGGATGGACCTTTGTTGACAAAGTAATGTCTCTGCTTTTTAATATGCTGTCTAGGTTGGTCATAACTTTCCTTCCAAGGAGTAAGAGTCTTTTAATTTCATGGCTGCAATTACCATCTGCAGTGATTTTAGAGCCCAGAAAAAAAAGTCATCCACTGTTTGCACTATTTCCCCATCTATTCGCCATGAAGTGATGGGACTGGATTCCATGATCTTAGTTTTCTGAAAGTTGAGCTTTAAGTCAACTTTTTCACTCTCCTCTTTCACTTTCATCAAGAGGCTCTTTAGTTCTTCTTCGCTTTCTGCCATAAGGGTGGTATCATCTGCATATCTGAGGTTATTGGTATTTCTCCCAGCAATCTTGACTCCAGCTTGTGCTTCTTCCAGCCCAGTGTTCCTCATGATGTACTCTGCATAGAAGTTAAATAAGCAGGGTGACAATATACAGCCTTGACATACTCCTTTTCCTATTTGGAACCAATCTGTTGTTCCATGTCCAGTTCTAGCTGTTGCTTCCTGACCTGCATACAGGTTTCTCAAGAGGCAGGTCAGGTGGTCTGGTATTCCCATCTCTTTCAGAATTTTCCACAGTTTATTGTGATACACACAGTCAAAGGCTTTGGCATAGTCAATAAAGCAGAAGTAGATGTTTTTCTGGAACTCTCTTGCTTTTTTGATCATCTAGCGGATGTTGGCAATTTGACCTCTGATTCCTCCGCCTTTTCTAAAACCAGCTTGAACATCTGGAAGTTCACAGTTCACATATTGCTGAAGCCTGGCTTGGAGAATTTTGAGCATTATTTTACTAGCGTGTGAGATGAGTGCAATTGTGCAGTAGTTTGAGCATTCTTTGGCATTGCCTTTCTTTGGGATTGGAATGAAAATTGACCTTTTCCAGACTTTTGGAATTGAACTTTTCCTGTGGCCACTGCTGAGTTTTCCAAATTTGATGACATATTGAGTGCAGCACTTTCACAGCATCATCTTTCAGGACTTGAATCTAAGCCATTGGAGAATGACATATATCAATAAATTCATCCTTACCAGCCTTACCTTCTGTCTCCACACCCTAGTCCAGCCCCCTCAACATCCATTTCCACACATTTGAGGGTTACTGTTCCCCAGCACATCTACCCTGACATTTCTTTCTGAATTCTGAGTCCCATTACTTCTCCATTAGGGTCTCGCTTTGGCTTAGAAGACTTGTCAAGGCTACAAATTCCATTCTTCTTCTCTGATATTCAGGTCCTAGATCAACATTTATAGGAGACATAAGAACCAAATGCAATGAGTAGTTCTTGATTGGATTCTGAAGAATACAGTTGTAAAAGACATTTTGGAATGAATTTAGAAATATAAACAAGGACCATTTGTTAAACAGGGGGAGGGGTTATTTGGTATGGTGATGGTGGTGATGGCAGTGGTGGTCTGAGTATGTAAAAAGAAGTCTTTGTTTTTGAAGATTCACACTGTGATATTTAGAGATAGAGTGTGGCAGTATACACAGTCTTCTTTGGGGATAAAAAAGAAGCAAGATTGCAGAACACTAATAATTGTTATATCTGAGGGTTGTAGATATGGATGTTCTTTATGATATTCTTTCTACTTTGCATGTTTGACATTTTTCACAATAATAAGTAATAAAAAATATCGATAGATGAAGGAAAAGTTTAGACAGGCATGCTGGGTCAAGATGAGGAAACAGCCAGGACTCCCACAAAAGAAACCTTTAGAATAGTATGGTCCCAGAAGTACTCCAGAGAGGATAAATGATGCTGAAACTATGTGTTGGGTTCTTGGAGAATGAAAGACTGGGCAGTTTGTAAATGGATGACACCACTTGTCTGCAGAGGGAGGAAAGATCCCCTACTCTACATAAGTCAATGCTCTGAAAACATGTTTCAAAAGGAAATCAAGAAAAAATTTTAAATAATATATCTGCTCCTAAAATAGAACACTTGCTCTCTCCCCTCCTCCCAAAATAGTTCATTTTAAACGAGCCATTAAGGCTACAGACTACAAAAACGCCACATAAACTCTTTCTATAATTTTTCCTCAGATCTTAGAACACCTTTAATCCTTGGAAGGAAGTCCAAAACAGGATCACTTTATACTAAACTCAATTTTAGTACTAAGATTCTGATGTACAGAGGAAAAAGTATTGCTCACACTGCTCTTAAGAAACATAATTTGTTCCAGCATTATACCCAGATATATACATCTGCATATATACCCACAGGAAACAAAGTCATTATTATGAAGAGATGTCTGTACTCCTGTGTTCACTGCAGCATTATTCATAACACATGGAAATAGTCTAAGTATCCATTGACAGATGAGTGAATGAAAAAAATGCTATGCATATATAAAATATATAGACAGTGTTTTATGTATATATATATATAAAATATTTTTCAGTTTTTTAAAAAAAATAGGAAATCCTGACATCTATGATGGCATGGAAGAACCTGGAGGGGATTACACAAGGTGAAATAAGCCAGACAAAGAAAGATAAACACTGTGCATTATCACTTATGAAAGGGGAAAGGGTTAGTTGCTCAGTCATGGCCAATGCTTTGTGACCCCATGAACTGTAGCCCACCAGGCTTCTCTGTCCTTGGAATTCTCCAGGCAATACTGGAGTGGGTAGCCATTCCCTTTTCCTGGGAATCTTCCTGACCCAGGGATCAAACCCATTTGTCTCCTGCATTGCAGGCAGATTCTTTACCGTCACCCTGGAGAAGGAAATGGCAACCCACTCCAGTATTCTTGCCTGGAGAATCCCATGGACAGAGGAGCCTGGCAGGCTATAGTCCATGGGGTTGCAAGAGTCAGACACGACTTAGCAACTACACCACTCATTACTATTAAAGCCACCAGTGAAGCCCATCACTTATGTGTGGAATCTAAAAAAAGAAAAGAGAAAAGAAAAAAAAATCGAATTCATAGAACCAGAGAGTAGAAGGGTGGTTTTCAGGAGCTTGGGGGTGGGGGAAAAATAGGGAAAACTTGATAAAAGGGTACAAACTTTCAGGTTAAACATGAATAAGGTTTGAAGATCTAACATGCAACATGGTGGTTATAGTTGACAACACTGTATTGTGTAATTGAAATTTGCTAAAAGAGTAGAATTTAGATGTTCCTCACACACACACACACACAAAGGTAAATATGTAAGGTGATGGATGTGTTTATTAACTTGATGAAAAACCTTTCACAGTGTATACTTACATCAAATCATCAGATTGTGTACTTTAAATATATTACCATTTAATTTGTCAATTATATCTTAATAGAGCTGAAGGGGGTGAGGAAAAGGAACACAATTTCTTAGTCAGATTAAATCAATCAGGTAAATTATTTTTCCTTCCACAAATTACCTCTTTATTCGAACTTGAGAATTTTTGAGACTCAGATTCTCCTTCTAACTGCACCTTAATTACCATAAATGAATTTCTAGGGGCTTAGATCAGAAAACCACAGAATTCCTAAAATATTGAGTGGTAGTCTGTCTGTATTACTTAGTATCTTCATCTTGTAACAGTTTAAGCCAACACACTGGAAAAAGACCCTGGTGCTGGGAAAAACTGAAGGCAAAAGGAGAAGAGGGCATCAGAGGATGAGATGGTTGGATGCCATCGCTGATTCAGTGGACATGACTTTGAGCAAACTCTGGGAGATAATGAAGGACAGGGAAGTCTGGCAGGCGGCAGTCCATGGGTTCCCAAAAAGTTGGATGTGACTTAGCAAATGAACAACAACAACAATTTAAGCATCCCTGTGAATATTCTATACTCTCAATCATTTTTCATCTCACAGAGAATAAGCCCATTTAAGCACACTTGCCAGTTCTTGAGGGAGTGGGATTTATTCCTTCATTCTCTCACTGAAGTGTCAGAGCCTGAGTTTTCTCCACCATTTAAGTGGGTGAATAAAATTCTGTGGTGCACACACAGTGTGCAATGTCCAGCCAGACCCTGGACCAGACATCAGAACGACATGCACGTTAGGCACAGCAGGTCCCTGCCCTCAGGAAGCTCACTGTCCTGCAGAGAAGATAAAGATCAACCAGACTTGCAAATAATTAATTAATTAATTAATTAATTTAATTAACTAAATCATTACAAAGTGTTGCAACATGCTTTAAACGAGAAGAACAAGAAAAAGGGAACTTCTTGGATTGTAAAATATGAAGGTAACAGGATCTTTGTGGCATCTTAAAGGTGAATGACCAGGGAGTCAAACATGGCTGGGAAGAAAAAGAAAATTGCGTATTTTTGGCAAAATGTAGAGTGTTAAAGAAAGTGAAAGTGTTAGTTGCTCAGTCGTGTCTGACTGGTTGAGACCCCATGAACCGTCACATGCCAGGCTCCTCTGTCCCTGGGATTTCCTAGGCAAGAATACTGGAGTGGGCAGCCATTTCCTCTTCCAGGAAATCTTCCTGACCCAGGAATTGAAATTGGTGTCTCCCTCTTTGCAAGCAGATTCTTGACTATCTGAGTCACCAGGGAAGCTGCTGTTAAGTCACTTCAGCTGTGTCTGACTCTGTGCGACCCCATAGACGGCAGCCCACCAGGCTCCCCCGTCCCTGGGATTCTCCAGGCAAGAACACTGGAGTGGGCTGCCATTTCCTTCTCCAATGCATGAAAGTGAAAAATGAAAGTGAAGTCGCTCAGTCGTGTCCAACTCTTAGTCAACCCCTGGACTGCAGCCTCCCAGGTTCCTCCATCCATGGGATTTTCCAGGCAAGAGTACTGGAGTGGGGTGCCATTGCCTTTTCCACCAGGGAAGCTATAGAATATTAAAGCTGAGGGGAAATTCTTTAAAAGATAAAGAAACCATAAAATCCTTTCTACCAGTGGCCAAATGGAAGTTTAGCTAATATGGCATGCAACAGATGGTAAAAGGTAGACATTTTGCTTTGTTTTGATTTGATGTTCATTTTTTACTTTTAATTGGAGTATAATTGTTCTACACTGTTGTGTTGGTTTCTGCCACACATCATCATGAATCAGTATTAGGTATGTGTATGTTCCCTCTCTCTTGAACCTCCCTCCCACTCCTACCCATCCCTCTAGGTTGTCACACAGCACCAGGTTCAGCTTCCTGCTTCACACAGCAAATTCCTACTGCTGTGTATTTTACATGTAAAAATGTATATATTTTAATGCTACTGTCTCAATTCCTCCCACCCTCCCCTTCCCCCGACTGTGTCCACAAGTCCATTCTCTGTGTCTGCATCTCTACTGCTGCCCTACAAATAGGTTCGTCAGTACCGTCTTTCTAGATTCCATACACATGTTAATATTCAATATTTGTTTACTCACTTCAGTCTGGATAACAGGCTCTAGGTTCATCCACCTCACTAGAACTGACTCAAATCCTTTGCTTTTGATGGCTGAGTAATATCCCATTGTATATATGCACCACAACTCCTTTATCTGTTCATCTGCTGATGGACATCCAGAGTGCCTCCATGCCCTGGCTGTTGTAAATATACTGCAATGAACACTGGGGTATATGTGTCTTTCAGAATTGTGGTTTGGTTTTCTCAGGGTACATGCCCAGTAGTGGGATTGCTAGGTCATATGGTAACTTTATTCCTAGTTTTTAAAGAAATCTCCATACTGTTCTTCATAGCAGCTGTGTCAATTTACATTCCCACCAACACTGCAAGAGGGTTCCTTTTCTCCACATCCTCTCCAGCATTTACTGTTTGTAGACTTTTAAAATATTTTCTCCAACACATTTTATTTGTGATGTTTGCCAAATTAACTGGTGCTATCCCAGTGAAATTATTCCATTTTTATCAATAAACTGACATCACATGAAATAATGCTTCACAAACTCATTGAAGATTACATTACTCACAAATGTAACACAAATTATCAAATAAAAGGTCTACTCTCAACTACAAATACTTGATTTTATTCCATAGTTCCTACTCTTCTGGCAGAAAGATTAAACATGCTCTTTCTCTCTGTTCGCAAAGATTTAAATTATTTTTCCATAGCACACTGAGGATATAATTATGAAATAATTGCTCCTTTAGCACACACTTGATATATAATCTCTCTCACTTGCTCCAGATTGTAGAAAGCTTAGTTTTCGTTCTTTCTCCCAACATACAGTGAAAATTCTGACTCATTTCTATTTTTTCAAATATAGAGACTGAGACAAAGATCCCATTACCTTCTAAAGTATTGCTGTTATTGTTATTATTCAGTCACTAAGTCAAGTCCACCTCTTTGTAACTCCATGACTGCAGCACGCCAGGCTTCCCTGCCCTTTACTCTCTCCTGGAGTTTGCTCAAATTCATGTCTATTGAGTCAGTGATGTTACCTAACCATCTCATCCTCTGCCAACCTCTTCTCCATTTGCCTTCAATCCTTCCCAGCATCAGGGTCTTTTCCAAGGAGTTGGCTCTTCCTATCAGGTGGCCAAAGTATTGGAGCTTCAGCTTCAGCATCAGTCCTTCAGATGAATACTCAGAGTTGATTTCCTTTAGGATTGACTGGTTAGATCTCCTTGCAGTCCGAGGGACTCTCAAGAGTCTTCTCCAACACCGCAACTTGAAAGCATCAATTCTTAACTATTAGCACTATCATTATAATATTTCTTCCTTTGGAGGAACTGAAATTCTTTATCTCCACTGAAGACTCAGAAATTTTTAATTGTCCTTCAAAAATGTATTTCTGAATTTAAAAATCATAAAGTTTGGACTATTACCAGGAGACTTTCTAAATCTGGGTAAAATTTCAGTGCCAGACATGAGTGACCCAGAGACAAACAAATTCTCCGTATAATTCATCATCTAATGCCAATGTGTAAGCTGTATCTTTTGTTATCTCTGAAAGGACAAAGATGAAATATGGTAAGGGCAGCATTTCATAGCCCTTTACCAAATGTCTCATCCCAGGAATACAACATATCTCATGCCTCAAATCCACAGTCCAACATTCAATGTTAAAAAACCCACCACAGATGTTGTCTATCTGTCGGGGAAGGGGAGGCTTAGGGAAGAGTCAGTTTGTTGAGGGAAGCCAAGAGCACCAAGGGTAACAAAGCAATTCCCAACTGCCAGGTCAGGTCAGAGGTCAGAAAACAGTCTCAGAGGACAGAGGTCACTGTGCAATGGAGAACATGGGTAAGGATACAGAAAAAGGGGTTCTGGATCTGGTTGTCATTTATACCACAGAAGAGCTTTTGCATAGATGACTTTATCCAGACTTCATTGTGTCAAGGTAGGCATTATTAAGGGCTTCGCTGGTGGCTCAGATGGTAAACAATCCACCTACAGTGTAGGACACCCAGGTTCAATCCCTGGGTCGGGAAGATCCCCTAGAGGAGGAAATGGCAACCCACACCAGTATTCTTGCCTGGAGAATCCCGTGGACAGAGGAGCCTGGCGGGCTAGAGTCAACAGGGCTACAGAGAGTCAGACACAACTGAGCGACTACCACTTTCACTTTCAGGCATTATTAACTACAGACTGCCATCAGGAGGACAGAGACCCAGAAGCGGACAGTGATCTGTGGCACTTGCCTACAGGAACATCCCTAATAAGCAGGGCCCAGATCTTCCCACCACAAGTCCAGGCCTCTTTCCAGTAGCTCAGATTTGGACCCAACTGTCATAACCCACGGCACTACACTTTCTGTTGGTAACTGTCGCAGCTTCTCTTACTTACCATGAAAATTCTAGATGTTTCATGGGCTTGGGATCCTGTTTGTTTCTTTTTATGCGTGGAAAGAAATCTGTTTCAAACAGATACACAGTCGTAAATAACAGGTTTTGAAGAGCTCCCATTGCACTTTCAGGAAAATTCCAATAAACAAAGATCACAGGAAAGGCATTTTTCCAACAACTGCACAAAATTGAGATAAGCTAACTGCACATATTGTAGCCTTGATCGTCTCCAACAGCAAAGGTACAGAATTTAAAGTGCCTGTTGCTTTTGTAACACAGTTTAAATAGTGTCTGTGTGTACATACATACATATAGGTATATATGCATATACAGAGATGCGTATAGAGATGTGTATGTGTGTGTGAGTGCTCAGTCCTTTAGTTGTATCCAACTCTGTGACCTTATAACCTGTGGCCAGCCAGTCTCCTCTACCCATGGGATTCTACAGGCAAGAATACCGGAATGGGTCACCATTTCCCTATCCAAGGAATCTTCCAGACCCAGGGATCGAACCCTTGTCTCCTGCATCTTCTGCTTTGGCAGGTGGATTCTTTACCACTGTGTCACCAGTGAAGCCCAAGCTACATATACACACAGTGACAAAATTAGAATCAAGTATTTGGAAAACAAGGTATCATGCGAAGCCTATACCACTTCATGGCAAATAAGAGAGACGCATGATCAGAGCAGTAGTCGTGCAAGATGTTAGAGACTTGGAAAATAATATCATACTCCAGGCATAAAGTGACAATATCTGAAGGAGGGTAGTTACAAGGGAAAGGGAAAGGCAGGTAACGATATGAGAAAATGAAGTAATAACTAGCCATAAGTCTGAGTAGACTCTATGCCCCCTGCAGGCCAGATGCACGCACGCATGCTTAGTTGCTTCAGTTGTGTCCAACTCTTTGACACTGTGGACTGTGGCCTGACAGGCTCCTCTGTCCATGGAATTCTCCAGTAAGTCCAGAAGGCAAGGGAGGGGAAAGATTTTACTCACTTTTGAATGTGAGCCACTTAGAAGAACAATGTCACTATTCGTTAAAATGGGAAAAACCAGTGGTGAGAGAATTCTGGTTGAAAAACTATAATGAAATTCCATGATGATGTAAACTTGGAATAGTTCTGCTGTCCGATTCCCTTTAATAGGCTTCCCAGGTGGCGCTAGTCAGGTGACATAAGAGATGTGTGTTATCCCCTGGAGAAGGAAATGGCAACCCTCTCCAATTTTCTTGCCTGGACAATCCCACGGACTTAGGAGCCTGGCCGGCTGCAGTGCAGGGGATCGCAGAGTCAGACACAACTGAGGTGACTTAGCACGCGTTCCTCTTAAACACACGTGATCTGTAATTGAGCTACGGAAGTATTCTTGGGTCCTGCTATCATATCTGCAATAATATGAGTCAGTACTTTCTTCGCGATCACTGTCTTCTTTCCTAATTTCCTAGCACCCTTTAAAAACTTCTGTGACTCTATGAAGAATTAAGGAGAGAAAGGGAAAAATGTATTGATCATGCTTTGCCTAAAACTACAGCACCCAAAAAGGCCCAATAGGTGGGAGTGCCGTCTGGTCCAATGTCTGCTAAACATTGGAAATAAAAGATAACCCTGGCAATGGCTTTACAGACCTCGGATTTCAAGGACCTGTAATTATGCCAAACATGAAATGTATCTAGCACATCTTGGACTGCATCACTGGTACAGAGAAATAGTTAAACTGTTACTGAATTAAACTACCCATGAATTTAGCTATTTTAAAACGGAAACAAGATTTTTTATTCCAGAAAACAGATTGTTTAGTTGGAAGCATTCTCTCAGTTGTTCATCATTTTCTATTAATGCTCTTGTGGGCCTTTTTATATAAAAGGAAATTCTCTATTTCTACCAAGTCTGGAAATGTTATCCAACTCTTTCTCATAAAGCCCACAGTTTGCAAACTTAGCTCACAAATGCAAATAGCTGTGTAACTACCAACCACATCTTTAATTTAGAGCATCTGACATTATAAGGCACACAAGTGAAAGTAATGTATCGAACACCATAAGTGTTTTGAGAGCAAGTAAACCAATAAAAACATTATTCAAGATAATGTGTTCAGTAAGAAAACTCATAGAGAATTTATGCATATGCTTAGAGCATCTATTCAACATTTGCTTTTACAGTCACTTTAAAAGAATAATCAACATGTCACATTACTAAAAATAAACCCATTCAACAACAATAACAAAAGAAGCAGCTGGTACGGTGTGCTTCTCTTCCACTGCAGCTGCTTTATATTATTAAAATTTTACATTTTGCAACTGACACCAGAGCAATCTAGACTTTTCAAAATGTGATATTCATTTGCACTACTTTAACAATTTTCTTTTAGAACTCAAAAATGTAACTTTTTAAACTTGAAAACATAAATTTTAATTGTTCTGTTGCAGTGTTCATATTACAGTGTCTACATGTTCAAATATATTAAATGGATGTGGTTGAAACTTAATGCAATTCGTATACTATATATTTCATCTGTTTATAAGATTTCTGTTTCAAAAAGTTCTGAGGAGGAAAATAGAAAAATAGAAATAATCTTCAAAATAGAAACCATATTTATTCTTCTGTGTATTATACAGAGAATAATGCCAAGCCTGGAAAAATCCACTTATAAGATATTGTATAATCATGTGACCCATGACAGTTGAACATAAATTTTGGAATAATTCAACTTTTAAAACTCATATTGAAATCAGTATGTTGTACACCTATAACTTCTTTAACATTGTCCTATACTTCAACAATACTTCAAAGCCAATCCACTAACACCAGATTTTAGTGAGAGAAACACAGATAGAAAGTACTGTGTTTATGGGAAGGAACCAAACATGAGAATGGGCAGCTCAGGGCCAAAAGACCCAAACTCTTCAGCGGCTTTCAGGGAAGTGTTTTAAAGACAGTATGAGAGAGAGGGTCACAGGGTGCAAGATCAGCTGGTGCTCAACTCTCTGTTGATGGTGAGGTAACAGGCTATGTTTCAAGAATCTTATTCATCAACCTTCTAGTCCCAACCAGTCAACATGCTGATGCTCAGCCCACAGTTGACCTCCTCCACCTGTCAGGGATTTTAGTATCTGCAAAACTACTCAGGCATATGGCTCAGGATATTATCTGCAGACATTGAGAAAGAGCTAAAGGTCCTTGAGTTTGTTTTCTGGCTAAACTATTATTTTGTCTTTCTTGATTTTTTTCCCTTTGTTTACAGTTTCTCACTTCTTTGATTAAATTTGTTCTTTGGAACCCGGGGGAAATTTAGGAGGCCAAAGTTTTTCTATAAACAAGAGATGTCTGCTCCCTGGAAAGTCAGGGTTCTGCTCAGTTTCAGATTTACAAGTTCACAGATGGAGAGGATTTTTTCCCAGGATAAATCAGACCCCAAGCCTCACCCATAACTGATTTAAATGATATTTGGATATTTTGGACTTAGAGCTGATGATGGGTTGGGTTAAAGACTTTCAGAGATGGTGAAATGGGGTGACTGTATTTTGCATATGAAAAGGGTATGAATTTAGAGGGACCGGAGCATGAATGGTCTGGGTTAAATTGTGCCAGATAACCATAGTACCTCAGAATGAGATCCTCTTTAGAGATGAGATTTTTACCCAGGGAATCAAGTTAAAGTGAGGTCATTAGAGTGGCCCTCAATCCAACATGACTGGTGTCCCAAGAAAAGTGGAATCTGGGCACAGAGACGTGCACAGAGGGAAGATGATATAAAGAAACACAGGAAAGGGACTTCCCTGGTGGTCCAGGGGTTGAGACTCCATGTTCCCAATGCAGGGGTCTTGGCCTTGATCCCTGGTCATGGAACTAGATCTGCATGCCACAACTGAGGCTCCTGCATGCCTCAACTACCACCTGGCACAGTCAAATAAACTAAAAAAAAAAAAAAAGATTCACAGGGATGGGATGGCCATCTACAAGTCACAGAGAGAGGCCTGCAACAGAGCCTTCCCTCACAGCCCTTGGAAGGAATCAAGCTTGGTTTCCAACCATGCACCTCCAGAGTTGTGAGATTATAAGCTCTGTTGTTTAAATCACCCAGTCTGTGGCACTGTGTTACAGCAGCCCAAAAAATACACACAACACCATTTAATTATAACAATTTAACATAGAAAACATATTGATATTAAAATCATAGAGTTTATGTGACATTTGAACGTGTTTAACAACAATTGATAATTTCTTGCAGTAAGTTAGTGCTACTTTTAATCTCCTTATAAAATATATTTAATAAAGGTAGAATCATACCTTACTAGTTCTGTATTTCCTATGCATATTCCGTACTTATCTTATTGATTAAAAGAAAAAAAGTCAGAATATAACACTCTGAAAGCATGAGCAAAAGAAAAAATGCTGAGAGGCAGCGTGGCTTAGCAACTGAAGCACAGCAACAATTGTAACTATATGTAACTGATAAATACCGTAACGAATCATTTTTAGAATTTGGCTGAGCTGTAAATTTTGGAGTGGAAACCATGATTACAAAATGCAACAGATCAACTCTTAACAGAGAGAAATGCTGACACTAAAAATAAATAATTCCCCATCACATAAAACTTGAAGACAAATAAACAGAACTGCTTAAAAGCCAGACTTTCTATTAAATCATTCAAATTCTATTAACGGAAAGCCAGGATAAAGAACAAAATGTTGCCCTCTTTAAATTATTCCGACATCAGATTCTACTAAGGTTTCTTTAAAAAAAAAAAAAAAACACACAGCTAATTAAATAGTATCACTCTTCCTCATCATGTGAGCTTTGGCTCCTAAATCTTTGAAACTACTTTAAAGGAAATCACTGCTAAATAGACATGATATCGAAATATACAATCAAGGAACAAAGAATATCAGTTAGATTAGAATCAATTATTTAGCTCTGATTATTTTTTAACATATATTTTTAACGCCTTCCTTTGAAGTGAAATTTAGTTACTTCCTTAAGTGTTGTATGATTTAAAGTAAGATAATAATAAAAAATAAATAAAGATAATCAATTATCATGTGGCAGGTTAGAAGAACCCTTCTGGTCTTCCAGGATCTTATTTTCAAACAGGAATGAAAGCTTTTGAATCAGTTCTTTGTCCTGATGCAAAATAGAAGAGTCTTTTCCTCACTCACCTCCATAAGCTCCCCTGCCCTTAACCCTTAGCCTTCAAGCATTTTCCCTGAACAGCTACAATCTGCATAGGAGCCCTTTCTTTGGGAGATCATGAACCCAACAGCCTGAAGGGCAGCTCTCTCTGGCATGAGAGAGCCAGAACCATCTGCTCTCTTCCAGACATTAGCTTGAATCTCAGAAGAGCAGGAAAATATATTCTGAATCACATCTTCTCTCTCCTTCCCCATACCATCCAGTTCCCAAATGTGCTGACTTCACATTAATAGCATAACTAGCACTATCAATATCAATAACTGGGAGAAATATTGATAACCTCAGATATGCAGAGGATACCACCCTTATACCAGAAAGCAAAGAGGAACTAAAGAGTCTCTTGATGATGGTGAAAGAGGAGAGTAAAAAAGCTGGCTTAAAACTCAACATTCAAAAAACAAAGATCATGGCATCTGGTCCCATCACTTCGTGGCCCATAGGTGAGGAAACAATGGAAACAGTGACAGACTTTATTTTCTTGGTCTCCAAAATCACTGTAGATGCTGACTACAGCTGCAAAATTAGAAGGCGATTGCTCCTTGAAAGAAAAGCTACGACAAACACTAGACAGCATATTAAAAAGCAGAGACATTACTTTGTCAACAAAGGTCCATCGAGTCAAAGCTATGGTTTTTCCAGTAGTCATGTATGGATGTGAGAGTTGGACTATAAAGAAAGCTGAGCACCAAAGAATTGATGTTTTTGAACTGTGGTGTTGGAAAAGACTCTTAAGAGTCCCTTGGACTGCAAGGAGATCCAACCAGTCCATCCTAAAGGAAATCAGTCCTGAATATTCATTGGAAGGACTGATGCTGAAGCTGAAGCTCCAATACTTTGGCCACCTGATGCTGACTCATTGGAAAAGACCCTGATGCTGGGAAAGATTGAAGGCAGGAGGAGAAGGGGGCAACAGAGGATGAGATGGTTGGATGGCATCACTGACTCAATAGACATGAGTTTGAACAAGCTCCAGGGAGATGGTGATGGACAGGGAAGCCTGGTGTGCTGCAGTTCATGGGGTCACAAAGAGTCGGACACGACTGAGCGACTAAACAACAACAGCGGCAGTATTTATTGGGTGAGTTTAAGTGAATAAGTGCTGCATCACATCTCTGATACAAGCTGTGTGGCTACTGCTGTTGGGTAGCCCAACTGGGTGGAGCCTGCCTTTAAGAACACCCTGTAGTATACAGAGGCACAGAAAACAGTGCCGTCCTGCAAGGCAGGGAGACCCTTGTCCATCATGCAAAGGAAGACATGGTCCTGGGATACAGCCATTGAGGTGGAGCCGTGGCTGCTGCATTCTTCAGGTTGGGAGGGACCAATAGGAACATAGATGCCAATTAACTCCATATGTAATAGGGGGCAAAGTTGGCTTGGCCAATGCCAGACTGTGTACTTAACCCCTCTTGAAGCTATTGTCTTGGCAGATGACATAGGACCTACACAGCCAATGGAGGTCATTTTAAAGTTTTGGGGAGGAGGGGGTTATTTTTTTTTAACCTGTTGCCTTACTGGAACATGTTCTTTAATGTCCAAGAATCCATTGTTGGCCCCAAGGTCGACTAGAGGAAAGCCTCTGGCTAGGTTTTACTGTGGTGAGGCATTCATCTTGCAAAATTTAGGGTTTAGGCCCTTTTATTTCTCCAGTTAGTAGAGAAAAAGCAGCTTCAGCAAAGATCAGATTGAATAACTGGGCTCCGTTAGCCTTGAATGGGGAGCAGAGATGCCGGTGTGGAACTTCCTAGTTCGTGAGGCACAGCCTTCCACGGGGTCTCAGTCATTTCTCCTGAAGTTGGATGTGACTTTACTGAAAATGGATTGTCTCCCTGCCAAAGCACAAGTACAATATTTGCATATATAGTCTCTTTTCTGTGACCTATTAAATACCATTTACGAACTTCAGGCAGAGCCAATTATTAATGGAGCGGGCATGGCAGAAAGCACCCTGGGGTGACAGGGGCATGTGAGGGCTCCTCTCACATCCTCTCACATGTCCCACTAAAAGTAGGACGACTTTTAGTGATAGTTGAATTAATTTACAAGGTAAAATTTTCCTACTTAACTCCTGCAAATCTCCATTTCTCATCTGTAATTGTAATAGTAACTTCATTATTGAACACTGTGTGCCAGGTACTGTTCAAAGCTTTTTATGTGCAGTAACCTATTTAATGTTTATAATAGCTGTATGAGATGGGGTCTATCATTACATATAAATTAAAAATGAGACACATAGCCACCTTGCAGGGTTCCAAAAGAATCCAATGACATAGGGCATATGAAAGCCACCAGCATAGCACACAGTCTGTAGTTCTTTTCTTTTCTGTTTCTTTATAATTGCTCTACAATGTTGTGTTGTGCTCGTTTCTGCAGTACAATAAAATAATTCAGCTGTATGAATAAATGTATCCCCTCCCTTTTGAGCCTCCCTCCACTCCCCGATCCCAGTCTTCTCAGGCCATCACTGAGCACTGAGCTGAGATCCCTGTGTTATACGGCAGCCTCCCACTAGCTATTGTACATACGGTAGTGTCTATATGTCAGTGCTACGCTCTCCGTTTGTCCCAATCTCTCCTTAACCCCCAACCCTGCCTCATGTCCACAAGTCTATTCTCTAGGTCAGCGTCTCTTCCTGCCCCGCAAATAGGTTCATCAGTACCATTCTTCTAGATTCTCTCTCTATATATATATACATATATATGCTGTAGTTCTTTTCTTTCCCACTTAATATAGACTTGAAATGCAGCTCAGGTTTAAAAGAGAAATTTGGGAAGGTAAGAGATAAAAGAAATACAATATGGATAACTGAAATTGCCCTGTGGAAAGAAAACTCTAATAAAATAAATAGTTGGTTAGAAATCAAATTTATGTCCCCTGAACAGAACAATCACCAGCCTCTAATAAACTGTCATAGTATGAAACAGAAAGAAAGAAGTGATCCTACATTTGCAGTGGGTTTTTTCTACCTAACACCTTGGCTTTATAGTATGTCAGTTACTAATTCTGAGACTTTCCTTCTTTTATTCATTCATTCAGTCAACAAACGGTTATCATGTACCTTCTATGGGATGGGGGGCATAGCATTAGGTATCAGGTGTGAACAGAGCACACTCCCCACTCTCATGGAGCATGAAGTCTAGTGGAGAAGACAGATCTTAATCAAATGGTCTGTAAATGTATAATTGCAGAGATTTAATATGGCTTGGGGAGCATAGAAAAAAGACTTTTGAAAAATTAGGATTTGAGTGGAAAGGAAGAGGAAAACCAGAAGGGTATGGCAAATGGACAATACCAACCATGGCTATTGGATTTCTCCATCTAGATTACTAATGACCTTAGCAGGAGTTTTGTTGAAATGGAAGCATGCTAAGAGGGAGTTGGTAGGAGGTTATGAAATGGAGATAGTAAGCAAAAACAAACAAAACACAAGAAGAAAAAGTACCACCTTCAAGAAGCTTCATAGTGAAGAAGAAGAAAAGGAATGTTAGCTGGAGGGGGCAGATCCAAGGACAAAAACATCAACATAGTTTAACTGTCAGCTCAACTGACCACCCCATCTCTGCCTATAATGATAATAGCACATGAACAAGATAGTTGCCCAGATTGAGTGATGCTTGAATGGGAATCGAAATTACACTCACACAAGAATATTCACTTGGTAAAGTTTAATATATGGAGACAAAATGAGAGTTTTATTATTTTTAAAAAATTTGGACAAGGTAGGAGCTTTATAAAATATAATGCCTCTTTCATTTACAGTGAAATTTGACCCGTGTTTCAATTTAAAATATTCTTAATAATACTTTCCAGACACACCAGAGTAGCTCTGCATAATTAGGCTAACATATATTGTTTCAAATTTACCATCTCTTAAAGTTCTGTTATATGAACAAATCTATGTGTTAAGTAGTATTCTACTTTGGTGGATTATATAGACCCATAGCATGTCACTGGTTGGTTAAATTAAATATTTAGGGAGAAAATTAACTATTTCAATCCACTAGCAGTTTATTCCCGATCTGGGAGTCAGTCAGTTGTTGTTGCTGCTGCTCAAGTGAATAAAACAGGCTGTTAAAAAAAAAAATTGTAAAAAAAAATCAAAAGAATAATTTAAGGATGACATTCTACAGATTTATATTCCCCTTAAAGCCATTTTTATTAGTACAGTTTTAGATGCATCTATTTCTCCATCATCAATAGGTCTCTCTCACATTTACATTAATTGCTTTCTAAAAATCACATTTTATTTATAGGAAGAAATTACTCCACACTGTGGCTAAATGGACACCTCTGATACTTAAAACATGATTATGAGGCTAAGAACCTAACCCCACACCAGGGAGGGCAGGCATCCCTCATCTGAAAGCCAAATTCCATTACAGATGTTGAATAGGTTAATTCACAGAAATTGATCCAAGTGTTAAGTATTTTCTGTTACTGTTTCTCTTGACATCCTCCCCTCCGGCTACGATATATTTTTCTACAAAGAAAGTAATTAGGAAATAGCACATCTAATAAACTCACAGGCAGTCACTGTTGATCAGATATGGAAATCACGCTCTAAGAAAATAAAAGCCATCCGGTCCATCCAGTTGTGTGGTACATGAGACCCATTGACTAGAAACAAATTAAAATCTGTTCACCAGTCAGATGCTGGTGCTCTTCCCCCCAAAACTGAGAAGGAGAAATGTCGGGGTTATTTTGTAAGCAAGGAATCACAGGATCCGAAATAAGCTGCTTTATCAGGCAGACAGCTAGAAAATCCTATTTGCAAAATAGCTCCCACTAGCATCTTTTATGTCCGAAGTGAGACTCAGGTTTGGCTGGAAAATGCACTCTTGTCAGCGGTAAGGAAGAGGAATGGGGTTTCTTCCCACTCTCAGAAAGACCGTTGCCTGGATGAATGGACCG
The DNA here is from genome assembly GCF_910594005.1 of Cervus elaphus. Lineage (NCBI taxonomy): Eukaryota > Metazoa > Chordata > Mammalia > Artiodactyla > Cervidae > Cervus > Cervus elaphus. Next base: position 55,957,312 of record NC_057819.1, on the reverse strand, counting down.
CGGGAGCGCAGTGTCTCACACCAGCAGAACTGACCCGGCGATGTTCACCGTCTCCGGCCCTGGAGGACAATCCCGTTGAGCCGCCCGGGAAGGAGAGTATCCGGACCGACTGGTCGGAGGCTGGCAGCCCAGGGTTGCACGGTGGCCGGCCACCCCTCCCTCCAGGCTCGAGGGTCGGTAAGATACCCTGGGTAAAGGTACCAAGGGGCAGAGGGGAGTGCTCCTACGCTCCTAGGTCTCCGAGCGCTGGGGCACATCTGGACAACGCCTGGTGCCTGCAATGGACAGACTGGAGAGGGGGAGGAGCAGAGAAGGCTGCGCCCCTTCCCCCCACCCTCCCACCGGCACTCCCCATCCACCCCCCGCTGCTTTTACCTGCTGCAGCTGAAGCGCAGCCCCTTGAAGGCTCTTGTTGAGTCCGCTCACCCGCTCCAGAGTGGACAGCAGCCACCGTCTCCACCGCCTGCACCTGCTGCTGAACGGGCCACTCTGAAGACAGGATACCCTCCAGGCAGCCCAGCGCCAAGGTCCCATGGCTGGCACTTCTCCGCGCCCCGCTGGGACGCCCCGGCAGCTCGCCGCCGCGCTCGCCTACCTGCTCCTGAGCTGCCCTGCCCTGCAGGGACAGACACCCTCGCCGGAGGCTGAGCCCCCTCGGGCGCCCTACCTGCCCACCTGGGGCGCCCTCGGTCGCAGTAGCCCCGACGGCCCCAGCATCCTGATCGCCAACCCCGGGCTCCGGGTACCCGTGGGCCGCTCGCTTTGGCTCGACCCGCTCCGGGACCTGGTGATTCGAGTGCAGCCGGGGGACCGCTGCGAGGTGACGGTGCTGGACGCCCTGCCGCCGCGCCACGGCGCGCTCTCCCCGCGCCGCTTCCCCTGCGCCTTCGGGCCCCGTCAGGTCCGGTACACTCACTGGGGCGCCCGCAACCCCGGACGCGCGCGGGTGAGGCTGCAGCTGCGCTACGACGCCGGGACTTCCACGCTCGCGCTGCCCTTCATGCTCGCGGTGGACGTGGTCTTCCACCGGCTGACGCTGGTGACGCGCAACCGGCCTTTGGCGGTGGAGAAGCTGCGCGGCTGGAGCCACGCCATTGACAGGAGAGTGCTGGCCTTTGCCTCCCCGGAGCCCGGGACCGCGGCCACCCGCAGGTGCCGGCTCACCCCTGTTCCCCCCGAGGGTGGCCCGCTGCCCAAGTATGGGCTTTTGGTGGATGCCACGGGGGCCCCTCTCCCCAGGGCCAAGGCCATAGACTGCGAGGCTTTTATCCGGGCTGGGGTGCGCTACCAGCACACCTCCACCACCCCCTCGCCCAACCGGGACTATGTGCCCATGGTGGCGGAGCTGCTAGGGCCAGGGGACCCAGGAGCTGAGTCAGGGGAGTTGCTGCTCCGAGAGCATTTCCAGCTACTGGTGAGGATCCGCGAGGGATCCGAGAACACGGCGCCCAGGCCCAGCCTCGCAGCTCCGATGATGCTGGAGGTCCATCAGTTCCTGCTGACCTCCCTGACGCCCGACGCCCTGGCTGCAGAGGACAAGGAGTCTAATGCCGATGACCTGGTCTTCAACATTCTCAATGCTCCCATCACCCGGCCGGAGCACCAGGGCTACGTGGTCAGCACTGACGACCCCCTAGGACTTCCAGTGTCGTTCTTCAGCCAGCAGGAGCTGCGGGAACTGAAAATTGCTTATCAGCCTCCTACAGAGAAATCGGATGCGGAGCACCTCTTCCAACTGGAGATGGAGGTGGTGGATGCAGATGGTGCCATCTCGGACCCCTTTACCTTTATGGTGGTCGTAAAACCCCTGAACAGCCTGGCCCCGGTGGCTAACTATGACCGGGGACTACTACTTTTTGAAGGTCAGTCAAGGCCCCTCTCCAGCGCCCACAGCCTTCAGATCAGTGATAGTGATCACCTGGGAGAGGTGAAAGTGTCTGCCATCAGGGGCTTGAGACATGGGGAGCTGGTCGTGCTTGGGGCGCCAGCAGGGTGCAAGCATTTCACGCCAACAGACCTGGCAGCAGGGCGAGTGGTGTACCAGCATGATGGCAGCGACACCTACAGTGACAACATCGTCTTCCGGATGGAGAGTGGGCACCACCAGGTGGAATTCCTCTTCCCTCTCACCATCATCGCTGTTGATGATGAACCGCCAATGGTCACTGCCAACATCGGGCTCTCAGTGACCGAAGGGCAGGTGGTCCAGATCTCCCCCTTTGTCCTGAGTGCGACAGATGTTGACTCTGAGGACTCGACCATCCACTTTGTGCTAGAGGACCAGCCTCTGGAAGGAGAAGAGGAAGAAAGAGGCAGGGATCTGACTCCCGGTTCCTCCAGCTCAAGGCAGCACCTGGGGGAGATGCTGCTGCGGCAGTCGGAACCACCTCGGGCTCCTGAAGATGAAGGCTGGTATTACGTGGGAAAGGAAGGACTTTATGAGAAGGTGGTGACTGAATGGCTTCAACAAGACATAGTGGAAGGGAGACTCTTCTACCGCCATCTTGGACCCTTTGGTCCTCAATCCATAATGGCCCGGATAACTTTCCACGTGCAGGATGACCATGACCCACCCAATCTATCCAAGCAACATTTCTTCACCATCAGAGTCCAACCAGTGGATCTGCAGAGTCCAGAGCTGTTTCCAGGAACTACCCTAGAAATGACCGTGCAGCAATACCAACTCACTCACTTCCAGAAGAAATTCCTCCAATATATTGACCGGGACTCAGATGACCAGCACCTGTGGTACTCCCTACTGATGCCCCCTACTGACACAGATGGCAACCACCAAGTCGGGGCTGGAGAAATTGTGCTCACCGCTTCACCAGACACACCCATTGTGCGCTTCACCCAGGCCCAGGTAAATCACCATGAAGTTGCCTACCAGCCCCCCCGGAAGAAGCTGGGTATTGTACCACGGATTGTGCAGTTCACCTACCAGGTGGAGGATGCTGCAGGAAATAGTGTACCTGGCACATTCACATTATTCCTGAAGCCTGTGGACAACCAGCCTCCCCAAGTCACCAACAGAGGCTTTACTGTCTTAGAAGGAGAGAGTTTCATCCTCAGCAGTAATGAGCTGGATGTTTCAGACCCTGACACAGACATCGACCAGATTGTCTTCATATTAGTTTGGGGTCCCCAACATGGACATTTGCAGTACTTAAAAAAAGGTATGGTCCCAGGGGAATATTTCATGCAAGCTGATATTGTTAACGGGAGTGTCTCTTATCAGAACCACAGAAACCAGGCCACCAGTGATACCTTCCATCTGGAGGTAAGTGACAAGGTACATCACATACCTATCACTGTCCAGATTTCTGTGCACCCCACAGCAGCTGACAAAAGTCCCAGGATCTCTATTATAGGTAACTCATTATTAGATGTGTCCATAGATGTACTAGAAAATACAGCCACTGAGATCACCATGGACATCATCCATGGTCAAAAGGACACAGGTGACTTGATGCTCTCTTTCACTGTGGAAGACAGCCCCAAATTGGGCACTATTCTGGTGAATGGTTTACCCACAGAACGGTTCACCCAAGAGGACCTCATCAGTGAGACAGTAGTCTATGTCCACACAGGAGGGGAAGTTGGATTCCAGAAGCAGCATGATGCCTTCAGGCTTGCCCTCTCCAAGGATTCTGATCAGCGGATGATGGGAGACAGCACAGTGGAAGAAGTGCAGGTTCAAGTGGTTGTGCTGCCCGTCAACAATGTGGCCCCCAAGGTCTTGATCAGGGAGCCTTATGTTGTCCATGAAGGTGGGAAGGGTGCCTTGACCTTACAACATCTCAGCATCGAAGATGCAGACACTCCCCAAGATGAAATTCTCTGCACAGTAACTGGTCAGCCAGTCTCTGGCTACCTGGAAAATGTGACACCAGCTCCCGGATCAGTAGAGACCCGAGCTGGTTATCCCATCAGTGCTTTCTCCATCAGAGATGTCCAGCTAAGCCATATCAACTATGTGCAGAGTATCCACAAGGGGGTAGAACCACAAAAAGATCAGTTCACCTTTTATTGCTCTGATGGCATCAACTTCTCCCCAAAGGTCCTCTTTCCTATAATGATCTTACCCACCAATGATGAGCAGCCTGAACTTTTTGCCCGTGAGTTTGTGGTATTAGAGGGAATGAGCATTGTCATAGATACCCCACTGCTCAATGGAGCCGATGCTGACCTGCCACCAAACGAGCTTCACTTTCAGCTCACAGCCCTCCCTCGGCATGGGCGAATTATACAGCAGCTGGCCACAGAGAGCCAGCCCGTCCGTAGCTTCACCTTACAGGAGATTCAGGAGGCCTCCACCATTGTGTATGAGCACGATGACTCTGAGAGCGCAGAGGACAGTTTTGAGGTCTGGCTGAGTGACGGCAAGCACGCCACCCACAGGACGGTGCTCGTTGTGGTGGTCCTGGTGGACGATGAAACCCCTCGGCTGACCACCAACAACGGGCTGGAAGTCGAGACTGGCCACACTGGGGTCATCACCAGTCAGGTCCTCAAAGCCACAGATCTCGACTCAGATGATGAGAGCCTCCGTTTTATCCTCCGCTCTGGGCCTCAACAAGGGCTTCTACAGCGACTGAGAAAACCCAGAGGGGAGGTGAGGAACAACCTCACCCTGGGAATGAACTTCACCCAGGGTGAGATTGACCGAGGCCTCATTTGTTACACCCACACAGGCGAAGGGCTTCGTGACCTTATCAAGTTTGATGTGACTGATGGGATTAACCCTTTGCTAGACCGCTCTTTCAACATCACCATTGGCAGCTTAGACAGGGTCTTCTTCCCTGAGGTGGTTAGCAAAGGGGTCACCTTGACAGAAGGTGGCAGAGTGACCCTCACCACAGACCTGCTTAGCACCAATGACATCAACAGCTTTGATGAACAGCTGCACTTTAGCATCACACGGGCTCCTAGCCTGGGGCACTTGGAAGTCTCTGACCACCCTGGGGAGCCCATTACCTCTTTCACTCAGCGGCAGTTGGCTGGCAACAAGATAGTCTATGTTTGCACTTCGAATGATGAGATAAAGATGGACAGCTTTGAGTTTCAAGAGGCTGATGAACATAATCCCGTGTTTCAAACCTTCAGGATCTTCATCATGGATGTGAATAATAAGAAACCTATCATGACCATCCACAAACTGATATTGCAAGAAGGGGAAAGAAAATGCATTACTCCCTTCGAGTTGACAGCGAAAGACAAGGACACCCCAGATGACCTCCTCCTCTTTACCATCACCGAGGTCCCCATCCATGGCAGGATTTTGTATAATGGCAGTCATCCTGTGACCACCTTCACCCAACGGGACCTGAACGAGAACTTGGTTTGCTACTGGCATGATGGCAGTGAGGCCACTGAAGACAGATTCTTCTTGACTGTGACGGACGGCACTCATGCTGATTTCTATGTCTTCCCAAACACTGCTGTGGAGACACACAGACCTCAGGTAATGTGGATTCACGTAAGAAACTCCCTCGACAACAGGTTCTCCCAGACTGCCTTCAACAGAGATGCCCTGGCCTTGAAACACCTTCCCCCTGGGCATGTGGCCTTCCTGATCACCAGCAGGTCTCTGAAGACAGAGGATTGGGACAGTTCCCACAGGCTCCAAAAGTATGAAGTGACCAGAAGACCGGTGCACGGCTTCATTATCAACACTGGCCTTGGAAATGAGAGCACGCGAGTTTTTACACAAGGTTAGTACACCGTGTCCCCTGATGCCTTTGTCCTGCTCCTTAAGTAGATCAGATCTCCCAGCTCTGCATGAAATTGCCCTGACCTCAGCTTTAGCAGAAAGATTCTAATTCTAATGAAATACAATGGCATGAGAAATTAACAATGAAAGGCAACAAACCCATTATCAGCTCTTTCATCAGCATGCTCTTTACACTGGAACTCTCAGGCATTCAATCAGTTTTGTAGTTACACATTAAAACTGCCAAATATAGGTGGACAGCTTCTGCTTCTGAAATATTATAAGATTACAATGATTTTGAAAAGATCAGTTAAAATTTGAATTTTTGGTAAAGAATGACATACCTAGGAATCACTTGCATAGTTTACCAGTAAGTCTGGATTTCTGAAGATAGTGGTTTGGTGTCTTGATTTCAGATATAAAAATTATACTGCATATTTTATTGTACTGTTCAAATTCAATTTCTGTATCTAGAAAATGCATAGAACTAAGTTTGCCAAGGGCCACTTGCAATGCAGGAGACACAGGTTTGATCCCTGAATAATGAAAATCCCCTGGAGAAGGAAATGGCAACCCAGTATTCTTGCCTGGGAAATCCCATGGGCAGAGAGGCTTGGCAGACTATAGTCCATAGCAAAGAGTCTGACAGGACTGAGCGACTTAAGACACACGCATGCACACAAGTTTGCCAAACTAGGGGAGTATATGTTTTCATGATCATTTTTCTTTTATGTTTGTTGTTACCACAATGGTGAACTAAAGGCAGGTCCCTCTGGCTTCCCAGGTGATAAGACACTGATACCTTGGGCTGCTCTTCACATAGTCATAAAACTTTTTCATGTAGCTCTGTGCATGAGATGTGAAGAGATACATGGAATTTTACACATCCAATACACATAAAGCTGGATGCAATTTTAGAGTAAAACTAAAGAAGGTTGTTTAAAAAACAGTTTCTTTACATTTTCAGAATTGCTTCCAAACCAAGTGAAATCATATGAGGTTCTATAAAAATTGTTTTTGCAAATGAATACCCCAAAATGCAAATTGTCTTGAAAATACTAGTTTTAGCAATACAAAAACACAATTATAGACCCAACTGACACATTCTCAAATATCCAAGAGAATGGGAAATAGAAAAACATCATGATTTTATTCTTATTTCCTTTTTACTGAGGATGCAATAGTTATTCTTGTTTAAATTCATTTCAACAAATAGTTCATGAGTATCTGAGTATTTCAACCTTGGATAGAAGACCTAACACCAGCTGGATTAAGCTGTCTATAGAGGACTGGGATATTGTGAAGTGTGCATAGGTAGAACCTGGGCATCCTTCTTGGATGCCCATCTTGTCATCCCAGAGATCATAGACAGAGTAGCGCAGTTACAGAATTTAAAATTATAAGGTTCCATTTTTTGCTATTGCAACTTTAAGAAAAAGTTAAATTCTTATTAACCTCATTATTTTTTTAAAAGTTAGATTCGTGTTCATTTAATCATTTTTAAATTTACTAATTATAGTATTTTCATGCCCTATAAAAAACAATGAAGTTCTTATCATATTCATTTTCTGTGTGCCGACATGGTGTATGTATGATGCTTGCTCTTTTACTAGCTGACATTGATGACATGAGGATCTACTACATCTTGAATGAAGGCAGCAAGGCAACTAAAGACATCTTCTACTTCTCTGCTGAAGACAATGGTAAGTCAGTACTGAGACCATACCCAGCAGTCTTGGTTAACTAAAGTCAATATGAGATGGAAAAAAATTAAATCATGTACATAGTAATCACAATCAGTAATGCCATAATATCACCAAATGAATTCTTTTGGTTTTATTTGTAGTCTTCTGCCAAAGCATCCTTGACAAATCACTTTTTAGTGCAAAGCAATGAAAAATTTCAGTAATCAATATGGAGTATTTTACCTGACCAAGGTGATGCGTGACATCCTATAGGCAAGTAAATTTCCTCTTCAAGAGGATCTGAGAATGTAGCTGGTAGTGTGTCTTACTCTAAAACTAAAACAAATCTATAGAAGGGGAGGATGGGATGAATTGAAAGACTAGCACTGACATATATACACAACCATGTGTAAAATAGATAGCTGGTAGGAAGCTTCTGTGTAGCACGGGGAGCTCAGCTACACGTTCTGTGATGACCCAGATGGGTGGGATGGGGGTGGGGGTTGAGAAGGAGGTTCAAGAGGGAGCGGATATATGTATATGTGCAGCTGATTCACTTTGCTGTACCGCACAAACTAACACAATATTGTAAAGCAACTATACACTAAATAAAAGAAAACATGAAAGTAAATAAATCTAAAATTGATCATTAGATGTTGTTAGGCATTTTAGCCCCAGTACTGAATCTTAGTGACTCCTTGATCTTGCTGCTGCTAAGTCACTTCAGTCGTGTCCAACTCTGTGCGACCCCATAGATGGCAGCCCACCAGGCTCCCCCGTCCCTGGGATTCTCCAGGCAAGAACACTGGAGTGGGTTGCCATTTCCTTCTCCAGTTCATGAAAGTGAAAAGTGAAAGTGAAGTCGCTCAGTCATGTCCGACTCTTAGCAGCCCCATGGACCACAGCCTACCAGGCTCCTCCATCCATGGGATCCTCCAGGCAAGAGTACTGGAGTGGGGTGCCATTGCTTCTCCTTGATCTTAGAAGTGTAATATTCCTGGGTGGGGTGAATGACTGGCACACAGGAAAACCTTCATTTGAAAACATGCTTATTTATGCTGCGCCTCTGTGCATGCACTGTGTCTTCAAAGTAGCATACTGGGCAGCAACTAGTTAACATAAGGCACTTTCTTTACTCAGTCAGGGATGTACTGATTATGTGGTCAAGAACAATCATTTTGCAGTAAGACAGGATAATTGCAGAAATTATGTCCATGTACCGCTTGCCACTCTATAACCTCTTTCAGTATAAATCGTTACTCATTCTCAGTAAATAACATGAATTTTCTGTCTAAATCATGTGCAATCAGTCAGAACTATATTTACTGAAAAACAGTCTTCAATGAGTGGCAATATGGTATACCGAGTTTGAATCCCAGTTGGCCCCATGTGACCTTGAACAGGTTACCTTGTCCTTTTGGTGATTCATTTCCCTCATCTATTAAATGATGGGTCTTCATACCTCTTCCAAAGGGTCACTAAGAGAAATAAATGAGATAATGTATGTAAAGCACTTGACTCACATTGTTTAGTCACTAAGCCATGTCCGACTCTTTGCAACCCCATGGACTGTAGTCCACCAGACTCCTCTGTCCATGGGAGTTCCCAGGCAAAGATAATGGAGTGGGTTGCCATTTCCTTCTCCAAAGAATCTTCCCAACCCAGGGATTGAGCTTATATCTCCTTCTTGTCCGGCAGATTCTTTAGCACTGGCCACCTGGGAAGGCCATACTTGGCTCACAGCAGATGCGTAATAAGAGTTGGTTACCTTCTCTGTTTCTGATGAGACTGACTACAGTGGCAACCACTGATCCCTCCTCTCCATCTTTTCACTTAGGGTTTACAGATCTTTGCTTCTTTCCCTAAGTTCTCAAAAATCAAAATTACTACAAAGATGAAGATGAATTTAAGCCTTCTCAACTGATTCACTAAAGTAAAACATTTGTAAGATTCAGATGGTTTATAATGAATTTTTTTTCTGTTTTTGAGGATGATATAAAAAGATGTACATCTAACTTGAACACTGTGCTTTCTGGGCAACATCAGAGACAAGGGTCAATCAGTGATGGTAATAATGTGAATTTTATATACCTACCATTGTTGAGTGCTTTTGTGGGCCAGTCACTGCAAAATAAAAAGCAAATGTTACTAGGCCCATTTTTAAATGAAGACACTGAGGCTGAATAACTTGCCTGAAGTCATATGCGTAATAAGCAAGTGAACTGGAATTAAACCCAGATCTCACAGATTTCAAAGCCAGGGCTTTTAACCACTAATAGTAGGCTGCTTTTGTTTTGGGAAACTGAAATCATGAGCAGAAGTCAGAGAACAGGGCAGACAGCACTGCCTAACCTGGCAAAGAAGCACCTTGTAAATTCAAGTGGTCAGAATGGCCAAACAGATTCCAGAACATTTGAGGACATGCTTGCTCACAGTTGGATCTTGAAAAGTATGCATATCCATAAGCTAATTAAATATTTTTTAATATTTATTTCTTTAGCATTCATTTAATTCAGTGGATGCTTTTAATTGTTTTCTAAGTACTATACACAGAGCTAAAATCCATGTCTACCTATGTGGAGCATTCTTGGAATAGCTTACAAATTCTGATGAAAGACTCCCTTTAAACATTTTTGTATTTGCTATTGTCAAATTTTATGAATGTCTATTTTCACAATAGCCAACTTAATCTTTTTTTTTTAAATATCCCCACTTTTTAAGGTATTTCCCAAATGGAATGTTTAATGAAACTTGCACTGTGATCTATTTTTTGTTTGTTTGTTCTATTTTATTGAAGTGTAATTGATTTATAAGGTTGTATTAATTTCTACTGTACAGCAAAGTGATCCAGTTTTATATATACACACACACACACACGCACATATATATATATACATACATATACATATGTATATTCTTTGTTATATTCTTTTCCATTATGGTTTCTCCCAGGATATTGAGTATAGTTCCATGTGCTATACAGAAGGCTCTTGTCTATCTTTTTTATATGTAGTGCTGTACAGTTGTTAATCCCAAGCTCCTCTTTTATTCCTCCCCTGCTTCCCCTTTGGTAAGTTTGTTTTCTATGTCTGTGAGTCTGTTTCTGCTTTGTAGATAGGTTCATTTGTGTCATATTTTAGATTCCACCTAAAAAGGATATCATGTGGTATTTGTCCTTCTCTTTATGACTTACTTCACTTAGTATGACAAACTCTAAGTCTATGTTGCTGCAAATGGCATTATTTAATTCATTTTTATAGCTGAGTAGTATTCCATTGTATTTATATACACTATATCTTCTTTATCCATTCCTATGTTGATGGACATTTAGGTTGCTTCCATTTCTTGGCTATTGTAAATAGTGCTACAATGAACACAATGTGATCTATTAATAACTCTCTTTCCTAATAACATATAGCACTGGCAGGAAGTATTGCTTCCAGTTATACAAGGAATTTGGGATGGACACACTTCCAGGGATGTATTTTTCACCACTGGGTTGGAAACAGACTTTGTTGTTGTTATTTGCGGTACCAGTGTTGGAGCCCTTAGAAGGCTGTGCCTTGCCTCCAGGACTGTGCAGTAGGCCTGTCCGTGTAAGGCCTTGCACCAGAGTCTTACACGTGGAAGTACTGGTAAGATGACTCTAGAGTGGCAACTTATTGAAACCCCAAGACTGAAAGCAGATGACTTCCAGCTCATAGGCTCTGAAACCAGGCTACCTGGATTCAAATCCCAGCTTCACTGCTCAGTAGCTGTGTATCTTTGAGAAACTCTGCTTTGGTTTTTCCTCATCTGTGAACCAGAGGTAATTATAGCAATTGCCTCATAGGATAACTACAAGGATATTATTTGTTTCCTATTGCTCCTATAACAAAGTATCACAAACTTAGCGGCTTAAAGCAATGCAAATTTATCATCATATAGTTCAGCAGGTCAGAAGTCCAATATGGCTTTTATTGGGCTAAAATCAAGGTTTGGACAAAGATGTATTTCTTTATGGAAACTCTAGGGGGGAACCCATTTCCTTGCCCTTTCTAGCTGCTAAAGGCTGTTCTCTTCCTCCAGCTTTGAAGCTGGAAGCAGCTGGCTCTTTCTCAAGGAGCTTCACGATGACATGTTTCTGTCTCCCTCCTTCACTTGTAAGAACGCTTGTGATTTACATTGGTTTCACTTGTGTAATTCAGCCGAATTTCCCTCATCTCAAAATTCTGAATTTAATCATATCCTCAAAGTTCTTGTTACCATGTAGTATAACTTACTGACAAAGTCCAGAGATTAAGATATGGACATTTTTGTGCTAAGTTGCTTCAGTCGTGTCTGACGTTTTTTGACCCTATGGATTGTAGCACGCCAGGCTCCTCTGTCCATGTGATTCTCCAGGCAAGAATACTGGAGTGCATTGCCATGCCCTCCTCCAGGGAATCTTTCCAACCCAGGGATGGAACCCATATCTAGTGTCTCCTACATTGGCAGCTGGGTTCTTTGCCACTAGCGCCACCTGGGAAGCCCAGGCATCTTTAGTTCAGATAGTTCAGTCGCTCAGTTGTGTGCTACTCTTTGTGACCCCATGAATCACAGCACGCCAGGCCCCCAGTGTCCATCACCAACTCCCGGAGTTTACTCAAACTCATGTCCATTGAGTCGGTGATGCCATCCAGACATCTCATCGTCTGTTGCCCCTTTCTCCTCCTGCCCCCAATCCCTCCCAGCATCAGGGTCTTTTCCAAAGAGTCAACTCTTCGAATGAGGTGGCCAAAGTATTGGAGTTTCAGCTTCAGCATCAGTCCTTCCAATGAACACCCAGGACGGATCTCCTTTAGATGGACTGGTTGGATCTCCTTGCAGTCCAAGGGACTCTCAAGAGTCTTCTCCAACACCACAGTTCAAAAGCATCAATTCTTTGGTGCTCAGCTTTCTTCACAGTCCAACTCTCACATCCATACGTGACCACTGGAAAAACCATAGCCTTGACTAGATGGACCTTTGTTGGCAAAGCAATGTCTCTGCTTTTTAATATGCTATCTAGGTTGGTCATAACTTTCCTTCCAAGGAGTAAGTGTCTTTTAATTTCATGGCTGCAGTCACCATCTGCAGTGATTTTTGGAGCCCAAAAATTAAGTCAGCGACTGTTTGCGCTGTTTCCCCATCTATTTCCCATGAAGTGATGGAACAAGATGCCATGATCTTAGTTTTCTGAATGTTGAGCTTTAAGCCAACTTTTTCACTCTCCTCTTTCACTTTCATCAAGAGGCTTTTTAGTTCCTCTTCACTTTCTGCCATAAGGGTGGTGTCATCTGCATATCTGAGGTTACTGATATTTCTCCCAGCAATCTTGATTCCAACTTGTGCTTCTTCCAGCCCAGCATTTCTCATGATGTACTCTGCATAGAAGTTAAATAAGCAGGGCGATAATATACAGCCTTGACATACTCCTTTTCCTATTTAGAACCAGTCTGTTGTTCCATGTCCAGTTCTAGCTGTTGCTTCCTGACCTGCATACAGGTTTCTCAAGAGGCAGGTCAGGTGGTCTGGTATTCCCATCTCTTTCAGAATTTTACACAGTTTATTGTGATCCACACAGTCAAAGGCTTTGGCATAATCAATAAAGCAGAAATGGATGTTTTTCTGGAACTCTCTTGCTTTTTCGATGATCCAGTGGATGTTGGTAATTTGACCTCTGATTCCTCCGCCTTTTCTAAAACCAGCTTGAACATCTGGAAGTTCACAGTTCACGTATTGCTGAAGCCTGGCTTGGAGAATTTTGATCATTACTTTACTAGCGTGTGAGATGAGTGTAACTGTGAAATAGTTTGAGCATTCTTTGGCATTGCCTTTCTTTGGGATTCACTTCACTTCACTTCTTTGGGATTGGAATGAAAACTGACCTTTTCCAGTCCTGTGGCCCCTGCGGAGTTTTCCAAATTTGCTGGCATACGGAGTGCAGCACTGTCACAGCATCATCTCTCAGGATTTGAAATAGCTCAGCTGGAATTCCATCACCTCCACTAGCTTTGTTTGTAGTGATGCTTCCTAAGGCCCACTTGACTTCACATTCCAGGATGTCTGGCTCTAGGTGAGTGATCACACCATCATGGTTATCTGGGTCATTAAGATCTTTTTTGTACAGTTCTTCAGTGTATTCTTGCCACCTCTTCTTAATATCTTCTACTTCTGTTAGGTCCATACCATTTCTGTCCTTTAACAAACCCATCTTTGCATGAAATGTTCCCTTGGTATCTCTGATTTTCTTGAAGAGATCTCTAGTCTTTCCCATTCTGTTGTTTTCCTCTATGTCTTTGCATTGATCACTGAGGAAGGCTTTCTAATCTCTCCTGGCTATTCTTTGGAACTCTTCATTCAAACGGGAATATCTTTTCTTTTCTCCTTTGCTTTTCACTTCTCTTCTTTTCACAGCTATTTGTAAGGCCTCCTCAGACAGCCATTTTGCTTTTTTGCATTTCTTTTCCATGGAGATGGTTTTAATCCCTGTCTCCTGTACAATGTCACGAACCTCCATCCATAGTTCATCAGGCACTCTATCAGATCTAGTCCCTTAAATCTATTTCTCACTTCCACTGTATAGTCATAAGGGATTTGGCTTAGGTCATACCCGAATGGTCTAGTGGTCTTTAGAGGACCATTATTCTGCCTACCGCAAGCATTCAGGGAATCAACACACATCAGGCACTTAAAAACTCCTGGCACATAGCAAGCACTCAATAAATATTATTATCTTTAGAATTATCACTTGGCCTACGAAATTTTGTATTTCTCTTCTAGATAAAGAGAATTTTAATCATTTATTCCTAGAAATCTATAATTAGATCACTTGATTATAAAAGGTCAAATTTCATACTATTAGGGTAAGTTTCTTTATTGAGGTGCTGCCTGGAAAACTTGATTTTTTATCTCTTTTTCTCTGCCCACTTATAAACTGATTTCATATTTGCAAGTTCACCAAGGGGCCAAGGAAAGAGAGGAAGTAACGTAAATCCACTGTTCTTGTCTTTTCCACTACACACTAGGCTGCTTTACACGGGATGTCACGCCTGTTCTCACCTTGTTTCCCTTTCAGTTGTGCTTTTTCCCTTCTGCTCGGCTATAGTCACATGAGGTAACACATACCAAAAATATAATATAAGGCCTAGCATTATTATTCCCTAATAAATTTGAATTTTCTTTTTTTTCTTTCCTTTCACGTACTTATGAACATAACTATACTTGTGTATACAGATAAACTGGGAAGTCAAACAAAAAATTTTTACAATGTACCTAATTTGTAGATTCCATCAATTTCTGAAGTTTTGAATTATCCAGCCTAAGATTATTTCAGTACAAAATCACCATCTACTTTGTAACATTGATGGGAAATTTCATTATGTTCAAGGTTATCATGAAAGCCACTGGTAGACGGGAAATACATTTTAGATTTCTAAAGCTCTGAACTGTGCCAATTAAGCAAAGTGTCAAGTTCATTTATCATCCTCTCCCGAAGTTATTATACTCACAGATTTATGTTGAAGTTTTGCATAACTCTGCTATACATAATGATGAATAGTCTTTTCTACTTACCATAGAATAATATTACCTTAAATTTATATATGACTTAATATTTCTACACTTACCAGGTGGCTCAGTGGTAAAGAATTTGTCTTCCAAGCAGGAGATGCAGGTTTGATCCATGAGTCAGGAAGATCCCCTGGAAAAGGAAATGGCAACCCACTCCAGTATGCTTGCCTGAAGAATCCCATGGACAGAGGAGCTAGTAGTCTATAGTCCAAGGGGTCACAAAAGAGTTGGACACGACTTAGTTGCTAAACCACAACAATAATATTTCTACAGAGTGTTTCACAAATGTTATTCCATTTGATCCTCACCATAACCTGTGAGATGGGAATTATTTCAGATTTTAAGATGAGGAAATGAGCTTGAGGAGTTAAAGGATTCAGAGAAGGAAACCATCAGAGGAACCAAGTCAATTCTTTCTAATAAGTCAAACTTAATAGCTAAATGGCAGTGAGGCAATTTTAGTTTGAGGATGTACTGTGGATATTTAATCGTGTTCATAAGACCAAAAACAGATTGTTTCATTTTTCTCTTAATTTAAATTATTCAGTATTTAAAGCCAATTTGATCAACACTATGCATTTTAGTATTTGAATTTGACCTGATACTTGTCTCATGGTCCATGTGAGTACTAATTTTTTGTTTCAATGAGCTGACTTTTTCAAGCAAGTGTGAAAATAAAATACATAATAACAAATCAAAAGAGTTTTGGGGAACAATAATAGAACTAATCATAAATCCAGTGTGTTTGTCTAACATGCAATTAAGGTAATATCACATGTATTTAGAACTTTAACCTCTCTAAAATCCACTGAAAAATTCGAAAGCAAGGCAGAAATGTCACTGAGTAGTCAAATTATCAAAATCTGTGGCCTGAAATTTTCACACCTGACTCAAAGAAGCCTTTACTTAGAGTCTGCTTACTCTTATTTCCCAAACAAGTGTAATTTTATTTTAAATAAAAGCAGCAGGAAAAAGTGAGTAGGAGTTAAAAACAGAAAAAGTCACAGAATGCAGAAGACATAGGTTAAAATAAGCAGATAAAGAACTCAAATCCATGAGAATTCAAAAGGCAGTGTAACAACGGGATATATCGCAATGTATGTCTACAGCTACTTGTAATACACATAGCAGAAGTCAGAACTGCAGTAAGACTAAAAAACATTTTGCAGGCCTTCAAGATGATGTCATAATAAATCTATATTTATCATTAAATGAAGAAAGCCCAGTGGGATATAGTGTAAAGTCATAAAGGATGTTACATTTTCATATAAAATACATTTATATACTACATAAACATGAAAATGTCTAAAACATAGATAGAAAGGTGTTAAAATGATTTACAACGGCAATGATGGATTGTAAGTTGTTTTTATTTCCTTTTGATTTTTCCTTACATTTGCTTGGGTAAATGCTTTTTCAATGACCACGATTACTATCTGAAAATTTCAGTTTCCATTTAAGAAAAATGTACTCTTGAATACATCAGAACCATCTGGTTCAATAATATTGATTTAAGTGGCTAACCATGTGATATTGGCTTATAAACTCAAAAATGTCCCACTTAATAATGCAAAGAATTCAAAAATTCAAATAAAAAAAATCAGGGCAGATGCTTCTCAGGCAGAAAGTAATCAACAGTTAGGCTTGCTGACTCTTTCCTTCATGAGTCCTTCCTGGCTGTTTCTTTAATTCCTTCACAAAAGGTGGCCAAAAATGAGTTGCCGGCGCTTGGGTGATCTACAAGCAAGGTAGGCGCAGGAGGAATAGAGAAAACAGCTGGAGGGGCAGAGGGAGCTGACACCAGGGTTTCCACGTTCAGTAGAGCCAGTCTCTGGAAGAATTTGTTCAGAGCTGTGAAATATACAGCCACACAGGGCCAAGTTTGCTGATTTGGTGTAAATATAATTTTGTATCAGCTATCACACTATCTATATGCTAGATAATGTCTGTTTGTGTCATTCATGATTCAATTAGATTTTGTCCATTTTTGTTTTATACTGAAACCATTGTTTTTTTTATTGTAGTTTATTTACAATGTATTAATTTTAGGTGTATAGGAAAATAATTCATTTATATATATATTTTATGTATATGTATATGTTTTAGATTCTTTTCCCTTATAGGTTAGAAACCATTGATTCTCTATAGAAAGATAGAAAAGGTACTTCCTATTTATCTTTAGATCACCTCAAAAGCTATTCAGAGTCCCCCCTCAGCCTGCCTTCCTTTTTCTGTTATGGAGGCCAGGGCTGGAGTCTGACGGTTACTGCTGGTATTTTTTTGGTTTGTTTCTACTACAAATTAATCATTTTAGAAGTGGCAACACCTTTTTTACAAGTCCCAGGATTGAGTCATATTGGGGAACCCATTCAATGAATGGGAGAATGATAAAAGAACATATTGTTAACAACCTTAATGGCACACTACCACAGCCTTGCTTTCAGTGTTGTTAATTATGCATACAACTGAAAGCTTTAAGTCTAAAATTTTGCATTAAAATACATGAATGCATAAGCATTTGTAGTATACCTAATCTAAAAATATGTAAGTGCTTATAATTCTCCAGATGTCTTATCAATATTTTTTTTAAATAAATGCATGTACCTGGTTAAAGAATAATAATTAATAGGGAATTCCCTGGTAGTCCAATGGTTAGGACTCCAAGCTTTCACTGCCAAGGGCATGAGTTCAATCCCCACTCACAGAACTAAGATCTCCCACAGCCAAAAATAATTTTTAATTTTAATAAAATTTTTAAAAAGAATAATAATAATTAAACTGTATTGATACCTAGTCCCTTTCCCCAAAGAGGAACTGTTCCTTATATTTCCTTACAAAAAGAAAATTATTCATAGCAGAATATCCTTTTTATTTACACAGAAGAGATTATTTCCTATTCTCAGTTCTAAGCCTGGCCTGCTTTAACTTAAAATGTATGTATATTATATACGATATATGTACATATCAATTATGAACTAGAACAAATAGATATACCTTAACAGCCTTATTCTTTTTAAACAGTTATATAATATTTCATTTTATGGCTGTATTTTGCTTAATTAACTGGTTATCGACTAAAAGGCATTTTTTTCTTTTTCAGATTCAATGCTACTATGAACTTTTTGTTAACTTACATTCAAATACAAATGTATACTTTTACTTAGCAGTAAAAATGCTGTTTTTAACCTGGCTATTTGAATGTCTAAAATATTCTCACGTTTACTTAAACGTCATACTTGCTTCAGACATTAGAAACTTTTTTACAAACATGCCCAAACACACGTGAAACTGGGGCAGAAAATACGAGAGCAGTTTATTCCAAAATTAATAGTTAAATTTACTTCTAATCTTTAGAAGTTAAAAAAAAAGTATGAGCAAGGAAAAAAAATAAACAAAGGCATTTTTGCTGTTAGAGGCACCAAGAAACCTCTGGAATTGTAGACAGGTGGTAGTTCTTGCTTACCTGGCTCTGCCAGGGCTGGCCCTGGAAGAGTCTCTACCTCCAATGTTTTCAAGGTATGTCGTGTTGAACATGCAAGGATTTGAGTCTGCAATTTAGAATTAAGTCTGCAGTTACAGTGTGCCCCAAGACAGACCTCTTGTCTGAGTACAGATCAAAACAAGTTTTGGTAATTAATTTCTAGTCAGTGGGGTCGTGGACACCAATGTGCAGGTACAATGAGAGAGACAGGAGACCTCGTCCATTTACATGTCACATAGCAGAGTTGGGTGTAATCCCCACCCTCTATAAAATATTACACGCCTGTCCTGGGTGCTTGACTCTTGTACCTTATTCATGATGTAAGAACAAATGGTTCTTAAGCCTTCTAATTTGGGTCAATGCCTGTGCTTTATTTTATATGATGTAGCTTGCCAGCACTCGAAAAAAAAATAGCTGCTTTTCCCATGTCCTTATAACAATTAGAGTTCTTTAGACTTCATTTCCACGTAGAAAATTAAGTGGGGATTCGAGTTAAAAGCTCTTCGTTCATTTAGGCAAATGTGAAGTGATTTCCAGAGAACTTTCTCGGTTCTCTATTTGATGCTGCTAGTGCTAAACCCTCTGGGTGTTGCGGTATTTTAAAAAAATAAAAGTATGTGCTCAAATCAAACAAATTCAAATAATGCAGAAGAGTATAAGATGAAACGCAAAAGTTTTCTTTCCTGTTCCCATTTGTGCTCCTATTCCATGGGAAGCCAAAAACTCTCTGTGTGTGTGGGTGTGTGGGTGTGCACGCATGCACGCAGACATTCATAGCTCTAGCTGTAACTTAGTCTTCCATTAATTTTTAAAGTCCTGGAAGCCTGGAAGATAGTAGATAAACTTAGACTTTACTTATTGGTGAAGTTTTAATCTTCCTGTAAGAGGAAACTATTTAGAATCGTACCTTGGCCTATGTATACTTGGAAAAGAGGAAGAGAAGATAATCAGGCTAATTGATTCAAACAGTGAAATAATATAATACTAATCTGTGTTAGAATTGAAATGCCTCCCTGACAGTGCCTGACATATAATTGATGTGCAAACATGTTGGTTGATAGATGAATAAACACAAATTCATGCAAAAAATTCCAAAGATAAATTCATTTTATGACTGATAGAGGTTGAATGTTTAATTGCAGCTGTGATTTAAAAGAGAAGAGTGCTCTTTTAAAAATTGTGAATCACTGTGTCATACACCTGGAACATATAATATTGTATATCAACCATACCTCAGTTAAATATTTTTAATTTTAAAAAATTAAATAACATTGATCATAATTGTGGATTATTTGTAAGGAGACTTTTTATAAATAAATAAACGTGTATTGTCTGATCAACAATAAGGAGCCTCAAAGAAAAATAGCTTTGGTCTCTTTGAGTATTGCATGAAAGCATTTTTGTTCAATGTTTTTCCCTATAATATAAAACACGAGTTTATTTTTCATCAGTTTATTTTTTTTAAATGATGCAATTGCACACACATAAATAGAAAGGCAGTTTGAGCATGCAATAACCTAAGAAAGTTTCAGCACAAGAAAATCATCACACTTTTCAAAAATGATTAATGAAAGGAGAAGCCATTTGTGAAGGAAAAGAAGTGCTATGAATGATGGGTCTTTTAGTATTCTCTACCAGTAAAGCAATGCTTGCTATCCTCAGGTATCTATAGTGTGTAATTTTGATCACACTGTTGCATCCCTCTTGCTCTTCCTTTTTCAGTTGCTAAATATCCTGATCTGCACTCAGATTGATTTAAGAAACATTCTATTGCTTGAAAAGAGAATTTATTGCTTGAAAGAATCACGACTGGTCTTGTCTTGCATTATCTGGGCCCTTGAGTAGTCACTTTAGGAATAAATTTAAAATAAAAGTTTACAACCTCAAGATTAAGTCTTAAATTCCACCTGCATACATATGTAGCTTCCCAGGTGGCACTACTGGTAAAGAGTCCACCTGCCAAGGCAGGAGACACAAGAGACACCGGCCCAGTCCCTGGGTCGGGAAGATCTGCTAGAGAAGGAATGAGGAAGTGGCAACCCACTCCAATATTCTTGACTGGAGAATCCCATGGACAGAGGAGCCTGGCAGGCTATAGTCCAGGGGGGTCACAAAGAGCAGAACATGATGTAGCAATTAAACAACTCTTGTCCCAGGTATCATGCTAGACATTTAAATACCTTAGTAAGGAAGGAAGGAAGTGTTAGTCGCTCAGCTGTGTCCCACTCTTTGCAACCCCATGGACTGTAGCCTGTCAGGCTCCTCTGTCCATAGGATTTCCCAGGCGAGAATGTTGGATTGGGTTTCCATTCCCTTCTTCAGGGAATCTTCCTGACCCAGGGATTGAACTTGGATCACCTACATTGCAGGAGGATTCTTTACCATCTGAGCCACCAGGGAAGCCTTCTCATTTCATCTCCAAAAATCATGAGATAGATATTTTTCCCCATTTTATGCATAAAGAAGGTAAACCTTGATGGCATTGAGTAAAATGATTATTATTACTAAAGTTATTAGCACTTGAACATTCTAAGGGAGTCATATGGAAAGATAAGAAAATCACAAAATCTTAATCCTTCTAAAACTAAGTCACTATAAAAATTATCCTTAATGCACTGATCTGGTTTTTGTTCAAAAATTACATGTTTCTCTGGAAGGCAGAAGACATTTAATTTATAAGAAAAATTACAGGCTAACATCTGGAGGCAGATGTTTATATACAACACAGACATAAAACAGATCCTTTGTAAGGGGGTGACAAGGGGCATGAATGCCTGAATGATGCCATTTCCACTTTCAGGAATCAGAAATCACAGCGGGTTGGATGACCCATCCATAGTTTTGAATGACTGGAGCCATTGAAGACAATATTTTTAAAAGAAAAATTATCTGCAGATTGCATTCTGACTAACCTTAAAATTAATCAAGCTGCTGGGCATTTTGCTTGTCTTTCTTCACCAGGACCCAGACACACTGGGTTGTCTCCCTGTATGACAATGACTCAGGCTCTTCTAAAGTGATTTATAAAAAAAATAGGAATGAATATGTGTGTATCCATCTATACAGTTTATCTCAGCCTAAATTGATGAGACGCTGGCAGAGAAACAAAATATATGTAAGAAGTGCAGAATGGATATCAAACCCTGTACATGTAGTAAAACATTTAACATATAGTAAAACATGTAAAATAGGGCTGATATTTTAACCCAGTTGAATTTCCTAGAAATAGCACAAAACTAGAAGGTCAGTAGCAATATGTATCAGCCCCCTGATAAAATCTCAAGCCAACATTAGAGGTAAGGAATAACTGATTAGGTGATCAAGCATCACAGTATTTTGTCATTGGCATGCAAGTCGAATGTTCTGTTTTTGCTTATGTTTCTTGCCAGTCTTTTGAGACGGTGAATACAGAAGTTATTGGCACACGGCGTGGCATAGCAGAGGGAGCGTTAGGGGTCCAGATCGTGGTTAGTGACATCATCAGTGTTCCAATTCTTGGCCCTTACTGTCATGGTTTTCCTGACTCTCCTGCTATTCTCTATTCTCATTTTCTCCCTCATTTTTCATTTCTTCAGCCCAGTGTGTGGAATGAGCTCTGGATGTACATTGTGTTTCTCTTATTCCGCTGTTCTTGGTTCCCTTTCCAGCCCCGCCTATGCTTCACCTGTGGTTTTGTTCACATTACTCAATCCTACTTACACCCAATTTTTCATTTGGCAAAATAGTTTTCAGGAGCTATAGCATCCTCTGATTAATTTATTAAAGAGTGCAGAAAGCTAACAATTCTGCTATTAAAATAATCCTGACATAACAACTCTCTGACCTCAGTCATATCTAATAAATGTGCTGAGGAAGGTGTGCAGGGTATTTTTTTTACTATTCATTTATTTGGCTCTGAGGTGCTAGACGAAGCATGCAGGATCCTCTTTGCATCTTGTGGGATCTCTCCTGCGGCATGCAGACTCTCTAGTTGCCGGGCATGGGCTTCATTTCTTCGTGGCATGTGGATCTTAGTTCCCCAGCCAGGGACTGAACTCGAGTCCCCTACAAATCAAAGTGGATTCTTAACCACCAGACCACCCAGGAAGTCCCTAATTTACTATTTTTAGAAGTAAACATTCTCTGAAACAGAATGTGTTGTGATGGTGTTTAAAAAAGCCAAGAACATTAGAAAACTCTACTAGAAAATAAAGTCCTAGGGAAGAGAGGGAAGCTGAATTCGCTTTGAGATTGGTACATAAGACGTTTCACTTGTTCAGTGAGCTTCAAGGAGCTCCCATCTTCTGTTTAGCAACCAGGGAAGGCACTAAGCCATCCTTAGGGCGGAGCCTCTGGAGACTGGCAGTGTTGCATCTGGAAGAGTCTCTGGCTGGCAGTGACTCAGTTGAAAAAGTTTAGGTAGACTGAAAATGGCCTTTGATCTCTGCTTCCTGTGATGAAAGAAATGTGGAATATGCACTAGTTGGCAAGGAATTAGGAGAAAAGAAAATGGGTTTCTTGAGACAATGGCAGTCTAGTTTTGTCTTTTTTTTTTTTTTTTTAAGTGACTGGATATAACTATTGGAATTCAATGACTATTTGGGGAAAGACTTGTAATAGATTGCCATTAGTATTCCACTGTACCTGCATATGCCATGTTTTATTTATCCATCCTGTTGATGGATATTTCGGCTGTTTCTTCCTTTTAGCTGTTGTGAATAATGCTGTAATAAACACTGATGTACAAATGTCTATTCAAGTCCCTGCTTTCTGTTCCTTTGGGTATACACCTTAAAGTGGAATTGCTGGGTCTCATGCTTATTTTATATTTCCTTTTTTTAAACAACTGTCAAACTGCTTCCCACAGCAGCTGTAGAAATTTCTCTTTTAATGTTCTGATAATTGTGTTACAATATAATTGGTTTTTACATAATCCTATGCATTTTCTATAATCTATGCATTTACATGATCCTATGCGTTTAGAGATGTTGTTCTAAGAATGGAGACTGCAAAAGGGCTTCCGTGGCCCAAAAATGTCCAGAACCTCTGCACATTGCCTTCTCTTTCATCTAAGGCAAAATAATTTAAATCTGTAAAATCCTGTCAGGTGTTTGGTCTCAGGAACTAAAATGTATAGTCATTACAAAAATAATGATGTTGCATTATCTTAGAAGTACAGTACAAGTGGGCTATACTAATAACATTTTAAAAATGCTTTCAGAGCCAAGTTTTCCTGATTGGTAACATAATAAACATCTTTACCAATAAACATATTCTGAGAAAACAAAACATGCAATTCAATGAATAAGTAGAAGTTCAGGCCTTTAAATATACCAGAACCTAAGGGCCAGTTAGGTGAATACACTTTGAGAAGTGAGACAGTTCCTAAAATGTGGTTGATTTAATCATCTATTTAATCATTGATTTAATCATTTAATCATCTATTTAATCATTCTACTGGAGTTCTCAAAAGAGAGGATGAAATGGTTGGATGGCATGTGACTCAAGGGACATTAGTTTGAACAAACTCTGGGAGATAGTGGAGGACAGGAAAGACTGGCATACTGCAGTCCATGGGTCACAGAGAGTTGGACACAACTTAGTGAATGAATAACAAAAAAAGTGAAAAATACAGTGTTTCAACAATTTGCATCTCTTGTGTAGAGCTGTAGTCAGTGTAAAACATCATGAAGCACGTTCATTCACAATGTGCAACCAACACCCTGTAACCATTACATAGTATCTTACTCTGCCATCGCTATGGGCTTCCTCTAACTTCTGTTTTAAATGAGAAAACTTCTTTAACCACTTAATTTCACTGCCCAGGATTCAGAATATGATTATCATCAAGTGTAGAAAGAGACACACAGCTCGAATTTTAGAATAGGCATGGTCCTGTTCTGACTTGACTGTAGCATCATTCATCCAATTAACAAATATTTATTGAGTGCCTGTCCTACTCCAGACACATGGGATATGACAGGAAATAAGAAAAGACAGTTTCCTCTGCTTTCAAGGAACTTGCAGTTTAACTGGGGATAAGTTAAAAGGCTGTGGAAATGCTATATTATTGAATAAGAGTGAGCTTGGACTGTTTATAATAACCTAGACATGGGAAAAAACCCACATGCCCATCAACAAATGATTGGTTTAACAAGATGTGATGTGTGTGTGTATGAGAGAGAGAGTGTGTTTGTATAGGAATATTACTCATTATACATAAACACACATACATTATATATGTGTGTGTGTGTGTGTGTGTGTGTGTCTGTGTCTGTGTCTATGTCTGTGTCTGTGTCTGTGTGTATTTATATATATATCAGTCCTGAATATTCATTGGAAGGACTGATGCTGAAGCTGAAACTCCAATACTTTGGCCACCTCATGCAAAGAGTTGACTCACTGGAAAAGACCCTGATGCTGGGAGGGATTGGGGATAGGAAGAGAAGGGGACGACAGAGGATGAGATGGCTGGTTGGCATCACCAACTCGATGGGCATAAGTTTGAGTAAACTCCAGGAGTTGGTGATGGACAGGGAGGCCTGGAGTGCTGCGATTCATGGGGTCACAAAGATTCTGACATGACTGAGTGACTGAACTGAACTGAACTGAACTGATACATATACATATATATATATAGTGATCTTTTTTTCTTAAGAGACTTCAAAGCTTCAACAATACTTGTTGCAAGTGATTGATGTTGTTGTTTAGTTACTAAGTCATGTCCGACTCTTTGCAACCCCATGGACTGCAGCACGCCAGGCTTTCCTGTCCATCACCAGCTCCTGGAGCTTGCTCAAATTCATGTCCATCGAGTCAGTGATGACATCCAACCTTCTCATCCTGCTCCTTGGAAGAAAAGCTATGACCAACCTAGACAGCATATTTAAAAGCAGAGACATTACTTTGCTCAGAAAAGTCCATCTAGTCAAAGCTATGGTTTTTCCAGTAGTCATGTATGGATGTGAGAGTTGGACTATAAAGTTAAGCACCAAAGAATTGATGCTTTTGAACTGTGGTGTTGGAGAAGACTCTTGAGAGTCCCTTGGACTGCAAGGAGATCCAACCAGTCAATCCTCAAGGAAATCAGTCCTGAATATTCATTGGAAGGACTGATGCTGAAGCTGAAACTCCAATACTTTGGCCACCTGATGCAAAGAACAAACTCATTGAAAAAGACCCTGATGCTGGGAAAGGTTGACGGCAGGAGGAAATGGGGATGACAGAGGATGAGCCACGAGGGAAGCCCTTTATTGGTCTTTAATAAAAGTTGTGTCCATGAGCAAGAGGGTGTGGGAAGACTCAGTAAATTTGGCACAAATCCAGCAAGCAGAATTTTACTTTTCTTTGAATACAAGTGCTTATATTTCCTGATAGCTCAGTTGGTAAAGAAGCTGCCTGCAATGCAGGAGGCCCTGTTCGATTCCTGGGTCAGGAAGATCTGCTGGAGAAGGGATAGGCTACCGACTCCAGTATTCTGGTCTGGAGAATTCCATGGACTGTATAGTCCATGGGTTTGCAAAGAGTTGGACACGACTGAGTGACTTTCACTTTCACATGTCATGAAGTGAAATGAAGTGAAGTCGCTCAGCTGTGTCTGACTCTTTGTGACCCCATGGACTGTAGCCTACCAGGATCCTCAGTCCATGGGATTTTCCAGGCAAGAATACTGGAGTGGGTTGCCATTTCCTTCTGAAGCAGAGTACAAAATTCATAGGGAATTTTTAAAAGTATCTCTGAGACTTCAAAACTCACAGCCTGTAGCTATGCCCCAGGTCCTTCTCCCTTCCCCTCCTCAGAACTGGTTCACTTTCTTATGCCCCAAGAGTTATTCTGGTTTTGAGAAACCCTGATGGAATGAATCTATTTTCTTCAGGTAGTTAAAACTTCAAAGACTTCAAAATAATTTAAATGTTATTTACTGAATGGAGTCCTGTAGAACTAGTTGTTAAAAGGAGTTTGCATTAAAGGAAAAAAAAAATCCTGTGTTTAAGTTTATTTAAGAAATAATGGGTTTATCAAATAGGTGTTTGTTTGTTTTTTCTTTAATTTAAAACTCCTCAGATGGTGGAGAGAGTTCTCTTAGCTCTTGATCAAAATGAAAGTCTAGAACCACCTGGTATGATCTTTAAACTGTGACCACTGTCAGTGGCCCACAAACCTGTAGATATTTTGCCAAAATTACCACTTTGCCTTTTGGGGGGGTGAGGATTAACATTATGTAAGTTTTGTGTGTGCAATATTATGTTTCTGCTTCTGTATACACTACAGGGTGCTCACCACTAAAAGCTTATTTTCCATCCATCACCATATAGTTGATCCCCTTTACCTGTTTCACCCTCACCTGCCATCCCACTCCAGTCACTCCTCTGGTAATCACTGCTCTGTTCTCTGTATTTATATCTTTGCTGTTGTTTGGTTTGTTCATTTTTTTAAGAATTTATTTTCTTATATTTCACATATGAATGAAATCATATAGTATTTGTAATCTTCTCTTTTTCTTTTTTTTTTTTTTGTTTGCACTGTGTGGCATGTGGGATTTAGTTCCTGACCAGCGATCACACCCCTACCCCTCGTAGTAGAAGCACTGAGTATTAGCCATCGGACCACCAGGAAAGTCCTCGTCCTTGTTGTTGTTCAGTCACTAAGTCGTGTCTGACTCTCTGCAACCCCATGGACCACAGCACGCCAGGCTTCCCTGTCCTTCACCATCTCCTGGAGCTTGCTCAGACTCATGTCCACTGAGTCAGTGATGCCACCCAACCATCTCATCCACTGCATCACTCGCTTCTCCTCTTGCCCTCAATCTTTCCCAGCATCAGGGTCTTTTCCAATGAGTCAGCTCATCACATCAGGTGGCCAGAGTACTGGAGCTTCAGCTTCAGCATCAGCCCTTCCAATGAATATTCAGGATTGATTTCCTTTAGGTTGACTGATTAGATCCCCTTGCAGTCCAAGGGAATACTAAGAGTCTTCTCCAACACCACAGTTCAAAGGCATCCATTCTTCAGCCCTCAGCCTTTTTTGTTGTCCCACTCTCACATCCATACATGACTACTGGAAAAACCATAACTTTGACTAGATGGACCTTTGTGGGCAAAGTATTGTCTCTCCTTTTTAATACGCTGTCTAGATTTGTCATAACTTTTCTTCCAAGGAGCAAGCATCTTTTAATTTCATGGCAGTCACTATCTGCAGTGATTTTGGAGCATATGAAAATAAAGTCTGTCACTGTTTCCATTTTTCCCCCATCTATTTGCCATGAAGTGATGGAACCAGATTCCAGCTCCTTTTCCCAGTTTTTTTTTTATTAATTAGATTGTTTCTCTTACTCTTGTTAAGTTGTATGAGTTTTTAAATATATTTTGGATATTAACACCTTATCAGATAGATGATTTGCAAATCTCTTCTCCCATTAAGTTTTTTTTAATTTATTGATAATTTGCTCTACAGAAGCTTTTTAGTTTAAGATGTAGTTCCATTTGTTTGTTTTTGCTTTTGTTCCCCTGCCTGAGGAGACATCCAGAAAGACAGAAACAAACATACTGCCTATGTTTCCTTTCGGAGTTTTATGCTTTCAGGTCTTACATTCAAGTCTTTAATCTTTTTGAGTTGAATTCTGTGTATGGTATGAGACAGTGGTCTAGTTTCACTTTTTTACGTGTGGCTGTCCAATCTTCCCAACACCCTTTATTGAAGAGACTATCCTTTCTCCATTGCATGTTCTTTTCCCTTTTGTTGTAAATTAATTGTCCAGGTACATCTGGATTTATTTTAGGGCTGTCAGTTCTGGTCCATTTGTCTGTGTGTCTGTTTTGTTTTTCTTGTTTTTTTTTTTTTTTGGCCAAATACCATGCTGCTTTGATTACCATAGCTTTCTAATATAATGTAAATATATAACATTGTGAAACCTCTTTGTTCTTTTTTCTCAGGATTGTTTTGGCTCAGGGTCTTCTGTGGTTCCATGTAAATTAGGGTGGGTTTTTTTTTTTTTTTTTTTGGTTCTATTTCTGTGAATAATGTCATTGAGATGTTGATGGAGCTTATGTTGAATCTGTAGATTGCTGTGGGTAATGTAGATTGCTCTAGCCATTTTAACAATGTCAGTTCTTCCATTCATTCTTACAAGCACAGAATATCTTCCCATTTCTTTGTGTCATCTTCAGTTTCTTTCAACAGTGTCTTGCAGTTTCCAGTGTACAGGCCTTTCACCTTCTTGGTTAAATTTATTCCTAGGTATTTTCTTCTTTCTTCTTTTTTGCCATTGTAAATGGGGTTGTTTTCTGAGTTTACACCCTTGCTCTTCATTTCAAAAATTAAGTTGACTGGAACAGTTAATTAGAAATCATCCAAATGTTAATTTTGGTGCACTGAGAAGAGATTCATGAAAAAGTACTCTCTATATGTAAAACCCTCCAACTTTACGAAGCTCTGAACACAGTTTAGTTTGTCTGCAATGTTTCTCTTCTGTCAACTTGTCACATGTGACAGAGTTGGACTTGGTAATGCCCTTTCCTCTCACTGTTTCACCTGGGCTATTTTCTGATAAAATTGCTTCATGCTGGCAAACACATTTTCTTTGATTCATTAAGCATGAAGGGGTGATATTTTTCTACATAATTTCATCTTTCTTGCTTTAAATTGATTTTCCTTTGTAGCTTTGATTTTTCTCTCCCATGAATTCATTTGTTAGGAAAAAGAGTCCCAAGTAGGGGATTGCTGGTGTGTGAATGATAGGGTTATCTGGAGGGGATCTGTGACATTTCTACAGAGACTGAAGGTCCTAGCCACAGCCTCACAGTTCTAGGACTCACTGACCTGAAAGAACCACCTGATGTGGGAGTGAAGAGAACAGCTCTACTACGACCATTGCCACCAGCCATTTGCTCCTTGTATTCTCTCTTTAATTCCAACCCAGTTCCTGACCTGGCCCAACGTACTCTGCACAGTTTATTGCAAAGTAGCATGGCATAATGGAAAAAACACAGGTTTGGAAAAACTGTTTCACAAGTTACCATTGGGCAAGTTCAGGATGGATGAGTCTTCCTTTTCTTTAAGGAGGAATTCCAAATGTCAAGGAAAATGAGGCCAGTCCAGATTAGTGGTTGGCACTACCTTAGTCATAGTTGTTTAGGAAGAACATGGTATATACATCACATGCCAAAATCTATAAGCCACATTTGATGGGAAGCAAGTAAAGCTAGAAGACTGGAAAGAATTGGGTTCACTCTGATTATCTCTTCCTTTTACATCTACCAACAATCATTTTATTATTTTTCCATTGCACTCCAAGTTGCTAATGTTAATTTGTAGACAAAAATGTGTCATACTAAATATATTTAAACCAGTAGTCCTCCTAAGGATATTAGCGCACTGCTAGCCATTGTTTAGCTTGTATAAAAATTCCTACTGTATGTACCACCTACTGAAAAGAGCTTTTTTAAAAAATTTTTGATGTTTCAATCATTCTGGCAAGCAAAAGAGGAGGGTCCCTACTTCCAGAATTACTTAATAGACATACATTATCCTTGTGACAATATTTGTTTGTCTAATTAAATTACCTGGAAAGTTTTATAGAAACTGAAGTCTGTTCCCAGCCCTCCAAATACACTAATTTGTCTGAAGTAAATCCTACACATCAATGTTTGTTAGCAACTCCATAGGCAAATGTGATGTGTAGTCAAGTTGGAAACTGTGGTAGGCAAAATTTTGAAATAACCCAAGTGTGCACTTCCTATATAACTTTTCTCCCTTGAGTGTAGGTGGGATCCATTTGTTTCTTGAAGTGTGTGTGTGTGTGTGTGTGCACTCATGTACTCAGTCACTCAGTTGTGTCTGACTCTTTGCGACCCCGTGGACTGCAGCCCGCCAGGCTCCTCTGTCCAAGGAATTCTCCAGGCAAGAATACTGGAATGGGTTTCCATTTCCCCCTCCAGGGGATCTTCCTGATCCAGGGATCAACCCCATGTATCCTGGATCTCCTGCATTGACAGACAGATTCTTTACCACTGAGCCACCTGGGAAGCCTATATATTTATATATATGTGTGTGTATGTATATATACATATATATGAAATCTCCACCTTACTAGCACATGCTGGAGAGATTCTCCATTGGCCTTGAAAAAACAAACTGCCATGTTACAAGTAAGCTACCTGCTAAAAGATCCATATGACAGGGGACTTTTGGAGGCCTCTAGGAAGTAAGAGCAGCCTCCAACCAATAAACAGTAAGAAGCTGGGACTCTCAGTCCTACAGCCAGAAGAAGATGAATTCTGCCAGGAACTAGAGAGAGCTTGGAAGCAGATTCTTCCTAGTCAGGAATTTGGATGAGAATGCAGTACTGCTGCTAACATTCTGATTGCTATTTTGTGAGACCCTGAGCAGAGGACTCATCGAAGCCTAGTCTGGACTCCTGAACCACAGAAGCTATGAGATAATGAATATGTGTTTGATTCAACTCCTTAGTTTGTGGCAATTTTTACATGGCAGTAGAGGGCCAACTGGGCTTCCCTGGTGGCTCAGACGGTAAAGAATCTGCCTGCAGTGCAGGCGATGTGGGCTCGATCCCTGGTTGGGAAGATGCCCTGGAGAAGGGAATGGCTACCCACTCCAGTATTCTTGCCTGGGAAACCCCACAGACAGTGGAGCTTGTGTCCACGGGGTCGCAAAGAGTCGGACATGACCGAGTGACTAACACACATAGAGAGCCAACCATGTGATTACAGGGCTGGAACCTTCAGAACCACCCTCCTAACTTCCACAGAAGGGAGAGTGACTGGGTCCATCAGCAATGGTCAGTGACTGGGCCATCCGTGCCTGTGGAATGAAGCTTCCGTAAAGCCCTAAGGACAGGGTTTGAAGAGTTTCCAGGTTGGTGAACACAGAGATTCGGGGAGAATGGCACATCCAGAGATCATGAGCTCCTGCCCTTTCTCATATACGTTGCCCACACATCTCTTCCATCTGATTGTCCTGGGTCACCTTCTCTTGTTACAAACTGATGATCTAGGAAAATGTTTCTCTGAGTTCTGCGGGCCTCTCCATCAAGTTAATTGAAGACGAGGAAGGGGTTCATCGGGACCGTCAATCTGTAGTCACTGATCAGATGCAGAGGTGACAACAGTGACTAACTTCTAAAGATGGCATAGGTGGGGAGGGGGGTGCAGTGTTGTAGGACTGAGTCCTTAACCTGAGCGCTCTGGTGCTATTTCCAGGTAGACAGTGTCAGAACTGGGCCTCCCAGGTAGGGCGAGTGGCCAAGAACCCACCTGCCAGTGCAGGAGACGTAAGAGACACGGGATCGATCCTAGGTCAAGAAGATCCCCTGGAGGAAGGCACAGCCGCCTGCTCCAGTATCCTCACCTGGAGAATCCCATGGACAGAGGAGCCCGTCGGGCTCGAGCCCACAGGGTCGCAAAGAGTCAGGCACGGCTGAAGTGACTTAGCACACAGCCCAGCAGTTATCAGAGCTGTGTTAAACGGTTGGACACCCAGCTAGCGTCGAGGAACTGTTGGATGGTGTTGGGAGGAACACACACTGGAGTTGGTGTCAGAATCATAACAAGCATGGTCTTTGCCTCAGTCTACCCACCTCACAAGATCCAATATCCGAAGGGACTGAGGGGCTGAATGGGCTTTTTTTCTATATTCCATTTCATCTGCCAGCTTCATTTTCTATTGTTCATCATGGCTTTTAGAACTCTCATGTTTTACTATTTTCTCTTCAAGGCAGATAAAAGCACTTTTGAATGAATCGCTTAATTATTTTTAAAATCATGTCTTTACGTAACACCAGGAAAAAAAAAAAGAATAAACAAGGAAGAAATTGGCAACAGTTAAAATTAAGCACAAAATGGTGAGATGCTATGCACAGCTGTAGACTTACACAGAAATATAAAACATGGAAAAAATGTAAATTGTTTGTTTCTCAGAGACTGAAAAAATGTAGCTCCAAGAATTGGATCATTGAAATGAAAATATTAATACTATTAAATTAAAATACAGTTTCATTCGGCCCTCAATTGATTCTTCTGTATAAAAGCAAATGTATGCTGTCTTTACCTCCCTGGTTCCCCTCATCCTCCAAGAGGTACAAAGAGAAACTGCTTTCTCACGGGTCAGAATACTTTCTGATATTCTCCTTGAGCGCGCATAGTTCTAATTATGTAGAAACTAGATCTTTTGTAGGGTCTGACCAACTTGTTAATAAAGAAACAGATTTATAGCATCTTATTTGACCACTTTACTAACCAGTAACCCCTGAAATGAAAGCCAAATTACCCTCTGGCGGCAAATGAATTCCAAGCCCTTTCCCACCCCCTAGAGCATCCAGTTCTGTGCTACTGTGTGCCTCCACATCCCCATCAAGGGCGATGGGATTGTTCGCCCATCGTCACTGAGTATTTGAGAACTGAAATGTTGGTCTCTTGTCAGGTACTTCCACCCATCCTCTGAGCGCCCATTGAATGCATTGGAAATCAAAGGTCTATGTCTTGCTTGATTCATGTAAGCCAAATGCTTAAAGAGATGTAGCAAAGCAGTAACTACAGAAGCCGTCTACTCGGTGAGCATTTACTATTGGGTCGTGGAGTCTGTGACGATTTAGAGTAAAACAAGTGACAGTTCAGAATAGGGAAATGGGATGAGTTTTAAACCCCTCAAGCCTCCGTTGTTTCTCCAGTCCAGGTTTACCAGTGTGGACTTACCTTATTAGTGCTTCTGGCAAAAACCAGAGAGCATTATCTCCTGTTTAATAGTGAGTAACAGGAAAGCATACAAATATTAGTAAAAGAAGTATTCAGACCACAGCAGAAATCAAGACAACAGCACAACAGTGAGCACTGAGTTCACTGACTTGCCAAGAAAGGAAATGAAGAGGTTCAGAGAGGTTCACTGAGAAGAGATGACGGGGCCCATGTACCCCAGAATGAGGCAGCTCATTGTGATGGTGCTATTTAAGGATGGGACACAGGAGCCGGTGCAATGATTCCATAGCATGGATATCATAGATGAAACAAATACCATTGTTCAACAACCAGAAAGACTCTTCAGCTGGGTCTGGTGAGGGTCTAGCATACCAAAGTCATCGGTGGTCTTCAGCTGCTGGGAGGTTTAAGTTCATAGTCATTTATTTTCTCTGGCTGGCTAGAAAAAACTGTGAGTGGTACAGTATCCAATTCTGATATTTCTTAGGCAAGAGCTGCTGCAACTGGGAAATTCTTCTGCAGGCCCTTCTCCTGATTTTCATCCCTGACAAAACCAAGTGACTACAGGATAGGAAAATCATCAAATTTTTAACTCTACAACACTATTCTGATGGGATGCTGGTGGTTTAATTGCTAAGTCGTGGCTGAATCTTGCAACTGCATAGACTATACCCCACAAGGCTCTTCTGTCCATGGTGAAAGGTTGTTGCTGAATGATAAGATGCCAGGATTCTTGGCCTCCAGAGGAGACGAATTCAATCTGGGGCCAGAGACAAGGCTGGATCACTCAGAGCTTTTGTGTAATAAAGTTTTATTAAAGTATAAAGGAGATAGAGAAAGCTTCTGACATAGGCATCAAAAGGGGGCAAAAGAGTACCCCTTTGCTAGTATTAGCAATGGAGTTATATACTCTCCAGTGAATCCAAAGAATGTCTGGAGGTTGTAAAGACCTCACCAGACCTACTCCCATAATTTACATTTTAAGATAACAAAGTTGGCCAGAAGGTTTAATCCAAAGATTGTCCTCAGGCAGGATACATCCTTGTAAAGACCAGACCTACTCCCATAATTTATGTTTTAAAATAACAGAATTAGCCAGAGGGTTTAATCCAAAGACTGTCCTCAGGCAGGATACATTATTGTTATATAGTCACTCACAATCTGCTAATGAAAAGAAAGGAATGTCATAAAACTTAAAAAGGCACCAGATAATTCCTCCCTGGCCATAAAACAATTGACTTGAATCTTGTAGAAGGGCAGATTACCAACAAATAGTTTCATTTACATAGATTAGGGGAACAATACCTGAGTAAGTAGGTTGGGCCATTTGGCAGAACCAACTTGAAGATAGAGTCATAGCTTAAGACAACATTTCCATAACAAAAAGAAATGTATTGATTAACTCAAGGTTTGAGAGTAGTTAGCTTCAGGTGAAACCAGGTGTCATGGCAACACAGCATTTTAAGAGAAACCTCCTTTTAAATTTGTATAGAGAAGAAAAAATATCGCTGGTTTGTTTCCTCCTGCCGCTTAAGAGAGATAAAAATGTCTGGCACTTGCAGCCTATTTCCTCTGTTTGGAGACCCCTGGCCTTCCTGCCTGTTACCCTCTCAATGGTATTCTCCAGGAAAGAATACTAGAGTTGGCAGTCATTTCCTTCTCCAGGGATTCTGATGGGGGGTAGGGGCTAAATTCATGCAATATAATTGTCTTTATCAGCATAACTCCAGATTTCCTTTATTGTAGATTCATTAGTTGTATTAATGGATGGAATAGTGACTGCGCTATAGCATTTGTGACTTTGTTAGCAATTGACCTGACCAATGAAACTATGAGCCATGCCATGTAGGACCACCCAAGACGGAGGAGTCATGGTGTAGAGGTCTGACAAAACATAGTCCACTGGAGATGGCAATGGCAAACCACTTCAGTATTCTTGCCTTGAGAACCCCATGAACAGCATGAAAAGGCAAAAAGATAAGACACTGAAAGATGAACTCCCCAGGTCGGTAGGTGCCCAACATGCTATTGGAGAAGAGTGGAGAAATAACTCCAGAAAGAATGAAGACATGGAGCCAAACCAAAAACAACTCTCAGTTGTGATTGTGACTGGCGATGGAGTAAAGTCTGATGCTGTAAAGAACAATATTGCATAGGAACCTGGAATGTTAGATCCAAGAATCAAGGTAAATTGGAAGTAATCAAACAGGAAATAGCAAGAGTAAACATCGACATTTTAAGAATCAGTGAACTAAAATGGACCGGAATGGGCAAATTTAATTCAGATGACCATTATATCTAATACGGTGGGCAAGAATCCCTTGGAAGAAATGGAGCAGCCATCATAGTCAGCAGAAGAGTTCGAAATGCACTACTTGGGAGCAATCTCAGAAATGAGAGAAGGATCTCTGTTCATTTCCAAGGCAAATCATTCAGTATCACAGTAATTGAAGTCTATGCCCAAACCATTAATGCCAAAGGAGCTGAAGTTGAACGGTTCTATGAAGACCTACAAGACCTTCTAGAACTAACACCCAAAAAAGATGTCCGTTTCATTATAGGGAACTGGAATGCAAAAGTAGGAAGTCAAGAGATACGTGGAGTAACAGGCAAATTTGGCCTTGGAGTACAAAACAAAACAGAACAAAGGCTAACAGAGTTTTGCCAAGAGAACACACTGGTCATAGCAAACACCCTCTTCCAACAACACAAGAGAAGACGCTACACATGGACATCACCAGATGGTCAATACCGAAATCAGATTGATTATATTCCTTGCAGCTGAAGATGGAGAAGCTCTATACAGTCAGCAAAAACAAGACCAGGAGCTGACTTTGGCTCAGATCATGAACTCCTTATTGCCAAATTCAGACTTAAATTGAAGAAAGTAGGGAAAACCACTAGACCATTCAGGTATGACCTAAATCAAATCCCTTATGATTAAAAAGTGGAAGTGACATATAGATTCAAGAGATTAGATCAGATAGAGTGCCTGAATAACTATAGATGGAGGTTTATGACATCATACAGGAAGCAGTGATCAAGACCATCCCCAAGAAAAGAAATGCACAAAGGCAAAATGATTGTCGTAGGAGGCCTTACAAATAGCTGAGGGAAGAAAAGAAGTGAAAAGCAAAGGAGAAAAGGAAAGATATAACCATTTGAACACAGAGTTCCAAAGAATAGCAAGGAGAGATAAGAAAGCCTTCCTCAGTGATCAATGCAAAGAGATGGAGGATAACAATAGAATGGAAAAGACTAGAGATCTCGTCAAGGAAATTAGTGATACCAAGGGAACATTTCATGCAAACATGAGCACAAAAAAGGACAGAAATGGTATGGACCTAACAACAGAAGCAGAAGATATTAAGAAGAGGTGGCAAGAATACACAAAAGAGCTATACAAAAAAATAATCTTAATGACCCAGATAACCATGATGGTGTGATCACTCACCTAGAGTCAGATATCCTGGAAAGTGAAGGCAAGTGGACCTTAGGAAGCATCACTATGAACAAAGCTAGTGGAGATGATGGAATTCCAGCTGAACTATTTCAAATCCTAATAGATGATGCTGTGAAAGTGTTGCACTTAATATGCCAGCAAATTTGGAAAATTCAGCAGTGCCCACAGGACTGGAAAAGGTCAGTTTTCATTCCAATCCCAAAGAAAGGCAATGCCAAGGAATGCTCAAACTCCTGCACAATTGCACTCATCTCACATGCTAATAAATTAATGCTCAAAATTCTCCAAGTTAGGCTTCAACAGTACATGAACTGAGAACTTGCAGATGTTCAAGATGGATTTAGAAAAGGCAGAGGAACCAGAGATCAAATTGCCAACATCCATTGTATCATAGGAAAAGCAAGAGAATTCCAGAAAAACATCAATTTCTGCTTTATTGACTACACCAAAGCCTTTGACTGTGTGAAAGTGAAAGTTTAGTCACTCAGTCATGTCCGACTCTTTTCCACACCATGGACTATAGCCTACCAGGCTCCTCAGTCCACAGGATTTTCCAGGCAAGAGTACTGGAGTGAATTGCCATTTCCTTCTCCAGAGGATCTTCCTGACCCAGGGATTGAACCCAGGTCTCCCACATTGTAGGCAAACACTTTACCGTCTGAGCCACCAGGGAAGTCCTGGTGGGGAAGACTGTGTGGATCACAATGAACTGTGGAAAATTCTTCAAGAGATGGAAATACCAGACCACCTTACTTGCCTCCTGAGAAATCTGTATACAGGTCAAGAAGCAACAGTTAGAGCCGGACATGGAACAATGGACTGGTTCCAAATTGGGGAAGAAGTACATCAAGGCTGTATATTGTCACCCTGTTTGTTTAATGTATATGCAGAGTATATCATGCGAAATGCCAGGCTGGATGAAGCACAAGTCAGAATCAAGATTTCTGGGAGAAATATCAATAACCTCAGATACGCAGGTGACACCACCCTTGTGGCAGAAAGCAAAAAAGAACTAAAGAGCCTCTTGAAAGTGAAAGAGGAAAGTGAAAAGCTGGCTTAACATTCAACATTCAAAAAACTAAGATCATGGCACCTGGTCCCATCGCTTCATGGAAAATAGGGAAACAATGGAAACAGTGACAGACTTTATTTTGGGGGGCTCCAAAATCACTGCAAATGGTGACTGCAGCCATGAAATTAAAAGATGCTTGCTCCTTGAAAGAAAAGTTATGACAAATTAGACAGCATATTAAAAAGCAGAGACAAGGGCTTTGATTGATTGCCGGGTGTGCTCCGTTCTCCTCTTTCTGCTACTAGAATGATGGCTCTATCTGTCTTCCTTCTCTAATCCCGCCCTTTCAGCTACCGGCTCTGGATGGGGATCGGTAACCCAGAAAGGGCCAGCAAAAGCTTTGACGTGTTTAGAGGATCGGAAGTAGTCAAATGTCTCTGAACACCGTAAAGTGCAGCTGGCTGTCTCCCTTTCCAGATAAAGACAGCAGCTCCGACTGTCAGTGCCGGCCTTCCTCCTGTAAGGGGATCTGCCGGACCCTTGCTAATTCAGTTTTTCTTCCCCATTCCTGGCCCTTCCCTATCGTCGCCCCCTTCACCTTG
The DNA here is from genome assembly GCF_910594005.1 of Cervus elaphus. Lineage (NCBI taxonomy): Eukaryota > Metazoa > Chordata > Mammalia > Artiodactyla > Cervidae > Cervus > Cervus elaphus. Next base: position 55,919,097 of record NC_057819.1, on the reverse strand, counting down.
GATCATGTTCAAGAAATTTGATGAAAAAGAAAATGTGTCCAATTGCATCCAGTTGAAAACCTCAATTATAAAGGGTATTAAGAATCAATTGATAGAACAATTTCCAGGTATTGAACCATGGCTTAATCAAATCATGCCTAAGAAAGATCCTATCAAAATAGTGCGATGCCATGAACATACAGAAATCCTTACAGTAAATGGAGAGTTATTATTTTTTAGACAAAGAGAAGGGCCTTTTTATCCAACCCTGAGATTACTTCACAAATATCCTTTTATCCTGCCACATCAGCAGGTTGACAAAGGAGCCATCAAATTTGTACTCAGTGGAGCAAATATGTGTCCAGGCTTAACTTCTTCTGGAGCTAAACTTTACCCTGCTGCAGTAGATACGATTTTTGCAATCATGGCAGAAGGAAAACAGCATGCTGTATGTGTTGGAGTCATGAAGATGTCTGCAGAAGATATTGAGAAAGTCAACAAAGGAATTGGCATTGAAAACATCCATTATTAAATGATGGGCTGTGGCATATGAAGACATATAAATGAGCCTCAGAAGAAATGCACTTGGGCTAAAAATGGATATTGTGCTGTATCTGTGTTTGTGTTATGTGTGACGGCATGAATACAATACCTCTGTGGTTATGCTGAATAAATTCAACAGATGCTAAAATTAAAAAAAAAAATAAAAAGCAGAGACAATACTTTGCCCACAAAGGTCCATCTAGTCAAAGCTATGGTTTTTCCAGTAGTCATATATGGATGTGAGAGTTGGACAACAAAAAAGGCTGAGTGCTGAAGAATTGATGCTTTTGAACTGTGGTGTTGGAGAAGACTCTTGAGAGTCTTGAGAGACTGCAAGGCGATCAAACCAGTCAATCCTAAAGGATATCAGTCCTGAATATTTTCAGTCCTGAATATTCACTGGAAAGACTGATGCTAAAGCTGAAGTTCCAATACTTTGGCCACCTGCTGTGAAGAACTGACTCATTGGAAAAGACCCTGATGTTGGGAAAGATTGAAGGCAGGAGGAGAAGGGGACAACAGAGGGTGAGATGGTTAGATGGCATCACCAACTTGATAGACATGAATCTGAATAAGCTCTGGGAGTTGGTGATGGACAGGGAAGCCTGTTGTCCATAGGGTGGCAAAGAGTTGAACATGACTGAGCGATTGAACTGAACTGACCTAACCTGACCATAACAATAATGAGGAACAGGAATAGAAGCTGTATAATTCATCTGGATAGAATACTCCCAATTAACTTCTGATGTGCCAAGTCCAAGCCATGAATGTAGATGTCATGGTTTGGTTTTGTCAACTTAAAAAAAATAATAATCACAACCTAAAAGTTGAGAGTCATGTTTTATTCAGTGGACAAAACTGGCCGCTTAAGTCTAACACGTAGCCTTTCATATACCTCTAAGGGACTGCACCAAAGAAGTAAGGGAGGAGCCAGAGTATATATAAAGAAGTTTTTGCAGCAAAGACCAGATTGTCAGAACATCAAAGAGTACTTTTAATTAAAGAAAACCAGGCATCTCAAGTTAAAGAATTTAGTGCTTTTCCATGCATGGGAAGATGCAAGAGTCTGGGCTTACTGAAATTATTCCTTTGATATGCACCTCAGCTACGTGAGGCAAATATCCTCTGCCTTCTCATCCAGACTCTCCTCAGGGTACATCACTGAGGGTGTCTGCAGTGTGATGAACTGATGGCTGCAACAGCCTTTATTTACTAATATGGCAGACAACATTTTTTCATTGATAATTCGCTCAATTTGAACAACCAATTGGTTTGTTCTTAAATTTTAAATTTTATGCAAATTCCCCTCAACTGGTCCTGAAACACTCATCCAGAAGCAACAGAAGCTATTAACCAGTGTGGAAGCAAGCCTTGATTTGCCAGTAAGTTGTGTGGAGCAATTCTCTTGTCTAGTACATTATAGCAAGAGTATGGAGGCGCCTTGGTCATGCCTGGACTGCAAATAGAGTTCCGTTTGACAGGCAAGGTGAGAGAATGGTGTGTACACAGCTTTCTAACTCAACTACCCAAAGCCAAGGAAGAAAGCTTCATTCCAAGTGTCGAATGTCAAACTCTTCCAGGAAGGGTTAAAGTAAAGTGACTAAATTGTGATCAGCATGAATTATTGGTACCTCAGGGCAATGGGAAATTTAAATCTTGTGAAAGGGCTTATTAACATTTCCAGGCTGACATTCCTTATTTCTGGGTTGGCATGAATACACAGCTGACCTTTGAACAACATTGGTTTGAATTATGCAGTTCCACTTGTATTGATTACACTCAACTTCCATAAAGCTATCATTTTGCTGCTTCTTTGTTATCAATGCATGAACTGTTATACCTGTAAATAAATGTGAACTTCTTTTTCACATTATCTTTTTATTTTCGTATCTGATGTTAAAAATACATATAACATCTACAGTGTTTTGTATAATATTGATGTAGATCCCAAAAGACAATTCATCTTGTAAATGGATGACAAACTTGTGATACTGAGACTTCCTGGTAGTCCAGCAGTTAAGACCCCATACTCCCAGTGCAGCGGGCCTGTATTTGATCCCTGGTCAGGGAACTAGATCCCACATGCCCTCAGATTTTACATGTCTCAACTAAAGATCCCTCATGCCACAACTAAGACCTGGTGCAGCCAAAGAAATAAATAATTAAAAAAAATTTTTTAACTTATGATATTGATATAGTACAGTATATAAATGTACTTTCTCTTCCTTATGATTTTCTTAGTAACATTTTTCTTTATTTTATTGTAAGAATACAGTATATAATACATATAATGTATAAAATGTGTGTTGATTGACTATGTTATTGATAAGGCTTTCAGTCAACAGTGTAGGCTTAGTCAATCAGCCGCGTCTGATTCTTTGCAACCCCATGGACTGTAGCCCACCAGACTCGTCTCTCTCGTGGAATTGTCAAGGCAAGAATACTGGAGTGGGTAGCCATTCCCTTCTCCAGGGGATCTTCCCAACCCAGGGATCGAACCTGGGTCTGCAGATTCTTTACCATCTGAGCCACCAGGGAAGTCTTCAGTCAACAATAGGCTATTAATGATTATATTCTGAGGGAGTCAAAAGTTATACATGGGTTTTTGACTGAACAAGGGTCAGCACTCCTAACCTCCATATCAAGGGTCAACTGTATTTAATTTTACAAGGAAAAATAAACAAGAGTCTATACAGCCATGTATGGTGTCAGGAGAAAGGCAGAGGTTTCCAGAAAACTGAAGTGCTGATCAGAAGGTTGCCTGAGGGACAAGATGAGCAGAGGATCATAGGATGTGAAACATGGGGTGACTAGAGAGAATCTAGTTACCATGAGGAGTTGATAGCTGTTTGAAACCCGGTGCCGTCTCTGGGTAGACAGTGTCAGAACTGAGTTGGACTTTTGCACACCTTGATGTTTTGTGGAAAGTCCTCCCACACATGTGTTACAATTGCAGCCAGGAACCTAACTGAACTATCCTTATTAAGATCATAAGCCCCAGAATTTAAGTTTATAAAAAACCAACCCTTAGCTCCAGAAAATACACTGGGACACATCCCACACAACAGTTTAAATAAACTTGTTAATGCATCACTTTCACAACTCAAGTTTTCCTCTGTAGGATCTTTGAAGGGATATTAGATGTATTTTATATATATTAGGTATATTTTATATAAAAACACTCAAGCCTTTGTGTTATATTTTTAATCTTTCATAGTATTTTCAAGCCATACTAAATGTTCATTGGTTTTAGAAATATAGATTTCTTTTTCTTTCCACCCATTATGTTTTCTTTTATGATTGATCTGGGTTTAAAGCATCTTGATAGCTCACGGCTAACTGAGTAGCATTAAAGTGTTTTCTCTCTCTCATTGGGGAAGGGCAAGAATTCTCCCTACAGAGAGTTTCTGCTACAAAGCCTATATGCTAAATACTTCTGACTGGATTAAAATAAGCAAATAGAACAAGAAGACAGAATCTGAACATGTAAATATGATGAAAATTAACTAGGGCAAGACATGTCGGGAGGCGCTTGCATCTAGAAAAGTTCCAGAAAAGTGTAATGTATCAGAAAAAAAGAGCTGGAAGAGAATATTGTGGTGACTGTATTAGTCAGGGTTCTACAGAGAAACAGAATGGTAAGAGGGGTGTGTGTGTGACAGAGACATAGGTTTATTGACTCACATAGCTGCAGGACTGGTGAATCTGACATTTCCAGCAGGCAAGAAACTCCGGCAGGCTTTCTGTGTTGCAGTCTTGAAGCAGAATTGCTTCTTTTTTTCTTTTTTAATTTATTTATTTATTTTAATCGGAGGCTGATTACTTTACAATATTGTATTGGTTTTGCCATACATTGACATGAATCCGCCATAGGTGTACATGTGTCCCCCATCCTGAACCCCCTTCCTACCTCCCTCCCCATCCCATCCCTCAGGGTCATCCCAGTGCACCAGCCCCAAGCATCCTGTCTCATGCATCGAACATGGACTGGTGATCTATTTCACATATGATAATATATAGGTTTCAATGCTGTTCTCTCAAATCATCCCACCCTCACCTTCTCCTGCAGAGTCCAAAAGACTGTTCTATACATCTCTATCTCTTTTGCTGTCTCACATATAGGGTCATTGTTACCGTCTTTCTAAGTTCCATACATATGCATTAGTATACTGTATTGGTGTTTTTCTTTCTGACTTACTTCACTCTGTAAAATAGGCTCCCATATATGCTGTCTACAGGAGACCCACCTCAAAACAAGGGACACATACAGAATGAAAGTGAAGGAATGGAAAAAGATATTTCATGCAAATGGAGACCAAAAGAAAGCAGGATTAGCAATACTCATATCAGATAAAATAGACTTTGAAATAAAGGCTGTGAAAAGAGACAAAGAAGGACACTATATAACGATCAAAGGATCAATCCAATAAGAAGATATAACAATTATAAATATATATGCACCCAACACAGGGTGTGGTGGCAATATGTAAGGCAAATGCTAACAAGTATGAAAAGGGAAATTAACAGTAACGCAATAATAGTGGGAGACGTTAATACCCCACTCACACCTATGGATAGATCAACTATACAGAAAATTAGCAAAGAAACACAAACTTTAAATGATACAATGGACCAATTAGACCTAATTGATATCTATAGGACATTTCACCCCAAAACAATGAATTTCACCTTTTTCTCAACTGCACACGGAACCTTCTCCAGGATAGATCATATCCTGGGCCATAAATCTAGTTTTGGTAAAATTTAAAAAAAATGAAATCATTCCAAACATCTTTTCTGACCACAATGCAGTAAGATTAGATGTCAACTACAGGTCCGTTTTCATTCCAATCCCTAAGAAAGGCAATCCCAAAGAATGCTCAAACTACTGCACAGTTGCACTCATCTCACACGCTAGTAAAGTAATGCTCAAAATTCTCCAAGCCAGGCTTCAGCAATACGTGAACCGAGAACTTCCAGATGTTCAAGCTGGTTTTAGAAAAGGCAGAGGAACCAGAGATCAAATTGCCAATATCCACTGGATCATCAAAAAAGCAAGAGAGTTCCAGAAAAACATCTATTTCTGCTTTATTGAGTATGCCAAAGTCTTTGACTGTGTGGATCACAATAAACTGTGGAAAATTCTGATCACAATAAACTGTGGAAAATTCTGAAGGAGATGGGAATACCAGACTACCTGACCTGCCTCTTGAGAAACCTGTATGCAGGTCAGGAAGCAACAGTTAGAACTGGACATGGAACAACAGACTGGTTCCAAATAGGAAAAGGAGTACATCAAGACTGTATACTGACACCCTGCTTATGTAATGTATATGCAGAGTACATCATGAGAAACGCTGGGCTGGAAGAAGCACAAGCTGAAATTAAGATTGCCGGGAGAAATATCAATAACCTCAGATATGCAGATGACACCACCCTTATGGCAGAAAGTGAAGAGGAACTAAAAAGCCTCTTGATGAAAGTGAAAGAGGAGAGTGAAAAAGTTGGCTTAAAGTTCAACATTCAGAAAACTAAGATCATGGCATCTGGTCCCATCACCTCATGGGAAATAGATGGGGAGAGAGTGGAAACAGTGTCAGACTTTATTTTTTTGGACTCCAAAATCACTGCAGATGGTGATTGCAGCCATGAAATTAAAAGACACTCACTCCTTGGAAGGAAAGTTATGACCAACCTAGATAGCATATTAAAAAGCAGAGACATTACTTTTTCAACAAAGGTCCATCTGATCAAGGCTATGGTTTTTCCAGTGGTCATGTATGGATGTGAGAGTTGGACTCTGAAGAAAGCTGAGTGCCAAAAAATTGATGCTTTTGAACTGTGGTGTTGGAGAAGACTCTTGAGAGTCCCCTGGACTGCAAGGAGATCCAACCAGTTCATCCTGAAGAAGATCCGTCCTGGGTGTTCATTGGAAGGACTGATGCTGAAGCTGAAACTCCAATACTTTGGCCACCTCATGCGAAGAGTTGACTCATTGGAAAAGACCCTGATGCTTGGAGGGATTGAGGGCAGGAGGAGAAGGGGATGACAGAGGATGAGATGGTTGGATGGCATCACCGACTCAATGGGCATGAGTTTGTGTAAACTCCGGGAGCTTGTGATGGACAGGGAGGCCTGGTGTGCTGCGATTCATGGGGTCGCAAAGAGTCGGACACGACTGAGCGACTGAACTGAACTGAACTGAACAGGAAAAAAAAAATTATTAAAAATATAGACATATGGAGGCTAAACAACACACTTCTGAATAACCAACAAATCACTGAAGAAATCAAAAAAGAAATCAAATATGCATAGAAACAAATGAAAATGAAAACACAACAACCCCAAACCTATGGGACTCAGTAAAAGCAGTGCTAAGGGGAAGGTTCATAGCAATACAAGCTTACCTCAAGAAACAAGAGAAAAATCAAATACATAACCTAACTCTATACCTAAAGCAACTAGAAAAGGAAGAAATGAAGAACTCCAGGGTTAGCAGAAGGAAAGAAATCATAAAAATTAGAGCAGAAATAAATGGAAAAGAAACAAAGGAGACCATAGCAAAAATCAACAAAGCTAAAAGCTGGTTTTTTGAGAAGATAAATAAAAGAGACAAACCATTAGCCAGACTCATCAGGAAAAAAAGGGAGAAGAATCAAATCAGCAAAATTAGAAATGAAAATGGAGAAATCAACAACAGACAACACAGAAATACAAAGGGTCATAAGAGACTGCTATCAGCAACTATATGCCAATAAAATGGACAACTTGGAAGAAATGGATGAATTCTTAGAAAAGTATAACATTCCAAAACTGAACCAGGAAGAAACAGAAAATCTTAACAGACCCATCACAAGCATGGAGATTGAAACTGTAATCAGAAATCTTCCAGCAAACAAAACCCCAGGACAAGATGGCTTCACATCTGAATTCAACCAAAAATTTAGAGAAGAGTTAACACCTATCCTACTCAAACTCTTCCAGAATTGCTTCTTGAGGAAACCTCAGTCCGTCCTTTTTTGGCCGTCAACTAGTTGGATGAAATCCACCCACACTGCGCTTTACTTAAGGTCAACTCAATAGCAGCACTATTTATAATGACCAAGACATGGAAGCAACTCAAGTGTCTATCAGTTTATTATATCTCTTATACCTTCTTTATCACTCATCTGTTGATAGGCACTTATCTATATATAGGAGAAGGAAATGGCTACCCACTCCAGTATTCTTGCCTGGAGAATTCTCCCATGGACAGAGGAGCCTGGTGGACTACAGTCCATGGGTCGCAAAGAGTTAGACATGACTGAGTGATATATATACACGTGTGTGTGTATACACACACACACACACACAGAGGAATATTACCCAGTCATAAAATAGAACAAAATAATATCTTTTCCAGCAACATGTTTGGAGCTAGAAATGATTGTATTAAGTAAGTCAGACAAAGACAAATATCATATCATTTTTATGTGGAATCTAAAAAAATGATACAAATGAACTTCTTTACAAAACAGAAACAGACTCACAGACATAGGAAATAAACTTATGGTTACTGAATGGGAAGGGGGGAGGGATAAATAAGGAGTTTGGGATTAACAGATACATACTACTATATATAAAATAGATTGCCAACAAGGACCCACTGTATAGCACAGGGAACTATATTCAATATCTTGTAATAGCCCATAATGGAAAAGAACTTGAAAAGGATATATATATGTATGTATATGTATATTTATAACTGAATCACTTTGCTATTCATTAGAAACTAGCACTACATTTTAAATCAACTATACTTCAATCAATAACTAAATAATTTTTTTTTAAAGTCAACTTCTGTGTTAATCACATCTACAAAATCACAGTAACGTCTAGACTATTGCTTAACCAAACACCTGGGCACAATAGCCTCACCAGGTTAACACGAAATTAACCATCACAGTGACAAATTCTGTCAAAAAGTTCTAACCGTTTCTGAAGCAAATAGAAGTACCTTCACTTGATGAAAAGACAATCAGGGCCAATCAGTGTCTCTTTTTCTCAAGCTTCACTGCTAGGGGAGTTCAAAAGAACTGATAAGCAAGTTCAGAAACCGCTGAACTCTTCACTCACCCCAGCAAAATCCCAGTGCTTTCCCTGATCATCTCACCATCCACCCAAAGCGGTGTTTCCCTGATCTCAAGTCAGGTGACACGTCAAATGTCAGCCCAGCTGCGATCCCATGCACACAGGCTGCTTGAGAAAAGCAGCCTCATATGGACAGAGGAGTCTGGTGGGCTAAGGTCCATGGGGTCGCAAAGAGTCAGACACAACTGAGCGACTTAGCACCCATGCACATGGCTCATACACCCATGGCGGATTCATGTCAATGTATGGCAAAACAAATACAATATTGTAAAGTAAATAAATAAACAAAACTGAAAAATAAAAGAAGTATTTCTCCTCTTTTCCCCAGTGATACTTATTCCCAGCTTGTCATGTCACCCATTACTGATATGAAGGGAGTGGGCTAGTCTCTGGGCAATGATGAAAATAATCATTGTAGGAAGGGTAGTCTTGACAGAAATAGCATATTTTAGTTCTTATTTTTAAGATTTTTTAATGTGGAACATTTTTAAAGTTCTTTATTCAATTTGTCACAATATTGTTTCTGTCTCAACTTTTTTTTTTTGGTGTTTTTTTTTTTTTTTTTTTTCTGGTGGCAAGGCATGTGGCTCCTCAACCAGGGATAAATATAGACAAGTATTGGAAGGTGAAGTCTTAACCACTGGACCACCAGGGAAGTCCCCATTATATTTTAATTCTTGATTCATGAGTTCTTCATGGGCTTGCCTGGAGAAACCCAAAATCCACCTACTGTGTATAACCATAGAACTACTCTACTATAACAATGGAAGCTCCATGCTGGGCAAAGAAATGACCTTGGCTTAAGGGGCAGTCATATGATAAAAAAGTAATACACTTTTAGTGGAAAAATGTTTCTTTTCCTTACAGACTCCAAGACATACTTTTCCAAAGAAATCATGTGCTTTTCTTTCATTTTTTATTTAAAAAAGAGCAAAATTATAGAAACTATTATTGTTATTATTATGTTCACTTAAAATCATAGACCTAAAGACTGGAAATGACATCACAGATTATACCCATTTCTGTTTCTTTGTTCAACGAAAGATAAGGGAGATTTACCTTGATATCTTATCACAAACTTCAAGGGAAATACTAAGTTTGATTCCAGTGGTAGGATAAAGGCAAAGAATAAAGTAAGAGACTTCTTTGCAGACGCTGCTTATTAAATAATTTCTTATGTTTTAAATTTTAAAAAGAGAGTGTATAGAAATACTAACCAGTGTTCTAGAGTTGGGAAGAGTTCATGTTTATACAAAGAAATAGAACTATAGAAGGAGAGGCAGATACATGCGAGCAGGGTGAAATAAAAGAGACAGGAGAAGGGGCTTTGGCAAAAAAATTTAAAAAAAAAATACATGTCACACACACACAGTCACAACCACACACAATCAGAAAGGGAATAAAAGAGAAAGAAAGACACAGAAGACAGAAAGCCTAGACTATTCTGTGCGTGTTTGGCCCCAGTTACAACATTTCTTTCCATTTTAAGTGTCCCCTGATCATTATATAATAGTATCCCCATATCCAATTACACAGCAACATAATTCAAACAATAATACATATAATCCACAGTCATCAAAATAATTTTTCCCTGGTGGCTCGGATGGTAAAGAATCCTCTTGCCATGTGAAAGACCTGGGCTCTTTCCCTGGGTCAGGAAAAGCACCTGGAGAAGGGAATGGCAACCCACTCCAGTATTCTTGCCTGGAGAATCACATGGACAGAGGAGCCTGGTGGGCTACAGCCCATGGGGTGGCAAGGAGTCAGACACAATTGAGCAATTAACACTTCCAGTTTCAGAATATGCTGTAAATGATTTTTTAAACTGAATTTTCCTTTACCATTAATATAGACAAGTATCAGGGATTCAGTCTGGATTGTCACAGACCTATGAGCTATGACCCACTCTGCTATCTTTTATTCTTGCTAGTCATTTCCTTCCTATTTTCCTTAAGGGCCCACAAGATTTATGGATTTGACATTTGATCGCTTTAGTGGAAACCACTGGGATTGTTTATAGCTTGTGCTATTTTAAAAAGGACTTTTACTTTCTAGAAAATGAATATTCTACCCAAGAGTTTGTAAGTTGAGTGGAAGCTTTTCATTTATCTAGCAATTGTTGATTGGTGGTCTGGCAAAAAAGATTTGCTGACAAATGGAAGACTTCCCTTGGAAGGAAAAGTTCAGCTTATATGCTTCGCCTGATAAGTGTTTGCCAAGAAAGAGGCTAATGACATCTGTTGGCTCTCTGGCTTGACCACTTCTGTAAAAAGCTGACTAACAATGGAGGTGACTGCTACAGAGTTGTATCTGTGGTTTACTTTAACTCTCAATCTTTCCTCCCTAATTATTGTTTTGTCAAACCTCAAGAAGAGCTCTCATCCAGAGGTCATCCTCCATTCATTTAGAGATTTGTTGGAGGGTTCTAAGTTTTGACCAAACCCACTTACCATAGCATGTCCATGCACTTGGCTCTAAAGTCTGGTCTGTGAACAGTAGAAGTTTATTTTTACACCTCCGTGAGGCTTCCTTTTGATCTCCTTTTTCTTCATGTGAAACTTCATGTGGTTTCTCCTTTCCTGTGATAATATGTATGAATCAAATTGCTCTTGGAACAGTCTTGTATCTCTTTGGAGCATAAAATGTTCATAAACTGGGTTGGGATGTGAAAATGATCTCTTTCTTCTTAGGAGAATAGGTGATTCTGGGTGCCATGTCCACTATTTGAGTCACTTGTCACTGACCTTAGCATAGTCACACTGGTGCCTGTGTGTGTCATTGGACACTTATAAGGAGCTGAGCGACTTGGTTTAGTAAGGGATTACATCTTCCTAAAGCATATAGTGCATTAGGGCTTCTCAGAAAATGGTCTTTTTCTTTCTTTTCTTCATTCCTCCCTTCCTTCCTTCCCTCCTTCTTTCCTTATGCTATCTCATTTCTAATGCCAGTCAAGGACAAATTTATGTGACCAGTGTCATGGGATCAATTTCTAGAACATGAGAAGAATTCTGACTATGAGAAGTTTAAATAATAGGTACTCTGGAAATGTAAAGCATTTTTTTAAATCATTTTAAAGATTTCTGTAGAACAATCAAACTTACAGAACAATCAAACTTAAAGATTATTTCATACTCTATGTCCATAGTATTTTGTAGAAAAAAAAGCTCAAAGTTAAGAATCTAAAAGCCTGGCATGCAGGCATGCAGAATAAAACTACAGCTTTATACTATGATAGTAATAGATTTTTTAAATCATTATCTACATTCTCACAAAGAAAGGCAATAGAGTAATACATTCACAGATTGTACACAGGTTAAATTATTAGCAGTTCTCATCCTATTCTTCAAATCTACATTTATGTCAGTTTTCCTCCAGGAGGCATTCCAGTTCAGCTCAGTTCAATTGCTCAGTCATGTCTGACACTTTGTGACCCCGTGGACTCCAGCACGCCAGGCTTCATTGTCCATCACCAACTCACAAAACTTGCTCAAACTCATGTCCATTGAGTCAGTGATGCCATCCAATCACCTCATCCTCTGTCGGCCCCTTCTTCTCCTGCCTACAATCTCACCAAGGATCAGGGTCTTTTCCAATGAGTCAGTTCTTCACATCAAGTGGCCGAAGTATTGACGTTTCAACTTCAGCATCAATCCTTCCGACGAATATTCAGGACTGATTTCCTTCAGCATTGACTGGGGTTTGATCTCCTTGCAGTCTAAAGGACTCTCAAGAGGCTTCTCCAACACCACAGTTCAAAAGCATCAATTCTTCGGGGCTCAGCTTTCTTTATAGTCCAACTCTCACATCCATACATGACCACTGGAAAAACCATAGCTTTGATTAGATGGACCCTTGTGGGCAAAGTAATGTCTCTGCTTTTTAATATGCTGACTAGGTTGGACATAGCTTTTCCCTCAAAGAGCAAGTGTCTTTTAATTTCATGGCTGCAGTCACCATCTACAGTAATTTTGGAGCCCCCCAAAATAAAGTCTGTCACTGTTTCCCCATCTATTTCCAATGAAGGGCTGGGACTGGATCTTCATTTTTTGAATGTTGAGTTTTAAGCTAGCTTTTTCACTCTCCTCTCACTTTCATCAGGAGGCTCTTTAGTTCTTCTTTACTTTCTGCCATAAGGGTGCTGTCATCTGTGTATCTGAAGTTATTGATATTTCTCCTGGCAATCTTGATTCCAACTGTGCTTCATTCAGTCCAGTATTTCACATAATATACTCTGCATACAAGTTAAATAAGCAGGGTGACAATATATAACCTTCACATCCTCCTTTCCCTATTTGGAAACAGTCTGATGTTCCATGTCCAGTTCTAACTGTTGCTTCTTGACCTACATACAGATATCTCAAGAGGCTGGTAAAGTGATCTGATATTCCCATCTCTCAAAGAATTTTCCAGTTTGTTGTGATCTACACAGTCAAGGGTTTTGGTGCAGTCAATAAAGCAGAAGTAGTTTTTTGTTTTTTTGTTTTTTTTAACTCTTGCTTTTTCTATGATCCAGCAGAAGTTGGCAATTTGATCTCTGGTTCCTCTGCCTTTTCTAAATCCATCTTGAACATCTGGAAGCTCTCAGTTCATATGTTGAAGCCTAGCTTGGAGAATTTTGAGCAATACTTTGCTACTGTGTGAGATGAGTGCAAATGTGCAGTAGTTTGAACATTCTTTGGCATTGCCTTTCTTTGGGATTGGAATTCCAGTCCTGTGGGCACTGCTGAATTTTCCAAATTTGCTGGCATATTGAGTGCAGCACTTTCACAGCATCATCTTTTAGGATTTGAAATAGTTCAGCTGGAATTCCATCACCTCCAGTAGCTTTGTTCATAGTGATGCTTCCTATCACCCTCTTGACTTTGCATTCCAGGATGTCTGGCTCTAGGTGAGTGATCACACCATCATGATTATCTGGGTCATGAAGAGGTTTTTTGTACAGTTCTTCTGTGTATCCTTGCCACCTCTTAATATCTTCTGCTTCTGTTGTTAGGTCCATACCATTTCTGTCCTTTATTGTCCCATCTTTGCATGAAATGTTCCCTTGGTATCACTAATTTCCTTGACAAGATCTCTAGTCTTTCCTATTCTATTGTTTTCCTCTGTCTCTTTGCATTTATCACTCAGGAAGGCTTTCTCATCTCTCCTTGCTATTCTTTGGAACTCTGCATTCAAGTGGTTATATATTTCCTTTTCTCCTTTGCCTTTCACTTCTCTTCGTCTCTCAGCTATTTGTAAAACCTCCTCAGACAACCATTTTGCCTTTTTGCATCTCTTTTTCTTGGGGATGGTCTTGATCACTGCCTCCTATATGATGTCATAAACCTCCATCCATAGTTCTTCAGGCACTCTGTCTATCAGATCTAATCTCTTGAATCTTTATGTCACTTCCACTGTATAATTGTAAGAGATTTGACTTAGGTCATACCTGAATGGTCTAGCGGTTTCCCCTACTTTCTTCAATTTAAGTCTGAATTTTCCAATAAGGAGTTCATGGTCTGAGCCACAGTCAGCTCCCAGTCTTGTTTTTGCTACTGTATAGAGCTTCTCCATCTTCAGCTGCAAAGAATATAATCATTCTGATTTCAGTATTGACCGTCTGGTGATATCCATGTGTAGAGTCTTCTCTTGTGTTGTTAGAAGAGGGTGTTTGCTATGCCCAGTGCGTTCTCTTGGCAAAACTCTGTTAGCATTTGCCCTGCTTCGTTTGGTATTCCAAGGCCAAATTTGCCTGTTACTCTGGGTATCTCTTGACTTCCTAATTTTGCATTCCAGTCCCCTATAATGAAAAGGACATCTTTTTGGGGTGTTAGTTGTAGAAGGTCTTGTAGGTCTTCATAGAACCGTTCAACTTCAGCTTCTTCAGCATTACTGGTTGGGGCATAGACTTGGATTACTGTGATATTGAATGGTTTGCTTTGGAAATGAACGAAGATCATTCTGTCATTTTTGAGGTTGCTCCCAAGTACTGCATTTCAAACTCTTTTGCCAACTATGATGGCTACTCCATTTCTTCTCAGGGTTTCTTTGCCCACAGCAGTAGATATAATGGTCACCTGAATTAAATTTGCCCATTCCAGTCCATTTTAGTTCACTGATTTCTAAAATGTCGATGTTCACTCTTGCCATCTCCTGTTTGACCACTTCCAATTTACCTTGATTCATGTACCTAACATTCCAGGTTCCTATGCACTATTGTTCTTTACAGCATCAGACTTTATTTCTATACCAGTCACATCCACAACTGGGCATTGTTTTCACTTTGGCTCCATGTCTTCATTCTTTCTGGAGTTATTTCTCCACTCTTCTCCAGTAGCATATTGGGCACCTGCCGACCTGGGGAGTTCATCTTTCAGTGTCCTGTCTTTTTGCCTTTTCATACTGTTCATGGGGTTTTCAAGGCAGGAATACTGAAGTGGTTTGTCAGTCCCTTCTCCAGTGGACCTCGTTTTGTCAGAACTCTTCACCATGACCCTTCCGTCTTGGGTGGCCCTACACGGCATGGCTCATAGTTTCATTGAGTTAGACAAGGCTGTGGCCCATGTGATCCTTTTGATTAGTTTGGTCATTTAGTCATTCAATAAGTATTTATTAAGTCCCAATTAATTGCTGGGAACTATGCTATGTACTATGTACTTGGAGAAGGAAATGGCAACCCACCCCAGTATTCTCGCCTAGAGAATCCCATGGACAGAGGAGCCTGGCAGGCTACAGTTCATGGGGTCACAAGAGTCGGACACAACTTAGTGACTAAACCTTCAAACCACCATGCTATGTGGTAGGGACTGCATTATGAAAAGCCACAAGCTGTCAACTCCAAATATACAATAGAAAGAGAATCAGACATGGAGACAATTAACTGCAGTACCACGAGAGGCACTACCAAGGAAGTATGTATATAAGGGGCAGAGATGAGAGATCGCCCAGGGAAGTTTCATCAAGAAGTAATGCCCAATCTGGGCTTTGAAGGGTGAATAAGAGTTTTCAGAGCTGAACTCAGAACAGCACCATGAGTTTGGCAAACTGCACATAGCTTAGTATAGTTAGCTTATACATTCCAAGGCAGCAAGAGAGTAGGAGATAATGGAGAGGTGGAGAGGATCCAGATTGCAGAGAACTTTTCAGATTTTTTAGTTTATTGACTTGCTCTGTTACCTCGAGTGAGGTATAGTTACTGAACCATAAGTACTTCATTTGTCAAGCAGGTGATATCATTTGTATAATGTCAAGTGGGCTTGCTCCTCAAGGTTGCTGTGCTAATTGGATTTTCATGTGAGGTAATGGATGTGAAAGGACCAGGTTATAATATGCAGCTGGGGTGATGATCATGCCTCTAGATAAGCCAGTGCACTTCTGTGTCCAGATAGTTTGTGTGCCTTCAGAGATTTCCTTCTCCTTGCCTGTCTTAGGGCTCAGGAGAGCTCACCACTCACATTTAGTGTATCAAGTTACACCAGCTTGCTGCTGCTGCTGCTAAGTCACTTCAGTCGTGTCCAACTCTGTGCGACCCCATAGACGGCAGCCCACCAGGCTCCCCCGTCCCTGGGGTTCTCCAGGCAAGAACACTGGAGTGGGTTGCCATTTCCCTCTCCAATGCAGGAAAGTGAAAAGTGAAAGTGAAGTAGCTCAGTCGTGTCTGACTCTTAGCGACCCCATGGACTGCAGCCCACCAGGCTCCTCCATCCATGGGATTTTCCAGGCAAGAGTACTGGAGTGGGGTGCCATTGCCTTCTCCGTACACCAGCTTAGACTAGTAATATTATTGTTCGTCCAAACTGGGACAGAATAAGTTAATATGTTTTCTCTATAGCCGTGATGGTACCAGCTAACAAGTTAAAGCAGAAAAATCATGAAACATTAAAACTGGACAGGAAAGGTTCTAATTCCACATGCTCATTTGAGAGAAGGAAAAATGAGGTCTTGAGAAGGAAGCATCTCCTCCAGGGCTACACCTCTAGTTTGTGGTGCCCCTAAAACCACAGCCTCTGTCTCCTTCTCCTGAGTCCATCTGTCTTCTTACTACATCCTGACACCTCGCTACGTGTCAAGTTGAGCTACACAAAATTGCTAACATTTTTGATCTGAAGAAAACAAGCATTTCCTGTGGTTTGATCTAATAGGACCACCTGCCTACGAATTCCTCTTCCTCCGTGACCTCTGCCCATGGAGGAGGCTCTCTGCCCACTCAGACTCCTGCCAGGCTGTGTTGAGGGAAATTCAAACTTTTCCAAAGCTTCCGCATCCATTATTACACTTGATCTTCATAACAATCTCAACACAGAGGGAAGAATCTCTGAAAGAAAAGTTGTGTTAAGATATTGCCAAATAAACATTTTAGAAATAAGAGTAAATTGCTTGTTTCACACAATGTTTCAGTAATCAGAAACATGAAAATGAAGTGTGATACACAGATGATGTGCCTGGATGTGGTACTTACCTAGTCAGGCACCAACTGGCTCTCCAGGATACTGAGGGCCATGACCCCTCTTGCTGCCTCCACACCCCCATTAGTCTGGTGGGTGGAACTGGAATTTGTCACATGTGTCTCCTTGATAATGATAAATCAGAACTCTGGCGAGGGCAACTTATTTAAATTGCTAGATTGTTGAGGGAACAAAGACCCCTAACATCCCTGACTTAAAGCATAGTAATCAAATATAGTGTTCACCTCCAACGGGGAGGGAAAAGAAAATAGCGTGAGATTAATTTAGAAGAAAAGATTTTTTAGTTCAATACAGGAGGTTAGCCTGACACTTTGTATGGATCTATCTAGATTGTATCCAAATATAAGAATGATTACTCTGATCACCAAATAGGAAGTTGCTATATTACATTACATTGTATTATATTACATTACACTACACTACTGTACTATACTATACTATACTACATTACATTACATTCTCTGGAATGAACAATATGTTTCCTATCTTCCTTGAATCCTGTACACTCTAGAGAAGGAAGGCACAATGTTTTCTGTCTTCCAGTTAAGCCATATGGAACCCCAAATCCCAGACAGAAATGGCTTGCAACTGGTCATGCAATCAGTGTATTTCTACTTTCCTACTATTAATAGTTGGAAAATAGGAAATTGACATTGATATATTGGGTCTGTATCTTTTTATCACAAATGTAGATTTGTGTAATCATATAATTAACAAACAGAAACTTTTTAAACTTTACTACTATTATTATCTAAAGTCTTGCTGTGAGAATTTGGGGGGTGATTTTATTTTGTGCCAAAAGCAACATATGGTGATGCCCCTACTGAGGCATACAAAAGAATCTAAGAAAAGCTCGTGGCCTATTTTTTTACCCTGCTTCCACTGAGTTTATATTGAAAAACTCTAAGAAGGACTCAAAGGGCACAGAAAACTTGTATTGTTATCCATAGCAGTAACATGTTGAGTTCATAGTCTTTGAAATGGAGAGCCAAATATATCATCAAAACAGTTTGGGGATATCTCCAAAAAGAATATACCAAATACCTCTTTTTAAAACACATTAAACCTGCCACCCTCTGTGGCTCACACCTGCCCAGTAGGTGACCACAAAGATCTCTCCCTCCACCACCTGCCCCCAGATTTCCAAAGACTGAAGGAGGGGATTTAGAAGCACTGCATGGAAGGAAGCTTGCTGTACCTTAGGAGAACCCAGCGAGAGCCATGGCGGCTGGTAGCTTATCTGTCTGCTCTGGATTACCCCTGCCAACTCTTTCCTGAAAAACCTGATGTGAGCATACACAAAACAGCCAGTCATTTCTCAAAAAGAGAATGGGCATGACCCTTTGCAGCTGGAAATTTCAAGAGGAGACAGTTATCCTTCCCAGTCCCAGAACATGAGTATTTGCACCCACTAAAGGAAGAAAAGCAGGCAGGCCAAGGAATCACCGAATAGAAGTGAATTACACAAAAGAAATAGGAATGGAATAATCAATATTCTTGTGCAGGAAGGGGACGTGGCATATTTCAGCTAACAAAGCACATTTCTTAAATTACCACCTACAGCTCCAAGATCAAAGGGAGACAGACGGGGGTTGAAAATGGTGATCTGTCTGATATGCAATTTGACTTTTTCTCTTACCCAATTTTCTAATTCTTTTATCTCAAGTTACTCACTTTTCCCTGAATGTATACGTCTATTTTTAAAACCCACTCTATTTATAATCTGTGGACATGCATATATGGAGTTGTATATATCAAGTCACAATCCACGGGAGCATGTTTTCCCCCAAGGAGGCACCACAAAGCATTTTCCAAATGACTAATGACATAAACTGACACTTTGCGACAATCGTTAGTTATAGGTATTATTTCCAAATACATGACGAATAGGTGCTTATGGAGTTCAAATACATTATCAAGTTATATTATGCAGGTAGCCATAGAAGCTAAATGCTTATGACAATGAAGCTATTTGAAAATGGCATGGAGTAGTAGAAACAAAAGTATACACAACATTACATTTTTATTGGGTAATTATTAAATATTTAAGATCAAATATCCTATTCAGTTAAGTCTTTTTCCAAGTTCAGGGTCATAAACCACTAACATTTGACAATGGCTGCTACTTTATCCTTCAGGATTTGATTTTGCCTATTTGAGCATCTGCATTCATTAAATTCATTTTCACAGTTGTCTTCAGGCATGTATAATCTCTTCTTTTGGGTTTTAAAACTTAGTTTTAATTTTTAAATCATTGCATTTTTGAAAGAATTAGTAAATCATTTATATCAAAATGAAATATTCCTGAATACAGTATTTAAATAAAATACTTTTTATATGATTCCTTTTTTTTAACCTAATAGGATATAACTGTGAAACATAAATGCATTATGCCTTTCAAACTCAGCAAACTATAAATTCCACATTTGGTTGTTTTTCTCCATTATTATTTTAATTATTGCTTTTTAAATCATTCCTTTTCCAAAGTTCACCTTTTGTTCACTCAGGCGCTTTCCTTGTCCTAGTGGGTCTGGTCAGGGCCTGCTCACTGACTCCTGTCTCCTTCATCTTGTTTGCCTCCACCTTTTCTTTTTTGCTTGCAAACTATACTGCCTAGCTCAGTGCCTGGCACATGGAGGGTGCATGTTGCTCCCTGTTTACATCCATCGCCTATTATGAGCTTACATTCTCTTTTTATTTTTATTTTTTTACATTCTCTTTTTAGAACATTCAGTTCAGTTCAGTTCAGTTCAGTCGCTCAGTCATGTTCAACTCTGCAACCCCATGGACTGCAGCACACCAGGCTTCCCTGTCCATCACCAATTCCCGGAGGTTGCTCAAACTCATGTCCATCGAGTCAGCGTTGCCATCCAACAGTCTCATCCTCTGTTGTCCCCTTCTCCTCCCGCCTTCAATCTGTCCCAGCATCAGGGTCTTTTCAAATGAGTCAGTTCTTCGCATCAGGTGGCCAAAGTATTGAACTTTCAGCTTCAGCATCAGTCCTTCCAATGAATATTCAGAACTGATTTCCTTTAGGATGGACTGGTTGAATCTCCTTGAGGTCCGAGGGACTCTCAAGAGTCTTCTCCAACACCACAATTCAAAAGCATTAATTTTTTGTCACTCAACCTTCTTTATGGCCCAACTCTCACATCCATACATGACTACTGGAAAAACCATAACTTTGACTAATATGGGCCTTTGTCGGCAAAGTGATGTCTCTACTTTTTAAAATGCTGTCTAGGTTTGTCATAACTTTTCTTCCAAGGGGCAAGTATCTTCTTATTTCATGGCTGCAGCCACCATCTGCAGTGATTTTGGAGCCCAAGAAAATAAAGTAACTGTTTCCATTGTTTTCCCATCTATTTGCCATGAAGTGATGGGACCGGAGGCCATGATCTTAGTTTTTTTGAATGTTGTATAATGTACACATTGCACATCGCCAATAAGGCTGACCATCAACAGAAACCTGTGACCTAGTGTGGGTGAGACAAAATCAGGTAGAGACCTTATAGCCTTGTCTGCTGCCCTCTACTTGCATAAGTTTTAGACTTTTACACATCCGAGTTCAAGACACAGTACTAGGATTCTATAGTGATAAAATAAGAAAATATATAGTGGGCACTGTCTTCAGGGAACCTCTAGACCAATGCGGGAGCAAATGGATACACAAATAATACAAAGTATTAAATCAGAGGGCAGAGGAAGAAAGCCAAGCAAAGAGGCATGGAGAAAGGAAGCAAACAAGGGAGGCAGCAAGGGAAGGATGGAGACCAAGGGAAGGATGGAGACGTTAAATGAACTGAATTTAAACAACCAAGCTTGGGACTTCCCTGGCGGTCCAGTGGTTTAGACCTTACCTTCCAATGCAGGAGGCACAGGTTCAATCCTTGGTCAGTCCAATGCAGGAGGCACAGGTCAATCCCACATGCCTCACAGCCAAAATGCCAAGACATAAAACAGAGGCAATATTGTAACAAATTCAATGAAGACTTTAAAAATGGTCCACACCAAAAAAATATTTTAAAAAATAAAATTAAGCTGCCTAGTTTTAGTAGTAGTTTAGTCGCTAAGTCGTGTCAGACTCCGGTGACCACATAGACTGTGTAGCCTGCCAGGATCCTCTGTCCTTGGGATTCTCCAGGCAAGAGTACTGGAGTGGGTTGCCATTCCCTTCTCCAGGGGATCTTCCCAACCCAGGGATTGAACCCAGGTCTCCTGCACTGCAGGCAGATTCTTTACAAATTGAGCCAACAGGGAAGCCCTTTAGAATTCTGGTGCCTTAGGCCTTTCAGGAACAGACCCACAGTAATAATCCCACATCAAGCAGGGTAAACAGGGCTCTAAATGATGCTCATAGCACTCTAAAAAAAGCAAAGCCCTTTTCCTCTCTATATAAAAGTGAGCACTTATTTTTAAAAACTCGACTTCAGAAGCAAAATGCAAACTTCGGTCATTCATATTTTTTCATCCAATAGCTCATCTAACATCTCTTTGACCCCTGTCAATTACAGGAGGAAATAAGCTAACAAATCAGCCTTTCCACCTCTCCTGGGCTTGCATTGCGTTAGAGAAAGAGTATTACATTGTGGATGAAGACTCCATGTTCTTAGAAGTGACCCTGACACGCAGAGGATCCCTTGAAGAAACATCCTTTATCAGTAAGTAACTTTGAGTTGCTTATTGGCCAAAGGTAACAGAAACATGAAACTAAGGCTTAAAACTAAGTATAAGAGAATATATTGGAAGAGAATCAGTAACAGATCTGGGGGAACCTCTAAAAAATTAATGTGTGAAATTATGCCATGGTTTTCACTCCATGTGAGTTACAGGTTTATATATGGCAATTTTTTCTTCTTCTATTTTCCCCCTTTCTCTTTCAAGTTGAAGGACTCTAGGAAAATTAAGACATTTCATAACCGTATACCACAATCCTCAAATCACTGTTTATTTCAAAATTCTTTTTAAGCATAGAATACATTATTATGCTCAATTCTAGCTATTTCTTTTAAAAAATTATTTATGGGTACATTACACATTATTGTGTTTAGTTGTAGCTATTTCTTTTGATTATGTATAATTGTTTCCACCCTGCTATCAGGTTATAAATTCCTCCAATATGTGTACAGTGTGAAATTTTTCTGTGTTCTATAAAGATCTATGCCTCTTTGGGGTAAATGGATGTATAATGCCTACATAATACCTCCCATTATCATCACTAATAATCAGCAGTAATTGTGCTAAAGATGCATTACGTTTTTATACCATCTCTATCTGCCAGAAATTTCAGAGATCATTTTATCTTTTTCACAATCTGTTGTGAAGACAAATAGAAGACAATAAAATGCCTTCATTTCACAAGTGTGCGTTGTGAATTTCCGAGACCTTTGGAGTCTAATTAGAGTCCTGCCAAAACCACTGGAGAGAAGCCAAGAGGGAGACGGCTGGGAACAGGCAATCAAGGAAAGGCAAGCTTTTCCCAGATCTATTCTCCAGGCTCAGGGTGTCTGAGTTAGGACCGTTCTCCTAGGAGACAAGGTCAGCCAGAGAGCACCATGATGTCTGCATGGCCCTTGGTCTCAGTTACTTCCCAGAGGTTACTTCATCAACACACAGGGGAACTTTCTGCCAAGAACTTCAGCTGAAACACACATCCCTTCTCTTGTAGGGTTCTGTCTCCACAGTTCTTTATTTTGGGGATGTCTCATAGGCAAAGATTTGGGTTTTTATGTCAAGAGGAATCTTTATATCCTGTCTGACTCAGGGGGAAAAACTGTCCATCTTCCCAGAGTCATTTGAATATTTGTAGAGGAACTAAACTCCTCAGTTCAGTTCAGTTCAGTTGTTCAGTTGTGTCCGACTCTTTGTGACCCCATGAATCGCAGCACACCAGGCCTCCCTGTCCGTCACCAACACCCAGAGTTCACCCAAACCCATGTCCATCAAGTCAGTGATGCCATCCAACCATCTCATCCTCTGTCGTCCCCTTCTCCTCCTGCCCTCAATCTTTCCCAGCCTCAGGGTCTTTTCCAATGAGTCAACTCTTTGCATGAGGTCACCAAAACATTGGAGTTTCAGTTTCAGCATGAGTCCCTCCAATGAACACCCAGGACTGATCTCCTTTAGGATGGACTGGTTGGATCTCCTTGCAGTCCGAGGGACTCTCAAGAGTCTTCTCCAACACCACAGTTCAAAAGCATCAATTCTTTGATGCTCAGCTTTCTTCACTGTCCAACTTTCACTAAACTCTTCAGAGGGGTGCAAAGGTCTTCCTATCTGATTCAGCATCTCCTTATACACTATCTCCGTGCCCTGCTTCATTGCTTCTTCAGAGCACTAACCATCCCTGACAGGCATCTCAGGTCCAACTGTCCACTGTTTCCCTCAGCAGATTTCCAGCTCCAAAAGGGCAGGAACTACATCTTGGGTGATGGCCAACCCTCAAAACAGCCTGGGACATATGGTAGTCACCCAGTATTTGTTGCTATGCGAACTACAGTCAGCTCTTTTGTTCTCTAAAATGCCACTTAAAATGGCATCAGGGACTTCCCTGGTGCTCCAGTGGCTTAGATTTCACACTCCCAACGTAGGGGACCTGGGTTTGATGCCTGGTCAAGTAACTAGAGTCCACATGTATCTAAGACCTGATGCAGCCAAAAAAGTATGTAAATAAATATTAAAAAAACAAACAAACATGTCAAACCACATAAGAGAATCTATAAAATACCTTACTCAGGGCTCTAGGAAGCCCTCCTAATCCCCTCACCGTACCTGATGCTGGGGTTAGTAGTCTAAATGTTAGCAGAGTGCCAAAATCTGTTACTGAACACAGGGTCTGGCTGCTTACCACTCAAAAGTCAATAAAGAAGCCAGGTGGGTGAAAAGGAAGGTTCGCTTTCTTTTCGATGCCAGCAATAGAGGAGGTAGGAGGAGGTGCTGATGCCTGTCCGAAGGCCAACTGCCCCCTGACAATCTGGGGACAAGAGCTTTTATAGATAGAGGGAGGGAACAGCCCAGTCGGCTCTGATAGTCTTCTTGAAATTGGCCATCAGTGGTCTGACCAGCATCATCTTGATTGTTTTAGGTACAGTTAATCGTCAGTTCCAGAGTGGCTTTGTTCCCATTTCTTGAGGCCAGTTCTCAGAATTGTGGCAGCTTACGCCATGGCTACTGTCTGGTCATCTTGTAGTTAACTTCTTCCATCTGGCAGCATCTATAAGGCAGCTCCCAGGATATGGCTTAGAATATTATCTATAGCCCTTGAGAAGGAACTAAAGGTCCTTGACTTTGCATGGTCCCTGGCACACATGGAATACTCAGTAATGTTACCTTGCGTTATTCTTTCATGGTCATACATCAGATTGATATCACCTCTTTATCTCCCCCACAGACTTGCAAACCCCTCAGTGGTAGTGGTGGCCGGACCTGATTCAATGTTACATCCTTAGCACCTGGTAGCCAGTACCCACCAAAAATTAAGTAAGCAGCCACCTGTCCACACAATTTATATAGCAGTGCTCACTAGCTCTGTTTAAACTCTGGCTGGACACTGAAGAAAACAGTATGGAAGTTTCTCAGGAAGCTAAAAATACAGCTATCATATGACCTAGCAATTCCACTTTTGAGTATGTACCTAGAAAAAACAAAAACTCTAATTCAAAAAGATACATGCACCCCAATGTTCTTAGCAGCATTATTTACAATTGCCAGTCATGGAAACAAGCAAAGTGTCCATCAAAAGATGAATGGATAAAGATGTGTTGTGTGTACATATGTGTGTGTGTGTATAGATATATATAAAGGAGATCAGTCCTGGGTGTTCATTGGAAGGACTGATGCTGAAGCTGAAACTCCAATACTTTGGCCGCCTGATTCTAAGAGTTGACTCATTTGAAAAGACGCTGATGCTGGGAGGGATTGGGGGCAGGAGGAGAAGGGGACAACAGAGGATGAGATGGCTGGATGGCATCACCGACTCAATGGACATGAGTTTGAGTAAACTCCAGGAGTTTGTGATGGACAGGGAGGCCTGGCGTGCTGCGATTCATGGGGTCGCAAAGAGTTGGACACGACTGAGTTACTGAACTGAACTGATATATATATAGACACTATATATATAGACAAGCTAGTGAATATAACAAAAGAGAAACCATTCAGATACAGAGAACAAATTAGTAGGTTATCTGTAGGGGTTGGAGCAGTATAGGGATAGAGGAGTAAGAGATATAAACTATTACATGTAAAATAGCTAAAAGGTTATACTGTACAACATGAGGAATATAGCAAATATTTCATAACAACTATAAATGGAGAATTACCTTTAAAAATTGTGACTATTTTGTACATGTACCTCACTGTACATCTGTAACCTATATAATATTGTACAACAACTGTCCTCCAATTTTTAAAAATGAGTAAAATAAAGTATAGCTGAGGATACACCCCTCTTCCATATCTTCTTCACCTCAACATGGGACCAAAGGAGGCGCTTCAAAACTGGACATCCATTCTCAGTTACCAAACCAGGATTAATGCAGACTTTCTTCAACACTTTTGAAAAGTCATCACCAGCTCTTCTATCCTGGAAATTATTTTCACACATTAGAGCTTTGGGTATCTTTTACATGAGATCAGATTCTCTGAGAATGAGACAGAGTGAATGGCAAAGGGGTTATGAGGCTCATTTTATGTAAAGCTTTTCTCATGATAACTGGTGTCAGGTCATGATATCTGATTTCACACATCCAAACAACTGCAGAATCTAAACCTTATAATGAGGTCTGAAGTGATGAGACATGGGTGTTTGTGCTCCACTGGGCATTCACTGGGGTGTCAAATCAAAGCCAAATGATACTAGAATACTTCTTGAACATTCTGTGGAGAGGGGAGGATCAATTCAGGCTTGAGGGGCTACCACCTGCCACCCTTGTATCTCACACTGAGTATTTTTCTTGATTTTTAAAAAACTACTTATTTTTGGCTGTGTTGGGTCTTCATTGCTGCTCAGGCCTTTCTTTAGCTGTGGCGAGGGAGGGCTACTTTCTAGCTGCTGTATGCCAGCTTCTCATTGCGGGGAGCACAGCTTCTCTTTTTGTGGGGCACAGGCTCAAGGGTGCTGGGCTTCTGTAGATACAGCACATGGCCTCAGTATTTGGGTGTGCTAGGCTCTAGACCACAGGCTCAATAGTTGTGGTGTACTAACTACCCTGGCTGCTCTGCGTCATGGGGCATCTTCCCGGACCAGGGATCGAACCCACGTCTCCTGCATCCGCACGCAGATTCTTTACCACTGAGCCACCAGGGAAGCCCCTTGATTTTTTTTTAATGTATTTATTTATTTTTGGCTGCCTTGTGCCGCATGTTGGATCTTAATTCCCTAAACAAGGATAGAACCCATGTTCCCTGCATTGAAAGGTGGAGTCTTAACCACTCACAGTGGTCATTTTAACACTACTGTGTTGTTGTTCATTTGCTTCAGTAATTTGTTAGTTCCTATTTCCTAACACTGCTGAAATCTATTCCCAACTCTCCATCTCCACCAACGGTGCCCTAATTGTCTGGAAAATTACTAACAATTTTCTCACCATCAAAAATCAGTAAGCACACAACACTGTAAAGTAACTATGCTTCAATTTTTTAAATGGTTAAAAAAATCACACATAGGGGAAATCTTTGGCAGTCTAGTGAGTGTGATAGGGGCTCTGCTCTTCCTCTGCAGGGATAGGAGTTCGATCCCTGGTCAGGGAACTAAGATCCCAAATAAATAAATAAGTAAAAATAAAGTTTTTCTTTAAAAAAATATGACTACAAAGGTTTTTTTTTTTTAAATCACACACAAAAGAAACACATCAGTAGATTAAGACAAAAAAAATCAGTAAATGCATGAAAAATTAAGCCACCATGACTAAATGTCTGTCTGAGAAAATAACCTATAGTTATCCTCCCAGAAGGGCTTCCCAAGTGGCTCAGTGGTAAAGAATTTGCCTGCAATGCAGGAGATGTGCATTCAATCCCTGGGTCAGAAGATCCCCTACAGAAGGAAATGGCAACCCACTCCAGTATTCTTGCCTGGGAAATCCCATGGACTGAGGTGTCTGGCGGGATATGGTCCATGGAGTCACAGTTAGACTTGACTTAGAGACTAAACAATAAATACTCTCAGGGATTGCAGAAATGATCGGATACAAAATATTAACTCGAAAATGCCCAGCACTGTTGTAGTCACCAGGAGTCCTCCACTGAAACAAACAGCCCAAGGTCTCTACCTCCATGGGGCTCACATTCTAGAGTCCAGATGTTGTAGCCACGCGTTCCGGGAAACAACTCACTCAGAAGGACAATGCAGATAGTGGAGTGCAGTTAATTACACCGGTGGGCCCAAGGCAGAGTCTCCTCTTAGCCAAGGACCCCGACCGACTTTTGTGAAAACCTTATATACCTTAAGTGTACTGCTCAAGCCCACATCCCCAGATTCCTTAAACCTAGCCTGGAAAGAGTTAAAGGGAGACACAGTCAGGTTATAGCCGTGATTCACAATCAGAAGGGTCAGCTGGTTATGCATTGTAGCCTACACCCTGAAGATTACAAAGCTGACTGACTGCACAGGGGGTTATTACATTCTTTTTGGCAACGGGAAACCTGGGTATGGAATCTGGTGTTTATCAGTCTGGGAGGCCAGTTCGGCTGTACGTATGTTATCCCCATGGCTACCAGGCACATAGTCCAAAGCTCACTGAAAGGGCAAGATCGAGTTTCCTTCTCTTTCAAGATGGAGTGAGCTGAGCCTGTTCCTCTCCTCGCTCACAGAGACTCTGAGCTTTCTGGAGCTGGGGCATTTTCATACTCATTTCTAAATCCCAAGCACCCAGCAGAGTGTAGCACATCAGATGCTCTCAGTAGACATTTGATAAAATAAGGAAGTGAATGCCTGTTCCCTTTTTCTGTCACTCCTCTTTTTGTCTCCATCTCTGCTTAGACACACTCTCTTAGCCAAAAGTAGTTTATAACTCTAATTCGAAAAGATACAGGTATCCCAGTGTTCCTAGCAGCACCATTTACAATAGCCAAGATGTGGAAACATCCCAAGTGCCTATCAAAAGACAATTGGATTAAGAGGATGTAGTACATATGTATATATATGTGAGTACATGTATATACAATATTACTCAGCCACTAAAAAAGAATGAAACAATGCCATTTTCAGCCACGTGAATGAACCTAGAGAATATTGTACTTGGTTGAGTAAATCAGACAGAGAAAGACAAATACTGTGTTATATCATTTATGTATAGAATCTAAAAAATAATGAAATATATATATAAATAGTAAATACTAAATCTAAAAAATAATGAAACTATATATAAAATAGAAGCAGGCTCACAGACACAGAAAGTAACTTTATAGTTAGCAAAGGAGAAAGGGAATGAGGAGGGATAAGTTAGGAGTATGGGATTAACAAACAACTATACATAAACTAGATTAGCAACAAGGAGTTACTGTATATCACAGGAAACTATATTCCATATCTCATGATAACATATAATCAGAAATAATCTGAAATATATATATATATATATAACTGAACCATTTTGCTATACATGGGAAACTAACACAATATTGTAAATCAACTATATTTCAATCCAAGAAAATCACAAAAATGGTAGCTTCTGGTGGCTTTGTGGTTAGGATTCCAGACTTTCACTGCTGTGACCTGGGTTCGGTCCCTGGTTAGAGATCTGGGATTTCACATGCCACACAGCCAAAATATATATTTAGCTTATAAGTGTTTGCTGAGAACATTAAAAGAAGCAATTTCTGTGCTGTTAGCATTTCATCAACAGTAGAACCCACTGTGAAAACCTCCCTTCAGTTACTTGGCTTTATATTCATAGTTTCCTGATTTTTGTTCAGGCATTGTAACAAAAGATGAAACTGCAAAAAAAGATAAAGATTTTAAAGGAAAGGCCCAGAAAGAAGTCCAGTTCAATCCCGGACAGACTACAGCCACGTGGAAAGTGAGAATTCTATCAGACAATGAATACGAGGCTTCAGAGACCTTCCAGATCATTCTGACAAACCCTGTCAGGGCTGTACTGGAGTTTCCAGAAATGGCAATTGTTGAAATTGTGGACCCTGAAGACGGTATGTGATTCCTATTGGTACAATCTATTAATGGGTTCTTGGGTTCATTTCAGGTATTTGTATCTCCACCAAGCTCCATAAGCCACTGGACACATTCATATCACTTAGGATTTCAAATTAAGTAAAGCACCTCAACGCAGTCATTTTTCTTTGTTTTTAGGATCTTTGAATAGGGATGTAGGAGAGTGAAACAGACAAGACTTTGCCAAGCTTACTCTAGCAAATGCCCAATCCTCCCTCCCAGTATCCGCACACTCAGTATGGCAGAGCTTTGACCCCAGATGGCTAAGCATCAGGGCTTGCTCCATCTTCTCACAATTTTCTGGGAGCTCCCCACCAGATCAGGTGGGGACCTCACATATCCCTCACCCTAGATGCGGCTGCTGGGAACCAGCCAACTGATTCACTTTAGCATGCGCTCCACAAAGTTCTGTTATAGCTCTGCATAACACTCTTGAATTCATCAGTTCATTATCGGTTCATTCATTCAGCAAATATCTCCCCAGAGAAATTAAAAAAGAAAAGTAATTAGCCAGTGATTGTGACTTTTTTTCCTGCTCCTTTTTGTGAAAGTAGAAGAATAGGTCCTAAAAGAGGATTTCAGTATTCACATCTGAATGTTAGATATATCGATTATCATGAGAACTAAAAGAATTTGCATACCCCCCCAGAAGTGGGTGACTTAACTATCAGAAAGGAAGTCTTAGTTAAATGCCGTAAGAATCGTTGAAGAATCCCCTGTATCAGCATGTCCCAAACTGCAGAGCAGAAAATATAATACAATTTATACAGTATGGTCAGTAAACTTTCCATGGACCAAAGAAGTCTAGGAAACTTTTCAAATATCTCCTTTGAAGCATCATAATTCACACTAGGTTATTAGATTCCTGAGAAAACTCTTCTACAAAGAAACCTGTTTAAACTAAGGCAACATTGTAAATCAATTATATCTCAATTTAAAAAAAAAAAGAAATCTGTTTGACTTTGTTTAACCAGTTTTCTCAAATTAGAATATAGATTTTTTTTTAATTTGTTGTACCCAAGGAATATCTTTTAAAATCTTTAAGTTCTAGTTTTCTTGAAACACAATTTGAGAAACACTGTTTTTCACATGCTTGGCACTCCAGTAGACAAAAATAGAAATCACGGCCCTCACCACCCAATGAAGGTATTTCATGAGTTTTATTGATAACAATGCTTAAACACATTAATCAATTAAGAAAGCTGCGTGTGAGGGAACATGGCAAAAACAGTGTTCTGAGCTAAGAAACTGGAAAGATCACCATCATTTCAAACTATTAAGCTTTTTGTAGTAGGCAGGATTCCAGCTGAATCTTGAAGAATAAAAAGGGATTTGGATTCATAGATGGATAAGAGCAGCTTTTCACAATGGGAAAATAGAGAACGTGGCTGGATAACTGAGTCCCAACGTATCGGTTTTTTTCACTTAACATTAATAACATTACTTTTAGCTTCTTCCATGGTGACAATCTTTTGAATCAAGAGATGTCCAGACAGTAGAATACCACAGGGGGGTAAAATGGCAGAATGAAAATGATCACCGGTCTTTTCCCTCTGTAATCAGGACCAGTGTTTTCTAAAAACTGATA